>NW_027254509.1:698750-1048125 GCF_044704955.1 Pristiophorus japonicus
GAGAATTAATCACTGATCATCTTCGATTGATACCACAAGTCATACAATTGAAAACTCTCATCGGCCACTGTCCGAGTGTCAACCAGAACCTCTCTCACGGTCTCCTGTCTGACGCCCCCCCCGCCCCCTCACCAGTCCCTGTGCAGACTAAACCACACATTCACTCATCATCCCCTGTCCCAGTCTGAACCAGACTGACGTAGACTCTGCTTCACCAGTCCTGTGGCAGATTGATTCAGATACTCTCACCAGTCTCTGTTTCAGGGTGAACAAGACCGAACCAGATCCGCCCACCAGTCCCTGTGCAATGCTGAAGCACAATCGTCCCCACTAACTCCTGTCCCATTCCGTAGCAGACTGAAACAGACACTGCCTCACGAGCGCCTATCCCAGACTGAATCAGACTGAACCAGATGCTCCCACCATTCATTGTTCCAGTCTTCAACAGAGTGAAATCGACCCCTTCACCAGGCACTTTCACAGTATGCACCAGACGGAAGTGGACCTCCATCACCATCCTCTGTTCCAGTATGAAAAACACTGACCCAAACCATTCCTCACCATCTCCTGTCGCAGTGTGAACCACACTGAGCCAAACCCTCTGTCACCAGCCTCTGTCCCATCCTGAACCAGACTGAATCAGACTCAGCTTAACCATCCACTGACCCAGTCAGAACCAGACAGACCCAGACCTCCTTCACAATTCACTGACCCCGTCTGAACCAGACTGACCCAGACCGGTCCCCGCCAGCCCCTGTACCAGACAGAAATAGACTGAACCAAACCTACTGCACCAGCCACCGACCAGGTCTAAACCAGTCTGAAGCAGAAACTCCCGAATCAGTCCCTCTCCCAGTTTGTACAAGAAACTCCCTAATCAGCCACACTCCCAGTCTGAACCAGAAACTCCCTCATCAGACCCTCTCCTAGTCTGAACCAGAAACTCCATAATCAGTCCCCCTCCCAGTCTGACCAGAAAATCCTTAATCCGTCCCTGTCCCAGAATGAACCAAACCCTCCCTATTCAGAACATTTCCCAGTATGAACCACAACATTCCTAATCAGTCCTGTCCTAGACAGAAACAGAAACTCCCTAATCTGTCCATTTCCCAGTCTGAACCAGAAACGCCCTAATTTGTACTTGTCTGCGAATGAACCAGAAACTCCCCAATCAATCCATGTCCCAGTCTAAACCAGAAACTCCTGAATCAGTCCCGGTCCTAGACTGAGCCACAAACGACCGAATCAGCCGCTGTCCCAGTCAGAACCAGAAACTCTATAATCAGTAACTGTCCCAGTCTGAAATCAGTCTATTCCTAATCACTTCCCCGTCCCAGACTGAACCGGAAACTCCCTAATCGGCCACTGTCCCAGACTGAACCAGATACTTCTTAATCAGTCCCTTTCCCAGTCTGAACATGAAACTCCCTAGTCAACCCCTGTCCCAGAATGAAGCAGACCCTCTGTAACCAGTACCTGCCCCAATCTCATAGAAACATATACGATTCTGTCGGTTACACGATAGGTTACATGCGGGTAGAGTGTTTCCGATCTTGGTGAAGCCCATAATCATGGGACACAGTCTTAGGATAACGGGTAGGCCATTTAGGACTGAGATGAGGAGAAACTTCTTCACTCAGAGAGTTGTCAACCTGTGGAATTACCTACCGGAGAGAGCTGTTGATGGCAGTTCAATGGATATATTCAAGAGTGAGTTAGATATGGCCCTTATGGCTAAGGGGATCAAGGGGTATGGAGAGGAAGCAAGAAAGCGGTACTGAGGTGAATGATCAGCCATAATCTTATTGAATGGTGGTGCAGGCTCGGAGGACCGAATAGTTACTCCTGCAACTATTTTCCATGTTTCTATGTTTCTCAGCCCCAAACTGAACCGGACCCTCTCTAATCAGTCCCTGTCCCAGTCAGAACCGGAAACAACCTAATCAGCCCCTGTCCCAGTCTGAACCAGAAACTCCCTAGTCGGTCCCTGTCCTCGTCTAAGCCAGGAACGCCATAATCAGACCCTCTCCCAGACTGAAACAGAAACACCCTAATCCGTCCCTTTCCCAATATGAACCAGAAACTCCCAAATCATTCCCTTTCCCAGTTTGAACCAGAAACGCCCTAATCAGTCCCTACCCCAGACTGAATCAGATACTCCCTTTTCAGTACACATCCTCGTCTTAACCAGAAACTCAATAACCAGTCCCGATACCAGAGTGAACCAAACCCTCCCTAATAAGACCCTGTCGCAGTCTGAACTCGCAACTACATAATCAGTCCCTTTCCCAAACTGAACCAGAAATTCCCGAATCAGTCATTATCCCAGACAGAACCAAAACGTCCCTAATCAGTTCTTATCCCAGACTGAACCAGATACTCCCGATTCAGTACCTCTTTGAGTCTGAAACTAAAACTCCACGATTATTCCCCATCCCAGAGTGCACCAGACACTGCCTAATCAGCCCCTGTCCAAGTCAGAACCAGAAACTCCAGAATCATTCACTCTCCCAGTCTGACCCAGACTCTCCCTAAACAATTCCCCATCCCAGACTGAACCGGAAACACAGTAATCGGCCCCTGAACCAGACTGAACCAGATACTCGCTAATCAGTACCTTTCCCAGTCTGAACGTGAAACTCCCGAATCAGCCCCTGTCCCATACTGAATCAGACCCTCCCAAATCAGTCCCTGTCTCAATCTCATCGAAACATATATGATTCTGACGGTTACAGTATAGGTTACATGCGGGTAGAATGTTCCCGATGTTGGGGAAGCCCATCGCAAGGGGACAAAGTCTTCAGATAATGGGTAGGCCATTTAGGACTGAGATGAGGAGAAACCTTTTCACTCAGAGAGTTGTTAATCGGTCGAATTTCCTGCCGCACAGAGTTGTTGATGCCAGTTCATTGGATATATTCAAGAGTGAGTTACATATTACTCTTACGGATAAGTGGAAAAAGGGATATGGAGAGAAAGCACGAAAGGGGTACTGAGGTGCATGCTCAGCCATGATCTTATTGAATGGTGGTGCAGGCTAGAAGGACCGAATGGCCAACTCCTGCAACAATTTTCTATGTTGCTATGTTTCTATGTCCCAAACTGAACCAGATCCTCACTAATCAGTCCCTGTCCCAGTCTGAACCGCAAACACCCTAATTAGCACCTGTCCCAGACTGAACCAGAAACTCCCTCATCTTTCCCTGTCCCAATTGAACCAGAAACTCCCGAATCGGTCCCTGTCCTAGTCTCAGCCAGAAACGTCCTAATCAGTTCCTCTCCAAGTCTGAACCAGAAAGTTCCTAATCAGTCCCTATCGCAGTCTGAACCAGAAACTCCCAAATCAGTCTCTTTCCCAGTCTGAACCAGAAACGCCCTAATCTGTACCTGTCCCAGTCTGAACCAGAAACTCCCGAACGAGTCCCTCTTCCAGTATGAACCAGAAACTCCCTAATCAGTCAATTTCCCAGACTGAACCAGATACTCCCTATTCAGTACATCCCCTGGCCTGAACCAGAAACTCCATAATTAGCCTTTATCCCAGACTGAATCAGACCCTCGCTAATCAGATCCTGTCACAGTCTGAACCAGAAAGATCTCAATCAGTCCCTGTCACAGATTGAAACAGAAATTCCCTAATCAGTCCCTATCCCAGACTGATCCAGAAACTCCCTAATCAGTCCCTATCCCAGACTGAACCAGAAACTCCCGAATCAGTCCCTATCCCAGACTGAACCAGATACTCCCTGTTCAGTACCTCTCGTAGTCTGAACCAGAAACTCCCTAATCCGTTCCTTTCCCGGTCTGAACCAGAAACTACCTAATCAGTCCCTGTGCCAGATTTAACAGAAACTCCATAATCAGTCCCTATCCCAGTGTGAACCAGAAACTCCATAATCAGTCCCTGTCCCAGACTGAACCCGAAACAACCTAATCCGTATCTGTCCCTGTCTGAAGCAGAAACACCCTAATACGTCCCTGTCCCAGACTGAATCAGGAAATCCCGAATCAGTTCTTGTCACAGACTAAACCAGAAACTCTCAAGTCCGTCCATGTCCCAGACTGAACAGAAATTCCCTAATTAGTTTCTGTCACAGACTGAATCCGAAACTCACTAATCAGTCCCTGTTCCAGACTGAACCTGAAATTCCCTTATCAGTTCCTCTCACACACTGAAACAGAAACACCCTAATCAGCAACTGCCGCAGTCTGAACTGGAAACTCCCGAATCATTCACTGTCCCAGAGTGAAGCAAAAGATTCCTAATCAGTCCTATCCTAGGCTGAACAAAAAACTCGATAATCAGTCCCTGTCGTACGCTGAACCTGTCCGTCCTTAACCAGACCCTATCCAGTCTGAACCAGAATCTCTCTAATCATTGCCTGCCCAGTCTGAACCAGAAACTGTGTGATCAGTCCCAATCCCAGACTGAACAAGAAACTCCGTAATCAGACCCTGTCCCAAGCTGAACCAGAAACTCACGAATCAGCCCTGTCCCAGTCTGAACCACACCTTTCCTAATCTGTCCCTGTCCGAGTCTGAACCAGAATACCTGTCCCAGTCTGTCCCAGACTTAACCAGCAACTCCATAATAAGCCCCGCTCCCAGTCTGAACCAGAAGCTCCCCAATCAGTCCCTATCCCTGTCTGGACCAAAGCCTCCCTATTTTTCACTGTCCCAGTCTGAACCCGCAACTCCCTTATCGTTCCCTTTCCCAGACTGAACCTGACCCTTCCTAATCAGTGCCTGTCCCAGTCTGAAATAGAATCTACCTTTTTCGTCCATTTAACAGACTAAAGCAGACCCTTATCTAATCAGTCCTTGTCTCAGACTGAACCAGAAACACGCTAATCTGTCTCTGTTCAAGTCGGAATCAGAAATACCCTAATCACTCCTGTCCCAGTCTGAACCATAAACTCCCGAATCAGTCCCTGTCCCAAACTGAATCAGAAACTCGCTAATCATTCTCCTTCCCCAGTCTGAACCAGACCATCTCTAATCAGCCCCCGTCACAGTCTGAACCAGACCCTCCCTAATCAGCCGCTGTCCCAGTCTGAACCAGACCCAGCGGTCGCACATTTAACTTATATAAGGCTAGCACTAGCTTAGATGTAAGGAGCTGGTTATTTATCGGGTAATTAATGGACATCTGGAACAAGGTGTCATTTCATGTGGTGAATGCAATTTCGCTAAGTTCCTTCAACTGAGAGCTGGATCTCAGGGAATTCACGGTTAGAGTGATCTTCTGTATAACCGAGATTGTACCCAGAGGAATTTCATAGATTTTTTCCTCAAATTGGAGTGTTTGTTTCTGCTTGTTTGCCTGTCCCATGAGGTCACACTGGTTCGGTTTGGTAGGTGTGGATATATTCTAGTACACAAGGTGTCGGAATTTTGTTATGCAAGCACGGTGGAAAAGAGTGTCTTTACCTGTCCGTAATTATTCAAATGTCTCGATAATTCACGCCACTTTCTGAATTTGGACATTTAATCGTATTCTGTCGCAGGACTGACAGAGAACTAATTGGCCCAGTGCTTTCGAATAAGACGTCAGATCATGGCCCAGGAAATGATGGGCATACAAGTTCCCATGGGAGAAGATTAGACATTTCTCCCCTCTGCCGATGCAGATTAAACTGTTGTTTCTCATATATACTTCATTGAAGAGATAGATAAATATATAATCGTATCAATAGGCCACCTCGTAGTGAACACGTGACACACTCAGTGATATGGGTACCAGTTCCCCAATCAGAACATACACCAACAAAATGATTTGGTTTACTTCTTCTTCAACCACTATATACAAACTGAACATTTAATTCAGTCTCACTGAGAGTATCACGATGAATATAAAAGCAGACCGATTATGCTTCAACTGCATAAAACACTGGTTCAGCCACAGTTAGAGTGCAATTCCTGCACATCTACTACAGGAAAGATGTGATTGCACAAAAGAGGGTACAGAGGATATTTAAGAGGATGTTGCCTGGACTGGAGAATGTTGGCTATGATGCAAGATTGGATAGGCTGCGGTTGGTTAGTTTCGAACAGAGAAGGGAGACATTGTTGAGGTGTATAAAATTATGAAGGGACGAGATAGAGTGGATATTTCCCTTAGCAGAGTGGCCAACAACCAGGGTCACAGACTTAAAGTAATTGGTAGACGGTTTAGAGGGGATTTGAAGGGAAATGTATTCATGCCAAGAGTGGTGGGGGTCTGGAACGCACTGCCTGAAAGGAAGGTAGAGGTAGAAATGCTCACCACATTTAAAAAGAGCATTGGATATGCACTTAAACTGCAGTAACCCACAGGGATACGGACCCAGAGCTGGATGGTTGGGTTAGACTGGATAGCTCTTGGTTGGCCTGCGGAGACAGGATAGGTCAAAAATGGCCTCCATCCGTGCTGTGAATTTCTATGATTCTATGATCGTGCTGACCTAGAGTCTGGAGATTATAGTTACATATATTTGTGAAAAAATTATATAATTTAAGAAGTTTTAATTTGAAGGACATTGTTTTCTACGGAGAAAGATAATCCTATCTTGACAACAATGTTACCAGGTGGATACAGTGGGTTGGTACATAGAGAGAAAGTACCAAGTATTTGAGTGAGAGGCGCTTGTTGATGGTCTGGGAGTGCACTGTTGTGTTCAGGGTTGTTGGGGAAGGGGAAATGAGGGGTTGTAGCAGATTGTGTCAGGAGCAGCGTCAACCCCTGATCACCAGCCGACAGGGCGCGGAGGAATGAAAAGGATATCACTGCTTCATTCCCAACGCTACTGGCATCCCGTGAAATATAAACAGACGAGTTACCTCCTCCTGTTCCCAGGTATCTTTAACCTGTTACTTACCAGTTAGTCATTTCGATTCACATAACCGAGAACGGTCGCATAGTGGTTATGTTACTGGACTAGTAATCCAGTAATGATCGAGATATAAAAGCCCACTGTGGCTGCCGGGGCATTTCAGTACAGTTACTTAATTAAATCTGCAATAAAAAGCTATTGGCAGTAATTGTGACCAGGAAGCTACCGTACAAGTGAAAACAATATTTCCGGATTGTCTTAAAAGCCCATCTATTAATCTCCTTCATTACAGGAAATCTACCGTACTTACACAGTCTGGCACATATTTGTGACTCCAGACCAAGAGCGCGGATACAGATTTAGTTTAGGTCTAACTGATCTCTGAAACGGTCTACCGATCCATTCAGTTGTACCGAGAACAACGGATGCAGAAGGCGGTTCACCACCACCTTCTCAAGGACAGTTAGGGATGGGCAATAAATCCCGGCCTTGCCAGCGACGGCCACATCCCATAAACGGATAAATAAAAGGAACCCTGTACCAATGGAACTTTCTTATACTCTTCCAGCAACACTATACGCTGCTACCAACAATGGTATGGTTAACAAAGAAAATATTTCCCAGGCTTCAAAATCAATAGTTCCTCAATACCATTGACCTTTTCTGCAAGATCTTCATAGAATAACCAAAGAAAGCAGGCCGATTTCTCCAAACAGGGAGGGCATGGAGGATAATTCCGACTGTAAGCACTCGTCATCGAAATCTGGCACCAAAGTGTCAGCTGTGACTCAATGGGAGCACTCACTTCAGTGGCGGAATGTCAGAGGTTCCAGTCCCACACCACAGACTTCAGCATATGCTCTAGGCTGCTACTCCAGTGCAGTACTGAGGGAGTAGGCCAACGTCCATAGTGCTGTCTTTTGTGTGAGATATGAAACCAAGGCGCCATCTACTTGCTCAGATTCCATGCCATTATGTACACAAACAGTAAGCCTTTCTTTAGTCGCTTTTGCCACATGCCTGATATCAATGATTTTATTACCAACAGCGTTCAAATTATTCCCCAAACCAAAACCCAATGCATTAATCTATCCCTTATAACAAGTCAGTAAAAGTAAGAATGGTAACCCATAACAGTTAATACTAAACCAAGTCATATATTACTTAACTAATTACATTTAAAAACAATCACACAATGACACAGCACACCATGAGGCCATTCGAACCATCATTATTGTGTAGGCTCTTTGAAAGTGCTACCCATTAGTGCCACTACAGTGCTCTTTCCCCATTGCCCTGTGAATGTTTCCCTTCAAACGATATATCCAATTACATTTTGAAAGTTACCGTTGAAGCGGCCAAAAAATCTTTTCCAGCAGTGCATTCCAGATCATGATAACGTGGTGCATAAAAAACTCTCCTCATCAGCCCAGTGGCTATTTATTTGGTATAAAACTTAAATACGAATAAGAGGTGATATTATCGAAACGTATAGGATTACGAGGGGCTCGAGAAAATGGGGAGACTAGAATTAGGAAGCATAATCTTAGAATAAGGGGCCAATAATTTAACACTGAGATGAGAAGGAATTTCTTCTCTCAGAGTGTTGTAATTCTGTAGAATTCGCTGCCTCAGAGAGCTGTGGAAGCTGGGTCATTGAATAACTTTAAGATAGAGAGAGATAGTTTCTAAACCGATAAGAGAATACGGGGACATTGGTAGCGGACACGAATGTTGACCTGAGTCCATGATCGGATCAGCCATGATGATATTAAATGGCGGAGCAGTCTCGAGGGGCCATATGGTCCACTCCTGCTCCTATTTCTTATGTTCCTATGTTCCTATGTAAATATGTGTCCGATGGTACAGCCCCTCTTCCCAGTGGAAGCAGTCTACCCTATCTGTCCTGTAAATAAATCCAATAATGTTGAATACCTCTGTTAAATCTCGTCGTATTCCACTTTGCTCTAATAAGAAGAATCGCAGCCTCTCTATTCTCTCCACGTAACGGGGTTCCCTCATCCCTGGGATCTTTGTGTTGAATCCTTCAGCATCATCTTCAAGGCAGATATACTTCATATAAAGGGAGCCAGGAATTGGACACATTACTCCAGATTATACCTCATCTCTAATTTACAAAGGTTTAGAATAACTTCCTTGTGTTCATACTCTATATAATATAAGAATTAGGAACAGGAGTAAGCCATCTTGCCCCTCGAGCCTGCTCCGCCTTTCAACTAGATTATGGATGATCTGGCCGTGGACTCAGCTCCACTTACCCGCCCGCTCTCCATAACCCTTAATTCCCTTATTGGTTAAAAATCTATCCATCTGTGATTTGAATACACTCAATGAGCTAGACTCAACGACTTCCTTGGGCAGAGAATTCCACAGATTCACAACCCTCTGGGAGAAGAAATACCTTCAAGGCAGATATACTTGGTTTTAAATTGGCTCCCCCGTATTTTGAGGCTATGCCCCCTAGTTCTCGTCTCCCCGACCAGTGGAACATCCGCTCTGCCTCTATCTTGTAATTATCCTTTGGCATACCATGATGTGGATTTTTTCTTTCGTTATTTTCCTTTCTAATCCTCTGCTTGAACTCCGAGGTCAATGACTGGGCATCCTTGTGCTTCTGGGTCGTTTTGCTTTGGGCTCTAGTGATGTTTGGGATCTCTATTTTACACAAAAACATTCCCCAAAAGCAACCATTACCGCATTGTGATTCACTAATGGACTTGGGTGTAGTCACCTCCAGTTCCCTGGTGATGTTTTATCTTAACCACACACACTTGTGTGGATTTCCTTGGTTCGAGCTATTCGTGCATGTCCATGATTGCTTCAGCCATGACGGACCCTGTTCCAGGCTTGTCCATTCCACTACAATTCGCCCCCTTTTGCATTTTCCGTGAAAGATTGAGTTTGTATTGGAAATATTTTATTGATAGCCCTCTGGACAACATATCGCTGGGTCGTGGAATAAGATGGATTTAGCCAGTATTCCTCCTACTCAGACGAAGGTCCTGTAAAACAGAACATGTTTTGCGCGCATCACCAGTCGGTTATGGTTTCATGTTATGCATAATGTTTTAACTGTATCCAATGTGTCCACCGTCCGGTTCCCCTTATCGCCACAAACATGCAGCTGTCGCTTACCATTATTACCTGGTGAGTGCCTGTCCATTTTGCTGAGAATCCTGGCTTTTCGGCGTATATTTCTACCGTTACCTTGCTCCCAATCTGTGGTTTCTGAGCCTTTTGTTCCTTGGTGCCAGCTTCCCAGTCCTTGATCACTTGCTGATCCCTGGTGTATGCCTCAGATCTTGTAATTGTTAACATAATTGCGTCACTAATCTCCTTACTCGGTCCCGGTAGGATCTGACTAAGGTCCGATATCATCACTCCCCATCACAAGAAACGCAGGTGATCTCATTGCTCTTCCTGTCAGTAGTTCGAAAGGCGTGCGGCTGGTGGTCCGGTTTCGGCTCGCCCTGAACTTCGTTCAAATGAGGGTCAGTATATCTACCCATCCTTTTCCTCTTTAGTTGATCACTTTGGCCAGTGCCTTCTTCAGGGTCCTATTCACTCGTTCTACTAATCCGGATGATTCCGGATGATAGGGGATATGGAATTTCTGCCCGGTTCCCATTAGGCAGCATATTTGTATCATTACTTGACCAGTGAGGTTTGTAACCTGATCTGAGTCTATCTGTAAGGGCAATCCTCAACTAGGTATAATTTATTCTGCTAATATTCCAGCCACCGTCTCATTGAGCAATTTTTGTTGTGATTGGTTTTCCCCATTTTCTGAATTGATCTATTATAACCAAGCACTACATGTTCCCCTGGTGATTTGACAGTGGGCCGTTGAATCCTGTCAGCATGTTTTATCATGCTCCCTTTTGTCGGGGTTGCTCTCTCATTCTCAACTTTGTTTTTCCACCAAGGTAATGCTTTGCGCATGTTAAGCACTTCCTACACTAATTTTCTATATCTCTTCCCATTCCCTTCCACCACCAACATCGGGCCATTGAACTCGTCATGCATATCTTACCTGTATGTGCATACCCGTGCTATATACTCAGTAGGTGTTGTCGGATACACCCTGGGCTATCACATTACAATCTTTTCTCCAGATTCCATCCATTCCTTGTTTAGCTTCCTGCCTTTTCCATTCAACATTTCCCTGCTGTAGGTTTGCCTCCTGTACATTAAACATATGTATTTCTTCCGGCCCAAGCGCACAGGTGCTTATTTTAGCCAATAGGCCCCATGCTTCTGGCAATTTCCAACCTGCCTCATCTGCCGATGCATTGCCTTGCTGATGCCGGTCAGTTATTTTCTTATGGGGTTTGATTTTTATTATTGTATATTCCTGGGGCTGGATGGAAGTCTCTACCTGTTCGGTAAATATGTTCTCGTGTCGAATTGTTCCTCGCCCCGATGTCATGTCACCTCGCGGACTCCAGGCTATCATGTAATTGTGGACCATCCCAAATGCGTATCGGTTGTCTTTACATATATTTACCCTTTTACCTTTTGCCCATTTGAGGGCTTCCGTTAGGGAGTCTAATTCAGCCACTTGGGCTGAGAGGCTCGATTCCGATTAAGCTACTCCCCGTGTTTGCCCTTCACCATCTGTGGTCCCCAACTATTCTCTATTTCTTCACTCAAATGTTCCAGTGGGGGTTATATTGGTATCGGTGCAGGCAGTGCAGTGTGCGCTGTCGGTCGCCCAGTTACTGCTGCACATATTGTAACATTCCTACTGCTTACTTCTGCCTCTTCCATCTATTTTATTTTAGCTTTTAGCTCCTGTATTATCTGATCCTTTCTTTCCATCACTTTATTTTGTACCCGATAGCAGGCTAATACTACCGTGTGAGCCCGGTCTCCTTTATTCCTTGGCTTGCACCTCAATCACTTTGCCTGCCTCTCCACTGTATCGTCTGGTTGCGATTCCTATTTCTTCATTCCCTCATTTCGTGTTATGTTTTTACCTGCTAGCATTTTCCGTATATATCCTGAGAGTCACCAGTCGTATTCCCCGCCATTTCTAAGAGTGATAAGAGACTACCATTCCCTTAGTGGGCTCCTCTTGAACCTCCATCGTGTCTTTGACCGATTCTTGGTCGTTAGTACCGCACGCCGGTTAAACTCATTTCAGCCTACTCACACCCCAAATTTTTACTTGGTCTCCGTCCTCTCCTTGTCGCGTTTATTTGTTCTCTCTGTAGATCTCCTGCTTTCCCGTAAACAGTTTAACAGCTCCAACATGTAGCTGGTATTTAATAAAAGGAATTCACCCCAACAGCTGCCACATCGTTTCGGGTTTGCGTATAAGAATCCTGCAAACTACGCCAATTGATGGGGAGGATCGCCATTCTACTCAATTAACAAACTCGGAATCAACAGACTGATACCTTCAATAATGTTCAACGATTTTTTATTTCAGCACGTACATGGGGAGCATTTCACTTTCCATCCGCCTGAGAGGATCTCAACCGAACTGTTCAAATTACACGTTAATTATCCAGGATTTGGCACATGTATGTACTCGTGGACAGACCTTAACAGTGACGTGATTGGGTTTACCAATGCATGATCGAAAACCCAATTGGTCGCTTCTTCCAGGTGTCACTTGCCTTATATTGTTATATTGTTGTACAAGTTTATCTTTGAATGTTCTTTATTTCTCCCTTGAGTCCGAGGTCAACGCGTGGTCATCTGGTGTGTTCTATGCGGAGGTGTGGTTTTAAGCACAGCTCTTGTTGAGATCGCTCAGGGCCTTCATAATAGCCTATAACATATTTGCTAATCAACCTTGCCCTTGCAGATGATCAATAGAGTCGTTCAATGATGAAAGTAGATTAATTTATATAGAGTAGGCAACAGAAGGAGGAATTGAAATCTCGTCATGGATCGCATGGGGAGACTGGAGCAAAGCAGCCCAGCGAGGGGTATCACTGAGGGAGGGGAGGCAGTGATCATTGCGAAAGTCTGTTACTTAATCCAGGCTGGTTCTGAGTTCGGCTGATCTCACACCCAGTGAGGCTCTGAGCCCAACACACACCGAATGGGTCAATGTAGAGAGGGATTTATCTGTATCTAACCCCGTGCTTTATCTGCCCTGGGCGTGTTTGATGGGCAAGTGTAGAGAGAAATTTATTGTGAGTCTAACCCGTGCTGTACCTGCCCTGGGAGTGTTTAATGGGCAAGTGTAGAGATAAATTTACTGTGTATCTAACCCCGTGCTGTACCTGCCGGTGGAACAATTTAACCTGAACTGGTTGTCATTTTCCACGCCTCCAATTGCTGAGCATTTAACGCAGCTGCACCATTTTTGTTGGTCAGTCGTATTATTATTAAACTCATTCTGTTCACCCTGGTAGTTGCTGTCCCTGGCTGGGTTTCGGGTTCCTCAGGCACTTCCTTCACTCGTCAGCGCTAAGTGTTGCGATTGAAGCATCGGTGGCATCATGTTCTGTCTCCATCGTGATTTTCACCTTCATAACTTTGACTGTCTGCCCGAGCATCTCTTCTGCTGCAACCTTCATCTGTGATTTGATTACATCTAGCCATGATATACGTAGAGGAAACAGATACAAATAATGTAATAGGTATCAGAGCAATGCTTCATAATGCGCGGATTGAATCCCGGCGCGGGATGTGATCAGAGCGGTGCTTATGCTCCGCTACGCCAATGATATATCACGTACAGCACACAAAGCAGCCATTCGGACCGACTGCTCCATGCTTACCCTATTAGCAGAATCTACTAATGTTTTCTGCCTGATTTGTTGATCTTGCTTCCCATTAAATGGTTCTGTACTATTCGCCTCAACCACTGACTCTGGAGTTTGGTTCCCCATTCTCACTTCTCTGGTTACAGAGGCTTCTCCTGAAATTATTATTGGATTTATTGCTGACGATTTAGACATCATGGCTCTATTTTTGGTATCATAATTATTTCATGATTTCGATTTTTTTAAACTCTATTTTAAACTCTATTTTAAACTGTGCTTGCTTTTCCGCTATTGCATTTATCAAATCACAAGTAACGATTCGAAACAGGCTCAAAAAGCATCGATTCTGCACACGAGACAAGGACTCAATGGCTTCTGTTATCAAAGGACCACAGAATCACACAGCACAGAAGAGTCCATTCGATTCATCATGCTGCTCCAGGCTCTGTGATCGAGCTATTCAATCAGCCATACACTCCTGTTCTGTTCCCAGATCCCTTCAAATACCGGAATTCCAGTATTGATTCCAATTACACATGAACATAAGAACATAAGAATTAGGAACAGGAGTCAGCCATCTAGCCCCTCGAGTCTTCTCCACCAATCAACAAGATCATGGCTGATCTGACCGTGGACTGAGCATCACTTACCCGTCCGCTCCCCATAACCCTTAATTCCCTGAATGGTTAAAAATCTATCTATCTGTGATTTGAATACTTTCAATGAGCTAGCCTCAACTGCTTCCTTGGGCAGAGCATTCCATAGTTTCACAACCCTCTGGGAGAAGAAATTCATTCTCAACTCCGTTTAAATTGCCCCCCCCCGCGGTATTTTGAGGCTGTGCCCCCTAGTTCTAGTCTCCCCGACCTGTGGAAACAACATCTCTGCCTCTATCTTGTCTATCCCTTTCATTATTTACAATTTTTCTATAAGATCACCCCTCATCCTTCTGAACTTCAACGAGTAAAAACATCGTCTTCTCAATCTATCAACATAAGGTAACCCCCTCATCTCCTGGATCAGCCGAGTGAATCGTCTCTGTTTACCCCTTCCAAAGCTAGTATATCCTAACTTAAGTAAGGTGAGCAGAACTGCACGCAGTACTCCTGGTGCGGCCTCGCCAATACCCTATACAGTTGCACCATGACCTCCCTGCTTTTGTATTCCATCCCTCTCGTAATGAAGGCCAACATTCCATTCGCCTTCCTGATGACCTGCTGCACCTGCAAACTAACTTTTTGAGATTCATGCACAAGGACCCCCAGGTCCCTCTGCACCGCAGCATGTTGTAATTTCTCCCCATTCAAATAATATTCTCTTTTACTGTTTTTTTTTCCAAAGTGTATGATCTCACATTTTCCGACATTGTATTCCATCTGCCAGAATTTAGCCCATTCGCTTAATCGATCTAAATCTCTTTGCAGCCTCTATGTGTCCTCCACACAACCCGCTTTCCCACTAATCTTTGTGTCATCTGCAAATTTTAAAAGTTATTGTTAAATCTGCTTCCATCCCATTTTCAGTGAGAACAATCCACATGATGCAAACTCGCAGTGTAAGACAAATTCTCCTCATCTTCCCTCTGTTAATTTTCGTAAAACTCTTCCCTCTGGTTAACAACTCTTCTACCACTGGCAGAGTTTCTCTTCAGTTACTTTATCCAAAGCCCTCATATTCTTGAAAACCTCTATTAAATCTCTCGTTAATATTCTCTGATTGAACGGGAAAAATCACAGTTGCTTATATCTACTTATAACTCTCTCTGGGGGTACCAGTGCACCAGCGCAGCCTTCGGTCGCATGAGGAAGAGAGTGTTGGAAGATCACGCCATAAAATTTGGCACCAAGCTCATGGTCTACGAGAATTTAGACATAGCCAGCCTACTGTACGGATCACAAACGTGGACCGTATAAAATAGGTACCACAAATTACTGGATAAATACCTATGTCTCCTCAAGATCCTGCAGATCCCTTGGGATGTCAGACGTTAGCGCCCTCGATCAGGCCAACATGCCCACATCGAAGCACTGAGCACACTTGATCAGATCCGCTGGTTGGGCCACATTGTCCACATGCCTGAAACGAGACTCGCAAAGCAAGCGCTCCACTTGGAACTCCTGCACGGCAAACGAGCCCCGCGTGGGCATATGAAACGTTACAAGCACACCCTCAACGTCTCCTTGAAAAAGTGCAACATTCCCACTCACAGCTGGGAGTCCCTGGCCAAAGACTGCACTAATGGAGGAAGAGCATCCGGGAGGTCGCTGAGCACCTCAAGTCTCGTCGCCAAGAGCATGCAGCAAACAAGCGCAGAGAGCAGAAGGAGTGTGCGGCAAACCAGTCCCACCCAATTTTTCCCTCAACCATTATCTACCCCACCTGGTACAGAGACCGATATTCCCATATTAGACTGTTCAATCACCTGAGAACTCACTTTTCGTGTGGAAGCAAGTAATCCCCGATTTCGAGGTACTGCCTATGATGATGATTAAGTCTCTTCCACACCTTCTCCAAGGCTTTCCCAATGTGTGCTGCCGAATCGTCATGCAGAGATTAACCGATGTTGAACAGATTTTTATTGTACCTTCATGATGTGTGAATCGGTGATGTGGGCAGCATTTATTGTCCATCCCAAATTCCACCGAGAAGCTGCTGTTGAATTCATCGATACATCTAGAGGGCTATTTAGAGTTGACCATATTGCTGTGGGACTGGGGTCATATAGCTGGCAGACTCGTTAAGGACGGGGGATTTCCATCCCGAAAACAGGTTATTGAACTCGATGGGTAATGACAATCCGAGATCCACACGGTCACCATTGCTGACACAATATTTTAATTCTAGATTTATTTAATTCACCTTAAATTGCACAGCTGCCGTGGTGGGATCTGAACTCATGCCATTGGATCTTTACTCCAGGTCTCTGGACCATTAGTACAGTCGCACAATCAGTTTGCTGCCATACCCGATGATTCATAAAGTCAAAGATTCTTCCTCCGTTTTTAACAGTTTTATTAACATGCCCTGCCACCTTCAAAGATTTGTGCACATCGACTCCCAGGTGTCTCTGCACCCGCACGCCATTTAAAAAATGTATTGTTAAACTTATATTGCCTCTTGTCATGTTCCTTCACAAAAATGGATCACTTCACACATGTTTAATTTTGCCTGTCATGTGTCTTCCCATTTAAGCAGACCATCGCTGTGCTCCTAATGTCTGCTATGCTCCCTACTGCTAACTACATTTCTGAGTTTCGTGACATCTGCAAATTTGAAATTATGCCTTTAGACTTAGGTCCTCGCTATTAATCTCTATCAGAAAGAGCACTGGCACTAATATAGAACCCTGGGTTTCACCACTCCAAACTTCCCTTCTGTCTGAACGCCAAATTTTCACCGCCACTCTCAGTTATTTGTTCCGGTGCCAATGTTGTCTCCACACAGCCACTGTCCCTTTAATTCCATGAGGTTCAGTTTCCCTATCAAGTCGATGAAGTGACATTTTATCAAACGCCTTTTGAAAGTCGATATATACAACATCAGCTGCAATACGCTCATCAAACCTTTAGGTTATTACATCAAAGAACTCAATCAGGTTTTTCAGACACACTACGACATTAACACAATTTGCGCTGGTTGTCATTTATTAATCCATGTTTTTCCAAGTGACAGATAATTTCATACCAGATTATGGCCTTTCGAAGTTTCCCCACCACAGACGTTCGTCTGACTGGCCTGTAGCTACAGGTTTTTTCCCTCTCTCCTTTTTTGACCAGCGTGTACCATTTGCGAACCTCCAGTCCTCTGGCACCACTGACATATCCAGGGAGGATTAAAGATTCTGGCCTGAGCGATTTCCATCATTCCTTCACTCAGCAACACTCATAAATCCCATTCCGACAAGTTATATAGAAACATAGAAATTTACAACACAGGAGGCCATTTCCGGCCCATCATATCCACGCCGGCCGACAAAGACTCAGGACATCGGTCACAGCCCTGAAGCTTACATGTAATCATTTGAACCATTAACAATGGGGAAAAGTATCGAGCAGCAAGAACAATCAGACTGCCCTACACAACTGTGACACACCATAAACTGAAACAGTATACACTCCAACCCAACCGGAGCAATGTGATCTCCCGGGAGAGGCAAAAACCAATTTAAAATCCAGGTCAATTTCGGGAAAAGTGTTGGATTAAAAGGGGTTAATTGAAAATGGTTGTTCAGGGACTGTAATTAATATCAGTCTCCACGGGTTTACAGAAGCTATTTGTGCAGTGACTGTAATTAATATAAGTCTCTAGAAACATAGAAACATAGAAAATAGGTGCAGGAGTAGGCCATTAGGCCCTTCTAGCCTGCAACGCCATTCAATGAGTTCATGGCTGAACATGCAACTTCAGTACCCCATTCCTGCTTTCTCGCCATACCCCTTGATCCCCCTACTAGTAAGGACTACATCTAACTCCTTTTTGAATATATTTAGTGAATTGGCCTCAAAAACTTTCTGTGGCAGAGAATTCCACAGGTTCACCACTCTCTGGTTGAAGAAGTCCCTCCTCATCTCGGTCCTAAATGGTTTACCCCTTATCCTTAGACTGTGTCCCCTGGTTCTGGACTTCTGCAACATTGGGAACATTCTTCCTGCATCCAACCTGTCTAACCCCGTCAGAAACTTAAACGTTTCTATGAGGTCCCCACTCATTCTTCTGAACTCCAAAGAATACAAGCCCAGTTGATCCAGTCTTTCTTGATAGGTCAATCACACCATCCCGGGAATCAGTCTGGTGAACCTACGCTGCACTCCCTCAATAGCAAGAATGTCTTTCCTCAGGTTACGAGACCAAAACTGTACACAATACTCCAGGTGTGGCCTCACCAAGGCCCTGTACAACTGTAGCAACACGTCCCTGCCCCTGTACTTAAATCCCCTCGCTATGAAGGCCAACATGCCATTTGCATTCTTAACCGCCTGCTGTACCTGCATGCCAACCTTCAATGACTGATGTACCATGACAGCCAGGTCTCTTTGCACCTCCCCTTTTCCTAATCTGTCACCATTCAGATAATGGTCTGTCTCTCTGTATTTACCACCAAAGTGGATAACCTCACATTTATCCACATTATACTTCATCTGCCATGCCTTTGCCCACTCACCTAACCTATCCAAGTCGTTCTGCAGCCTCATAGCATCCTACTCGCAGCTCACACTGCCACCCAACTTAGTGTCATCCGCAAATTTGGAGATACTAAATTTAATCCGCTCGTCTAAATCATTAATGTACAGTGTAAACAGCTGGGGCCCCAGCACAGAACCTTGGGGTACCCCACTAGTCACTGCCTGCCATTCTGAATAGTACCCATTTACTCCTACTCTTTGTTTCTGTCTGACAACCAGTTCTCAATCCATGTCAGCACACTACCCCCAATCCCATGTGCTTTAACTTTGCACATCAATCTCTTGTGTGGGACCTTGTCGAAAGCCTTCTGAAAGTCCAAATATACCACATCAACTGGTTCTCCCTTGTCCACTCTACTGGAAACATCCTCAAAAAATTCCAAAAGATTTGTCAAAGATGAATTCCCTTTCACAAATCCATGCTGACTTGGACCTATCATGTCACCTCTTTCCAAATGCACTGCTATGACATCCTTAATAATTGATTCCATCATTTTACCCACGACCGATGTCAGGTTGACCGGTCTATAATTACCTTTTTTCTCTCTCCCTCCTTTTTTAAAAAGTGGGGTTACATTGGCTACCCTGCACTCCATAGGAACTGATCCAGAGTCAATGGAATGTTGGAAAATGACTGTCAATGCATCCACTATTTCCAAGGCCACCTACTGAAGTACTCTGGGATGCAGTCCATCAGGCCCTGGGGACTTATCGGCCTTCAATCCCATCAATTTCCCCAACACAATTTCCCGACTAATAAGGATTTCCCTCAGTTCCTCCTCCTTACTAGACCCTCTGACTCCTTTTATATCCGGAAGGTTGTTTGTGTCCTGCTTTGTGAATACCGAACGAAAGTACTTATTCAATTGGTCCGCTATTTCTTTGTTCCCCGTTATGACTTCCCCTGATTCTGACTGCAGGGCACCTACGTTTGTCTTTACTAACCTTTTTCCCTTTACATATGTATAGAAACTTTTGCAATCCGTCTTTATGTTCCCTGAAAGCTTCTTCTCGTACTCCATTTTCCCTGCCCTAATCAAACCCTTTGTCCTCCTCTGCTGAGTTCTAAATTTCTCCCAGTCCCCGGGATCGCTGCTATTTCTGGCCAATTTGTATGCCACTTCCTTGGCTTTAATACTATCCCTGATTTCCCTTGATAGCCACGGTTGAGCCACCTTCTCTTTTTTATTTTTACGGCAGACAGGAATGTACAATTGTTGTAGTTCATCCATGCGGTCTCTAAATGTCTGCCATTGCCCATCCACAGTCAACCCCTTAAGTATCATTCGCCAATCTATCCCAGCCAATTCACGCCTCATACCTTCAAAGTTACCCTTCTTTAAGATCTGGACCATGGTCTCTGAATTAACTGTTTCATTCTCCATCCTAATGCAGAATTCCACCATATTATGGTCACTCTTCCCCAAGGGGCCTCGAACAACGAGATTGCTAATTAATCCTCTCTCATTACACAACACCCAGTCTAAGATGGCCTCCCCCCTAGTTGGTTCCTCAACATATTGGTCTAAAAAACCATCCCTTATGCACTCCAGGAAATCCGCCTCCACCGTATTGCTTCCAGTTTGGTTAACCCAATCTATGTGCATATTAAAGTCTCCCATTATAACTGCTGCACCTTTATTGCATGCACCCCTAATTTCCTGTTCGATGGCCTCCCCAACATCACTACTACTGTTTGGAGGTCTGTACACAACTCCCACTAACGTTTTTTGCCCTTTGGTGTTCTGCAGCTCTGCCCATATAGATTCCACATCATCCAGGCTAATGTCCTTGCGAACTATTGCCTTAATCTCCACCTTAACCAGCAATGCTACCCCACCTCCTTTTCCTTTTATTCTATATTTCCTGAATGTTGAATACCCCTGGATGTTGAGTTCCCAGCCCAGATCATCCTCGAGCCATGTCTCCGTAATCCCAATCACATCATATTTGTTAACATCTATTTGCACAGTTAATTCATCCACCTTATTGCGGATACTCCTTGCATTAAGACACAAAGCCTTCAGGCTTGTTATTTTAACACCCTTTGTGTCACTGGAGTGATTCTCGCTCATATTGATAAGGCACTCCTTTCAAAGTGTTACCCCATAGTCACAGTGAATACATCACCTTTGGCACTAACAGCGATCATCGCACTGCTCCACAGAGAGGGAGTCGGAATCTGAGAACAGTAGATTGGAATGATACAACAATGTATCAGAATCTGAAAAAAATGGATCGGAATGTTACAACAAATGGCAGGAGTTTCATCTTGTATTTTAACTTTCTTGTTGCACATTTTGAGGAATTATCATTGTTATTGCGAATCCGTTACGCATTTCGTATTATTCAATACATTTACTTTCCCGTCCTTGCTGTTGTTGGTTTTACTGGTAAGTCTATCTAATTATTCCAGTAATCATGGTTCAATGTATTACTGATCTTATATTTTACGCTCCCCTCCTTGCTGCATTTGTTGTTCCGAATAGTCTCTGTATCCAACTATTAACTCTGCAACCAAATTTCGCTGTATTACAAGACTTGTAAATTGCTTTTTCATCTTTGATGCAGTTGTTGTTCCTGGGAAATCTCTTCATACAGCTGTTAACTATGCATACGTTGTTAATTGTACGAGTGATATTTTAATTTATTCCACAATCTTTCCTGTAGTTGGTGTTCCTGGTAAGTCTCTATATCCAACAATTATAACTGTACTGTATATTTCACTGTATTACTGAGTATGTCACTTAATTCTATGGAAGTCTTTGTCACATTGTATATCTACTGACTCAGTCCCCTCTGTGGCCAATGTCTGAATCTGAACGAGATTGTTCACAAATTCGGCATTCTGTTTTTTCCCTGGGTTCAGTTCTGACCTCTTCTCCTCTGAATCACTGGTTCTGCCCAATATCATCTCCATAATACTGCCCAACTCATTCCTTCGCCTCAAAAACCCAGTGACTTTGTGAAACAAGAATCAACCATTGCAATGCTTTTCTTGCCCACCTCGCAGTTGCAGTCCACTATAAATTAGAGCTCAACTGAACAAGTTGCTGATCATAACCTAACTCCACTAAGTCCTGTTCACCCATCAATAATCTGCTCTTTCAACATTGGCTCCCGATTAAGTAATACCTCATTTTTATTATTCTTATCCATGTGTTCAAATCCCACCATGGTCTCACCCCCTCCAATTAGTCCCATTAAATTGCTCTATTCCCATAGTCCAGCAATTTTTTCCCCTTAAAATATTTATCCAATTGTCCAATAAATGTTAATTTACTTCCCTCTATACGTCCTCCAGTCATACTGTCTCAATTCTCTTTTTCTCATTCATTCTGGCACTTTGTGAATTTCTCACTTTCTCTCTGTCTCTCTGGCAGTTTCACGCTGTCTCTCCACATTTCCCTGTCTCTGTCTCTTGCTCATCGACTGTTAGATTAATACAGCAAAGAAAGAGGCCGCTCGGTCCGTCGTGTCCATGCCGTCTCTTGGATAGAACTATCTCAAAAGCCAACTCTTTAGCCAGAAAAATGTAAATATATCTCCTTCCACGATTAAAGCAATTCCCTTTCGAAAATAACGATTGAATCTTTCTTCCACCGTGATCTCACAAATCGCATTCCAGATCGCAAAAGCTCACTGCACAAAGAACACTCTTCCCATCTCTCCTGTGGTTCTTTTGTCAATTACCTTAAAACTGTCTCCTCTGGATATGCACCATTGTGCAACTGGAAACATTTTCGACATATCGCTCTATCACAACCCATCATAATTTAAAAATCTATATTAAATGTTAAATCTTTGCTGATGATACAACGTCATCATCGTAGCCAGTCACTTTAAATAGAGGAAGGCTTGCTTCCACTCTAAAAATGAGTTCGTATGGAACTGAACAGTGCAATACGGGAATTACAGTCTCTGTCACACGTGGGACAAACAGTGGTTGAAGGAAAGGGTGGTGGGACTCGTTTGCCGCATGCTCCTTCTTCATCCTGCGCTTGGTCTCTGCATGCTCTCGGCGACGAGACTCGAGGTGCTCAGTGCCCTCCTGGATGCGCTTCCTGCACTTCAGGAAGTTTTGGGCCAGGGACTTCCAGCTGTCGGTCGGGATGGTACATTTTATCAAGGAGGCTTTGATCGTTTCATTCAAAAGTTTCCTCTGCGCACCTGGGGCTCGCTTACTGTGTAGGAGTTCCAAGTAGAGCGCTTGCTTGCGAGTCTTGTGTCAGGCATCCGGAAGATGTGGCCCGCCCAATGGAACTGTCCAGGTGTACCAGCATCGAAGCACTGATAATACAAAGATAAGTGTGAAAGCATGTTGTGAGGAGGACGCAAAAAATCTGCAAAGGCATATAGATATTCTAAGTGGGTTGGCCACAACAATGGCAGCTGGGGTATAATGTGGAAAATGTGACGCTATCTTCTTTGTTATGAAAAATAAATAAGCAAATTATCATTAAATTGGGAGAGATACCAAATTGCTGTGGTCCAGATTGATCTAGGGGTTCTTCTACATAAAACACAGGAGGTTAGCATGGAGGTACAGCTAGCAATTAGAAAAGGCAGCAGAAGGTCTGTCTTTATTTCAAGTGGGACAGAATATAGAAGTCCTGCTACAAATGTACAGGTTGTCGATAAGACTACAGCTGGAGTAGTGTGTACAGTTTTGGTCACATTAGTGAAGGAAGGATTTACTTGCATTGGAGGCAGTTCAGAGAAGGTTCACGACATTGATTACTGGGATGAATATGTTGTCATAACAATAAAGGTTGAGCAGGTTGGGCGTGTATACATTGGAGTTTAGAAAACTACGAGGTGATCTTATTGAAATATGTAAGATTCTATCGGGGCTTGATGGGGTAGACGCAGAGATGATGTTTCCTCTAGTGGGAGAAATCTAGAACCAGGGGACATAGGTTCAGAATAAGGGATCGCCCATTTATATCACAAATAAGAAGCAATTTATTCTCTCAGGGGTGCGTGAATCTTTGGAATTCTCTTCGACAGAAAGCTGTGGAGGCAGCTTCATTGAATCTTATTCACTGAAGATAGACTGAGTTTTAAACGAGAAGAGAGTTAAGGGTGTGCACACGGAAGGGGAGTTGCGGTCAAGATCATATGTTCATTCCAAAGAGTCAGGTCCAATCACAGAGGCAGGAGCGGAGTAATGTTTTTGGCTCTCGGAATGAAATCCCTGGACCGACGTGAGAGCACTGGAAGTTAGGCAAACCTGGGAATGAAATTTCTCGACAGAGGTGGGAGTAATGTAATGTCGGCGAACCTGGTCATTAAATATCTAGACTGAGGGAGGGAGCAGTGTAATCTAGGCAGATGTTGGTGTGAACTCCTGGAGCGAGGTGGGAGCCCTATCTGGGAAGTCGCATCATCGCATCACTGGAATCATCTCCGAGATCCTGAGGTTCATGAATATTTATTTATTGTGAATGTTTTACCGTTATTTTCTTTGATGCAATAATTCAGAAATCATATAAGAGGCCGTCCATTTTTTATTATTTAATTCCTTCCTTTTATCAGCCAATTTCTCATCTTTTGTTCTCACTTGGAGTTGAACAGAGGAAGTCTCCTTTGTCACCATCTCAAGTTCTGCATTAATGGCAGTGCTTCTGATGGGTGGAACAGGATTACAAGCATCATTAACATTCACAAACAAAATGTTCGTTCAGCCAGATTTCATTCATTTATTTCCAATCTTTATTTTGAATTTGCTATTTGGTCCCATGCCGATCTGTCACAGTTCAGTCGGTCTCTCAGCGAGAAACAGAGTGGATATATCTGTTGCCAACGGCTGTACACTTCTGATCTTTGGGCCCCTCGTGCGGAGGGGGAGCGGGAGGTCAGAAGGCCTCCTCGTCGGACTGCTCCGGGGCATGGCCAAGCGCAGCATCAGCTGGTCCAGGCAGCGGGCGGTCGAGAGGATCGTTCAGTCCTGCTGCCTCCCTCTCTTCCGCGGATAAATTCAAGCCAAGGTGTCCCTGGAGATGGAGCACGCGGTGTCCACCGGAACGTTCGCGGCCTTCCACGAGAGGTGGCTGCCGGAGGGACTGAAGTGCATCATCTACACCGGCAACCAGATTTAATTCGCTTCTTCAATGGTAAAAGTGTAATATCATTACAGTTATCGGTTTTATTGCACATTTATATCATAGCAGCGCATTTGGATTGAGGTGGCATGATAGGTCCAAGTCAGCATGGATTTGTGAAAGGGAAATCATGCTTGACAAATCTTCTGGAATTATTTGAGGATGTTTCCAGTAGAGTGGACAAGGGAGAACCAGTTGATGTGGTATATTTGGACTTTCAGAAGGCTTTCGACAAGGTCCCACACAAGGGATTAATGTGCAAAGTTAAAGCACATGGGTTTGGGGTTAGTGTGCTGACATGGATTGAGAACTGGCTGTCAGACAGAAAGCAAAGTTTTGGAGTAAATGGCTACTGTTCAGAATGGCAGGCAGTGCCTAGTGGGGTACCGCAAGGTTCTGTGCTGGGGCCCCAGCTGTTTACTTTGTACATTAATGATTTGGACGAGGGGATTAAATGTAGAATCTCCAAATTTGCGGATGACACTAAGTTGGGGGCCAGTGTGACCTGCGAGGAGGATGCTGTGAGGCTGCAGAGTAACTTGGCTAGATTAGGCGAGTGGGCAAATGCATGGCAGATGAAGTATAATGTGAATAAATGTGAGGTTATCCACTTTGGTGGTAAAAACAGAGAGACAGACTATTATCTGACTGGTGACAGATTACGAAAAGGGGAGTTGCAACGAGACCTGGGTGTCATGGTACATCAGTCATTGAACGTTGCATGCAGGTGCAGCAGACGGTTAAGAAAGTAAATGGCATGTTGGCCTTCATTGCAAGGAGATTTGAGTACAGGGGCAGGGAGGTATTGCTACAGTTGTACAGGGCGTTGGTGAGGCCACACCTGGAGTATTGTGTACAGTTTTGGTCTCCTAAGTTGAGGAAGGACATTCTTGCAATTGAAGGAGTGCAGCGAAGGTTCACCAGACTGATTCCCGGGATGGCGGGACTGACATATCAAGAAAGATTGGATCAACAGCGCTTGTATTCAATGGAGTCAGAAGAATGAGAGGGGATCTCATAGAAATGTTTCAAATTCTGACGGGTTTAGACAGGTTAGATGCAGGAAGAATGTTCCCAATGTTGGGGAAGTCCAGAACCAGGGGTCACCGTCCAAGGATAAGGGGTAAGCCATTTAGGACTGAGATGAGGAGAAACTTCTTCATCCAGAGAGTGGTGAACCTGTGGAATTCTCTACCACAGAAAGTTGTTGAGGCCAATTCACTAAATATAACCAAAAAGGAGTTAAATATAGTCCTTACTACGAGGGAGATCAAGGGGTATGGCGAGAAAGCAGGAAAGTGGTACTGAAGTCGCATGTTCAACCATTAATTCATTGAATGGCGGTTATGGCTCGAAGGGCCGAATGTCCTACTCCTGCAACTATTTTCTATATTTTCTATGTTTCTATAATGAGGGAGCAATTCATATATAGTTTAAATCAAAAATCGTTGTATTGCAGGATAAACAACCCCAGCTGATTTAACTTAGGAACTTAGAATATGAACAAACTTTCATATTTTCTCGTCTGATATTCTCTGCACAAGTGGAAACCAACAGGTGAAAAGCTGCAGCAATTAATCTCTTCCATTTGTATTCAAATATTTTAAATACTCATTTCAAGGACACCCTCAAAGCTTCCATATTAAAATGCAACATCCCCACCGACACATGGTAGCTCCTAGCAAAAGACCACCCTAAGTGGAGAAAGTGCATCCGGAAGGGCGATGATCACCTCGAGTAGTCGCCATGAAAATGTAGAAACCAAGCGAGGGCTGCGGAATGAGCGTGTGGCAAACCAGACTCCCCACCCACCCTTTTCTTCAACCACTCTCTTTCCCGCCTATGACAGAGACTGTAATTACCATGTTGGACTGTTCAATCACCTGATAACTCACTTTTAGCGTGGAAGCAAGTCTTTCTCGATTTCGAGGGGCTGCATATGATGATGATGATACATAAGCATTTGGCGGCTCTTTGACTGAGGGATGGTTCGTCTGATTTAATGCTGATAAATTAATTTATTTGGTGATTACCTTGTCAATGATTGTTAATTATTTTAGTTTGGAGTTTATTCCTTGCTCCCAAATTAATGTTTAATTTACCTGTTTATTTCCCTGCCTGACAGTTAACATCCTGACGATTGTGATCCTGCCTCGTGGAAAGTGCGGTCTCTCCAGATGTGTCACTCGCTATCTGGTGGCCATGGCAGCGACGGATCTCCTCGTCATTATCCTCGACCTGATACTGAGGCACATTCCGATTCTTTACCTGAAAGAGTTCCATTTCGTGCGGTTCTTCCACTTGTGTAATATTCACGCCGTCTTACTTCACGCAGCCACAGATTGTTCTGTCTGGTTCACCGTCAGTTTCACCTTTGATCGCTTTGTGGCCATTTGTTGCCAGAAGCTGAAAACTAAATATTGCACCGAGAGAACGGCGGCTGTGTTTGTGGGAACCGTGACTTTGCTGAGCGGGTTCAAGAAGATGTTCTGGTATTTTAGGTTGACACATTTCTATATACTTGAAAACATGCCCTGGTTTTGCTTTATAACAGATGATGTCCTGAATTCACCGGTCTGGGCAGCAATCATATTCCTTCATTCTATTCTCACCCCATGTATCCAATTTGCTCTGATTCTGCTGCTCAATACTGTCACCGCCAGGCATATTATATTAGCCAGCAGAGCCCGCAGGCAACTCCGTGGTGCCAGCAGCGGGGAGTGTCCCAGTGACTCAGAGATGGCGAGCCGCAGGAATTACATCAATTTACTGTTTGCTATCTCCGGCAATTTCATCCTGTTGTGGGTGGTGTTTATGGTGAATTCTATATGGACCCAGATGTACTTTTTGGGGTATGATTCTGTATATATACCTTTTTATGCAATGGACGTTGGAATAATGCTGCAGCTGCTGAGTTGCTGCACAAACACGGCAATTTATGCCGTGACCCAGACTAAGTTCAGACAGCAGTTGAAGAATGTAGGGAAATATCCCTTCACACTGATTCTGAAATTAATTAAGCAATGAGAAGACGCAGAAATGTTCCTGCATCAGACTCCCTGTGTCCTGATATTGTGAGCGAGCTGCTATCCCCGGCGTGGCCAGTGATTCGCGTGAATAATAATACTCTCACTCACGCACTGTCTACAACGGTCTCCCTATGAGGGGCCTACAGTCCGGGTGAATCACCATCAGCATCATCGGCAGTCCCACGAAATATAGAAACATAGAAATATAGAAAATAGTTCCAGGAGTAGGCCATTCGGCCTTTCGAGACTGCACCACCATTCAATAAGATCATGACTGATCATTCACATCAGTAGCCATTTCCTGATTTCTCTCCATACCCATTGATCCATCCGTGAGGGCCATATTTTGAATATATTTGACGAATTGGCATCAACAACTCTCTGTGGTAGTGAATTCCACAGGTTCACAACTCTCTGAGTGAAATATTTTCTCCTTATCTCGGTCCTAAATGTCTTACGCATTATCCTTAGACTGTGACCAGTAGCTTTGGACTTCCCCAACATTGGGAACATTCTTTCTGCATCTAAACTGTCGAGTCCCGTCAGAATTTAATATGTTTCGAAGAGGTCCACTCTCATTCATTTAAACTCCAGTGAATACAGGCCCAGTGGATCCAATCTCTTCTCATATGCCATCCATGCATCCCGGGAATCAGTCTGGTGAAACTTCGCTGCACTCTCTCAATAGCAAGACGGTCCTTCCTCAGATTAGGACACCAAAACTGATCATGATAATCCAGGTGATGCCTCACCAAGGCCCTGTACAACTGCAGTAAACCTCCCTACTCCAATACTCAAATCCCCTAGCTATGAACGCGAACATGCAATTTGTCTTGTTCACCACTTGCCAACTTTCAATAACACATGCACCATGACTCCCAGATCTCGTTGCACCTCCCCTTTTCCGATTCAGCCACCATTCAGATAATATTCCGCCTTCACGTTTTCGCCACCAAAATTGATAAATTCACAATTATCCACATTATACCTCATCTGTCATGCATTTGCCCAAACACTGAACCTGTCCAACTCACCCTGCAGCCTCTTAGCATATTCCGCACAGCTCATACCGCCACCCAGCTTAGTATCATTTTCAAACTGGGAGATATTACACACAATTCCTTCACCTAAATCATCGATGTAAATTGTAAATTGTTGGGGTGCCAGCACTGAGCCCATCTGCACCTAACTAGTCACTGCCTGCCATTCTGAAAAGGACCCGTTCATCCCGAATCTCTGCTTCCTGTCTGCCAAACAGATCTCTATCCACGTCAAAATATTACCACCAATACCATGTGCATTAATGTTGCACAACCATCTCTTGTGTGGGCCCTTGTCCAACGATTTTTGAAAGAGACCACAACCACTGGTTCCGCCTTGTCCACTCTACTCGTTAAATCCTCAAAAGATTCTTGAAGATTGGTCAAGCATGAAGAGGACTTACTTCCACGCCGACAAATGATGCGTTGGGAGCGAAATCGAGGAGCAATAATTTAGGCAAGTTATTGTGAAGTCCAAAAACGTTAGGTTGGTAATAGTGATATTTGGAAAATAATCAGCGTGTTCACATCAAAGGGAGGTAGTTCTGTGCCGTGTGTGGGAAGCAAATCAATAAATCATCCGGCGTGCAGAAGCACACGATAGTTCACACTGACGAGAGCTACCACTCAGAGGCTCTTACTGTGGAAAGTCATTTACGCACTCGTTCCACCTGCTGACACACCAAAGAGTTCACACTGGAGAGAGATTGTTTACCTGCCACGGGAGTGCGAAGGGATTCACTCAGTCCACGGACCCCATGCAACTGCAGCGGATTCACAGCGGAGAGAAACAAGTTAAATCTTAGAATAAGGGGACATTAAAAACAAAGAATCATGTAAAATAGTTGCAGGAGTAGGCCATTCGGCCCTTCGAACCTGCACAACCATTCAATAAGTTCATGGCTGATCATTCACCTCAGCACCCATTTGCACCTTTCTCTCCATAACCCTTCATCCATTTAGCTGTAAAGGCCATATCTAACTTCCTCTTGACTATATCCAATTAACTGGCATTCACAAATATCTGCAGTAGGGAATTCCACAGGTTAACAACTCCCTGAGTGAAGACGTTTCTCCTCATCTCAGTCCTAAATGGCCTACCCCTTATCCTAAGACTATCCGCTGGTTCTGGACTTCTACAACATCGGGAATATTTTTCCTGCATCTAACCTGTCGAGTCCGGACAGAATTTTAGTTGTTTCTATGAGATCCCTTCGCATCCTTCTGAACTCCAGTGAATACAGTCCCAGTCGCTCCAGTCTCTCCTCATATGTCTGTCGTGCCATCCCGGGAATCAGTCTCGTAAACCTTCGATGCACTCTGTCAATAGCAAGAACGTCCTTGCTCAGATTAGGAGACCAATATTGAACACAATATTCCAGGTGAGGCCTCACTGAGGCCCTGTTCAACTGCATTAAGACCTCCCTGCTACTATATTCATATCCCCTCGCTATGAAGCTCAACAACCAATTTGACTTCTTCACCGCCTGCTGTACCTGCATGCCACCTTTCAATGATTGATGCACCATGACACCCAAATCTTGTTGCACCTCCCCTTATCCTAATCTGCTATCATTCAGATAATATTCTGAATGGCGGCAGATTAGGAAAAGGGGAGGTGCAACGCCCATTTAAACGTGATATGAGGAGGAATTTCTTCTTTCAAAGCTTAGTAGAGGTGTTAAATTCGCTGCCTCAGAGCGCTGCGGAAGGTGGGTCATTGAATAAAATTAAGACAGAAATAGACAGTTTATTAACAGATGTGGGGATAACTGGTTATGGGGAACAGGCAGGGAAGTTGACATGAATCCGTGATCAGATCAGGCTTGGTCGCATTAAATGGTGGAGCAGGCTCTAAGGGCAGTGTGGCCTGCTCCTGCTCCTATTTCTTATGTTCTTATGTCCATATGCTATTAAATGCACCGTGTATGGCAATGGATCCACCCATCCCTCCCGATTGATGGTGCATCAGCGAGTTCACACTGGGGAGAGCAGTGCAAGGAAGGTAGTCTCGGGGTCCCATGCGTCCTGCCACCTGCAAAACAGATACACCGTTTTTGGTACATTTGAGGGGGATGACTCATCAGGTGGGAGCAGCAGCAGCCAAGGTCAAGGCACCGTGGGAACTCTGCTGCACAGGAAAATCAGTGGGAAAGTTATAGTGAGAGTGGATTCGATTGTAAGGGGAATAGCTAGGCGTTTCTGCAGCCGCAACCGAGACGCCAGGATGGTATGTTGCCTCCCTGGTGCAACAGTGAAGAATGTCTCGGAGTGGGTGCAGGAAATTCTGAAAATGGAGGGTGAACAGCCAATTGTCGTGGTGCTGTAGGTACCAACGATGTAGGTAAAAAACGGGATGAGGTCCTACGAGATGAATTTCGGGAGCTAGGAGCTAAATTAAAAGCTAGGATCTCAAAGGGAGTAATCTCAAGAATGGTAGCAGTGCCACGTGCTAGTCAGGGGAGGAATTACAGGATAGCTCAGATGAATACGTGGCTTGAGAAGTGGTGCAAGAGGGGGGATTCAAATTCCGAGGACATGGGAACCGGTTCTGGGGGAGGTGGGACCAGTACAAACCGGATGGTCTGCACCTGGGCAGGACTGGAACCAATGTCCTCGGGAGAGTGTTTGTTAGTGATGTTGGGGAGGATTTAAGCTACCATCATGGGGGATGGGAACCTATGCAGGGAGACAGAGGGAAGTAAAATGGAGGCAGAAGCAAAAGATAGAAAGGGGAATAGTAAAGGTGGAGGGCAGATAAACCCAAGGCAAACAACAAAAAGGGCCGCATAACAGAAACATTCTGAAGAGCCAAAGTGTGTTGAAAATACAAGCCTGAAAGCTGTGTGAGAATGGATATGATGTATTTTGCATCACAGAGACATGGCTCCAGGTTGACCAAGGTTGGGAACGCAATAGCCAGGGGTATTCAACATTTTGAAGGATAGGAGAGAGGAAAAGGAGGCGGGGTGGCGTTGCTGATTAAAGAGGAAATTAATGCTTTAGTAAGTAGGGACATTAGTCTGGATGATGTGGAATAGTTTTGGGTGGAGCTGCGTTATTCCAAAGGGCAGAAAACGTTAGTAGGACCAACGACAGTAGTAGTGATGTTGGGGACAGCATCAAACAAGAAATAAGCGGTGTGTGCAATAAAGGTACATCAGTTATCATGGGCGACTTTAATCTACATATTGATTGTGCTTACCACACTGGTAGCAATGCAGTGGGGGAGAATATCCGAGAGTGTATTAGGGATTGTTTCTAGACCAATATGTCTCGGAACCAACTGGAGATCTGACCATCATAATGTGATGTGTAATGAGAAGGGATTATTTCGCAATTTTTTTGTGCGAGGCCCCTTGGGGAAGAGTGACCATAATATGGTAGATTTCATTATTAAGATGGAGAGTGACACAATTAATTCGGAAACTAGAGTGCAGAACTTAAGGAAAGGTAACTTCGACGGTATGAGGCGTGAATTGGCTAGAATAGACTTCCTAAGGATACTTAAAGTGTTGATGGTGGATAAGCAATGTCAAACATTGAAAGATCACATTGATGAACTTCAGCAATTATAATCTCTGTCTCGGGTAAAAATGAAACGGGGAAGGTGGCTCAACCATGGCTAACAAGGAAAATTAAGGATAGTGTTAAAGCCAAGGAAGAGGAATATAAATTGGCTTGAAAATGTTACAAACCTGAGGACTGGGAGAAATTTAGTATTCAACAGAGGAGGACTACTGATTTAATTGAGGGGAGGAACATAGATTACGAGAGGAAGCTTGCAGGGACATAAAAACTGATTGCAAAAGCATCTAAAGAAATGTGAAGAGAAAAAGAATAGTAAAGGCAAATGTATGTCGCTTGCAATCGGATTCGTTGAATTTATAATGGGGAACAAAGAAATGGCAGACCTATTGAACAAATACTTCGGTTCTGTCTTCACGAAGGAATGCAGAAATAACGTTCCGAATGTACTCGGGGACAATGGGTCTGGTGAGGGGGAACTGAAGGATATCCTTATTCGGCAGGACATTGTTTTAGGGAAATTGTTGGGTTTGAAGGCCGATTAATACCGGGAGCCTGATAGTCTGCATACAGAGTACATAAGGAAGTGGCCCGAGAAATAGTGGATGCATTGATGATCATTTTCCAACAGTCTATCGATTCTGGATAAGTTCCTATGGACTGGACGGTAGCTAACGTAACACCACTTTTTAAAAAAAGAAGGGAAACAGAAAACTGGCAATTATAGAGAAGTTAGACTGACATCAGTAGTGAGGAAAATGTTGGAATCAATCGTTACGGATGAAATAGCAGCGCATTTGGAAAGCAGTGACCATGATCGGACCAAGTCACCATGGGATTTATGAAGGGGTATCATGCTTGACGAATCTTCAGGCATTTTTGGGGGATGCAACTAGCAGAGTGGACAAGGGAGAACCAGTGGATGTGTTGTATTTGACTTTCAAAAGGCTTTTGACAAGGCCCCCCACGAGAGATTGGTGTGCAAAATCAAAGCGCATGGTATTGGGGGTAGTGTACTGACGTGGATAGAGAACTGGTTGGCAGACAGGAAGCAGAGAGTCGGGATAAACGGGTCCTTTTCAGAATGGCAGGCAGTGACTGGTGGAGTGCCACAGGGCTCAGTGCTGTGACCCCAGCTCTTTATAATATACATTAACGGTTTAGATGAAGGAATTGAGTGTATAATCTCCAAGTTTGCTGATGGCACTAAACTGGGTGGCGGTGTGAGCTATGAGGAGGACGTTAAAGGGCTGCAGGGTGACTTGGACAGGTAAGATGAGTGGACAAATGCATGGCAGATGCAGTATAATGTGCAATTGGTGGAAAAACACGAAAGGCAGAATATTATCTGAATTTCGGCAGATTAAGAAAAGGAGAGATGCAACGAGACCTTGGTATCATGTTTCATCAGTCATTGAAAGTTGACATGCAGGTACAGCAGGCAGTGAAGAAGGCAAATTGCATGTTGGCCTTTATAGCACAGGGATTTGTGGATAAAACAGGGAGGTCTTTTACAGTTGCACAGGGCCTTGGTGATGCCTCACCTGGAGTATTGTGTTCAGTTTGGTCTCCTAATCTGAGGAAGGACGTTCTTGCTATTGAGTGAGTGCAACAAAGGTTCACCAGACTGATTCCAGGGATGGCTGGACTGTCATATGAGGAGTGACTGGATCAACTGCGCCTTGATTCGCTGCAGGTTAGAAGGATGAGAGCGGATCTCATAGAAACCGATAGGATTCTGAGGGAACTGGAAAGGTTAGATGTGGGAAGAATGTCCCCGATGTTAGGGAAGTCCAGAACCAGGGGACTGTGTCTTAGGACATGAGGTTTGCCATTTAGCACTGAGAAGAGGAGAAACTTCTTCACTCAGAGAGTTCTTAACCTATGGAATTCCCTGCCGCAGAGAGTTGTTGATGCCACTTCATTGGATATATTCAAGAGGTAGTTAGATATGGCGCTTACAGCTAAGGGTATCAAGGGGTATGGAGAGAAAGCAGGAAAGTTGTACTGAGGGAATGTTCAGCCATGATCTTATTGAATGACGGTGCACTCCCGAAGTGCAGATTGGCCTACTCCTGCACCTATTTTCTCTGTTACTATATTTCTATGTTCACCTGCCCCCAATGTGGAAAGGGAGGTACTTACTGGAGCTTTCTGCTGAAACACACACCGAGCAGTTCATAAGAGAGTCGACCTGATCACTTCTGCTGTTCGTGCAAGATTTAATCACATCCAGGTCTGAACTGTACCTGAGCTGTGGATACTATTCTGTATATTTTTCAAATAACGTAAAGAGTGATGGGCTTTTTAAAGTGCTTACTTCCAATACTGTAAACTACCAAGTGTGACGTCAATACAACCGAAATAAGATTAATTCTTCTTGCCGGTCGTTGCAATTAGATGACTCTGTGAAACGGCTGAGCCATCACGATCTGTTCAGTAGTGCCACCTGCGTCCAGCAGATGGGGATGTCCGACAATTTAATTCCAACTGAGAAGCGTGCAACTGTCCCCGAGAAAAGTATGTGTGAGGAGAGCTCAGGGTTAGATTCTGAGCATACAGCTCCCCACAGGGACATCACACACTGCAACATCCATGGGTCAGCTCTGGGTCAGGCACTGAACATACTGCACCGTACAGGGACATCACACACAGCACACTCCCTGGGGCAGCTCTGGGTCAGACTCACCACTTACTGCATCCCACAGGGACATTTTACACTGCCCCCTCCCTGGGGCAGCTCTGGATCAGACACTGAACATACTGCACCCACAGGGACATCACACACTGCCTCTCCGTGGGGCAGCTCTGGGTCAGACTCACCACTTACTGCATCCCTGAGGGACATTTCACACTGCCCCCTCCCTAGGGCAGCCCAGGGTCTGACATTGAGGATATGCACCCCAAAGCGTCAGCACACATTGCCCGCTCCTTGGGGCAGTTCAGGATCAGGCACTGCACCCCACAAGTACATCACACGCTGCCTCTACCTGCGGCAGCTGAGGGGTAGACACCGCACCCCAGAGTGTCATCACACATTAACCCCTTCCTGGTGCAGCTCAGGGTCAGACTCTCGCTTTATCTCACCCCACAGGGACATCACGCACTGCCCACTCCTGGGGCAGCTCATGGTCAGACACTGAAAAGAGTGCACCACAGAGGGACATCATACACCGCCCGCTTCCCGGCCAGCTCACGGTCAGACACTGCACACCACAGTGATATCACACACTGCCCCCTCCCTGGGAAAGCCCAGTGTCAGACTCACGGCTTGCTGCACCTCACAGGGACATCACACACGGCGCGCTCTCTGGGGCAGCTCAAGGCCAGACACTGAACACACTGCATCCCACAGTGACATCACACACTTTCCCCTCCGTGGGGCATCTCAGATTCAGAAACTGCACCGCAAAGGGACATCTCACACTGCCCCCTCCCTGGGGCAGCTCGGGAACATGACCTGAACAAACTGCACCTCACAAGGAGATTACAACTTGCATCCAGCTGTAAGAATACAGGCTTTGGTGAGTATTTTGAGGGATGAGGCATTGCAAGTATAAAATGAACCAAGGACATTCATTGAAAAGCTTGCTTCTGCAAAGACAAAGACACTGCTTTGGATTTTCTGCTGACGCAAGGCTCTGGCTCTGCCAGCAGTCATTATGGTGTTACGTCACACATTATCACTGTGAAACAAACGCACTGGGAAATAATACCGAGGAGCACAGATCTGTCTTAGTTTATCGCTCATGTCGCTTCTCTGAAGGTAGAATCACACAGAGCACTTGCAAACTGTTGAAAATAATAAATTATAAATAGTTTTTTCAAATTGTAATGCACTTAGTTAGGACTCATTACTATCAAAATCCTGTATTGCGTCGTCAGCATGGAAACTTAAAAACATAACAGAAAAAGCTTGTATTGAGGTTGAAGATGAGCTCTGCCAAAACCAGTGCTTGGAGACAGAGGCTCCCAGGCTCAAGACTGGGTAGATATGGATGTATATGAGTGTTAGAGCGAAAAACTTTAATTAGAGATAAAGTAATTCGGTGTAATTAAAATAAAGTAAGGAAGACTGAGAGTAATATTTAAATTGCCTTCATGGAAAAATAGCTGTGTTCGGCAGAAACACTGAGGTCAGAGAAATTCGCTTAGGAGATAAGAACACGCACAAGATTTATGTAGACAACTCTCAGATATAATGTGAGGAGGCCACGATGTTCCAGCCACAGAAGATAACAGGGACAATGCCTCTATTAAGTAGATGGTAGCCATATGTCTGCCAAGAACATTAGCCTGAGAATAAGCCTGGGAAGACTTTCGCAGAAAATTAACACATAACATGCAAAGGCTTTTCCTCTGCAACAGTCGCCAGAACTGAATGTACCAATGGTATCAGTAGAATTTACTCTATCCAATAAAATTAATTGCACTGTACCAGCCAATGAAATTGCTGTAACCTGTATTAACCAATGGAACACTTCCCCGCGTAGTTCCACCATTTTAGAAACATAGAAACATAGAAACAGAGAAAATAGGTGCAGGAGTAGGCCATTCGGCCCTTCTAGCCTGCACCGCCATTCAATGAGTTCATGGCTGAACATGTAACTTCAGTACCCCATTCCTGCTTTCTCACCATACCCCTTGATTCCCCTAGTAGTAAGGACTTCATCTAACTCCTTTTTGAATATATTTAGTGAATTGGCCTCAACAACTTTCTGTGGTAGAGAATTCCACAGGTTCACCACTCACTGGGTGAAGAAATTCCTCCTCATCTCGGTCCTAAATGGCTTACCTCTTATCCTTAGACTGTGTCCCCTGGTTCTGGAGTTCCCCAACATTGGGAACATTCTTCCTGCAACTAACCTGTCTAACCAAGTCAGAATTTTAAACGTTTCTATGAGGTCCCCTCTCATTCTTCTGAACTCCAGTGAATACAAGCCCAGTTGATCCAATCTTTCTTCATAGGTCAGTCCCGCCATCCCGGGAATCAGTCTGGTGAACCTTCGCTGCACTCCCTCAATAGCAAGAATGTCCTTCCTTAGGTTAGGAGACCAAAACTGTACACAATACTCCAGGTGTGGCCTCACCAAGGCCCTGTACAACTGTAGCAACACCTCCCTGCCCCTGTACTCAAATCCCCACGCTATGAAGGCCAACATGCCATTTGGTTTCTTACCCGCCTGCTGTACCTGCATGCCAACCTTCAATGACTGATGTACCATGACACCCAAGTCTCTTTGCACCTCCCCTTTTCCTAATCTGTCACCATTCAGATAATAGTCTGTCTCTCTGTTTTTACCACCAAAGTGGATAACCTCACATTTATCCACATTATACTTCATCTGCCATGCATTTCCCCACTCACCGAACCTATCCAAGTCGCTCTGCAGCCTCATAGCATCCTCCTCGCAGCGCACACTGCCTCCCAACTTAGTGTCATCCACAAATTTGGAGATACTACATTTAATCCCCTCGTCTAAATCATTAATGTACAGAGTAAACAGCTGGGGCCCCAGCATAGAACCTTGCGGCACCCCAGAAGTCACTGCCTGCCATTCTGAAAAGTCCCCATTTACTGCTACTCTTTGCTTCCTGTCTGACAACCAGTTCTCAATCCATGTCAGCACACTACCACCAATCCCATGAGCTTTAACTTTGCACATTAATCTCTTGTGTGGGACCTTGTCGAAAGCCTTCTGAAAGTCCAAATATTCATCAACTGGTTCTCCCTTGTAGACTTTACTGGAAACACCCTCAAACAATTCCAGAAGATTTGTCAAGCATGATTTCCCTTTCACAAATCCATGCTGACTTGGACCTATCATATCACCTCTTTCCAAATGCACTGCTATGACATCCTTAATAATTGATTCCATCATTTTACCCACTACCGATGTCAGGCTGACCGGTCTATAATTCCCTGTTTTCTCTCTCCCTTCTTTTTTAAAAAGTGGGGTTACATTGGCTACCCTCCACTCCATAGGAACTGATCCAGAGTCAACGGAATGTTGGAAAATGACTGTCACTGCATCCACTATTTCCAAGGCCACCTCCTTAAGTACTCTGGGATGCAGTCGCATCAGGCCCTGGGGATTTATCGGCCTTCAATCCCATCAATTTCCCCAACACAATATCCCGACTAATAATGATTTCCCTCAGTTCCTCCTCCTTACTAGACCCTCCGACCCTTTTTATATCCGGAAGGTTGTTTGTGTCCTACTCAGTTAATACCGAACCAAAGTACTTGTTCAAATGGTCCGCCATTTCTTTGTTCCCCGTTATGACTTCCCCTGATTCTGACTCCAGGCGACCTACGTTTGTCTTTACTGACCTTTTTCTCTTTACATATCTATAGAAACTTTTGCAATCCGTCTTAATGTTCCCTGCAAGCTTCTTCTCATACTCCATTTTCCCTGCCCTAATCAAACCCTTTGTCCTCTCTGCTGAGTTCTACATTTCTCCCAGTCCCCGGGTTCGCTGCTATTTCTGGCCAATTTGTATGCCACTTCCTTGGCTTTAATACTATCCCTGATTTCCCTTGATAGCCACGGTTGAGCCACCTTCCCTTTTTTATTTTTATGCCAGACAGGAATGTACAATTGTTGTAGTTCATCCATGCGGTCTCTAAATGTCTGCCATTGCCCATCCACAGTCAACCCCTTCAGTATCATTCGCCAATCAATCCTAGCCAATTCACACCTCATACCTTTAAAGTTACCGTTCTTTCAGTTCTGGACCATGGTCTCTGAATTAACTGTTTCATTCTCCATCCTAATGCAGAATTCCACCATATTATGCTCACTCTTCCCCAAGGGGCCTCGCACAACGAGATTGATAATTAAACCTCTCTCATTACACAACACCCAGTCTAAGATGGCCTCCCCCCTAGTTGGTTCCTCGACATATTGGTCTAAAAACCCATCCCTTATGCCCTCCAGGAAATCCTCCTCCACCGTATTGCTTCCAGTTTGGTTAACCCAATCTATGTGCATATTAAAGTCACTCATTATAACTGCTGCACCTTTCATGCATGCACCCCTAATTTCATGTTCCTCTACTGTATGGAGGTCTGTACACAACTCCCACTAAGGTTTTTTGCCCTTTGGTATTCTGCAGCTCTACCCATATCGATTCCACATCATCCAAGCTAATGTCCTTTCGAACTATTGCCTTAATTTCCTCCTTAACCAGCAATGCTACCCCACCTCCTTTTCCTTTTATTCTATCTTTCCTGAATGTTGAATACCCCTGGGTGTTGAGTTCCCAGCCCTGATCATCCTGGAGCCACGTCTCCGTAATCCCAATCACATCATATGTGTTAACATCTATTTGCACAGTTAATTCATCCACCTTATTGCGGATACTCCTTGCATTAAGACACAAAGCCTTCAGGCTTGTTTTTTTAACACCCTTATGAGTAATTTTGACCTTAGCTCCTTTATTCAAACTCCAGAGTGATGGTACAGCATGGGAGGCTTGCTTATATATAGTGCTCCCAAGGGATGCTACGACCCCACCAGTAAGTGCCTGCCAACCCGAAAATGGCCTGTTTATTCCTATTCTCTGTTTTCTGTCCGTTAAGCAATCCTTAATCCTTGCTAGTATATAACGCCCAATCCCATGAGCCCTAAATTTATTCAATAATCTCTTGAGTGGCACCTCATCGAATTTCTTCTGTATATATAAATACACCACATCCAGTGGTTCCCCCTTATCTATCCTGCTAGTTACCTGAAAAAACACTGACAGATTTGTCAAGAACAATTTACCATTCATAAATCCGTGTTAATTCTGCCCAATCCTGTTATTCGTTCTGAAGTGCCCTGTTACTACGTGCTTAATAATAGATTTTAGCATTTTCCCTACTATTGCTGTCCAGACTACCGGTACTGCACGGGTTAGAGACAGAGTAAATCTCACTCCATCCTGTCCCAAACACTACCATGGTTGATACAGAGTAAATCTCAGTCTACAATATCCCAAACACTCCCGGGGCAATTGCACATGGGTTAGTTACAGAGTAAAGCTCCCTCTACACTGTCGCATCAAACACTCCCAGGCCAGTTACAACACAGGTTAGATACAGAGTAATGCTCCCTCTACACCGTCCCATCAAATAGTCCCAGGGAAGGTAAAGCACGGGTCAGATACAGAGTAAAGCTCCCTCGAGACTGTCCCGTCAAACTCTCCCAGGGCAGGTACGGAACAGGTTAGGTCCAGCATAAATCTCCCTCTGAACAGTCCCCAACAAAATTCACAGGGCAGCTCCAGCACAGGTTAAATACAGAGTAATTTCTCCCACAACACTGTCCCATCAAGCACTCAAAGGGCAGGTACAGCACAGATTAGATACACATTTTCCCACTGGACATTCCCATGGCAGGAACTGCACAGGTTAGATACAGAGTAAAGTTCCTCGACATTGTCCCATAAAACTCTCCCAGGGCAGGAACAGCATGCGTTAGATACACAGTAAAGCTCCCTCTACACTGTCCCATCAAGCACTCCCAGAGCAGGTGCTGCTGTGGTTAGATGCAGAGTAAAGCTTCCTCCACACTTTCCAAATAAACACTCCAAGGGCAAGTACAGCATAATTTAGTGAAAGGGTTACCCTCTGAAACCTCACTAAATAAATGTACTGGGCCTTGGTGAGACCACACCTGGAGTACTGTGCACATCTTTGGTCGCCTTATCTAAGGAAGGATACTTGCCTTGCTTAGATATAGAGCAAAGCTCCCTCAACATTGTCCCACCAGACATTCCATGGGCAGGTACAACACAGGCTAGATATGGAGTATATCTACCTCTACACTGTCTCAAGCATTCTAGAGTAGATACTTCATTGGTTAGATAGAGAATAAAGTTCCTTCTACACTGACCCATAAAACACTCCCAGGGCAGATACAGAATAAATCTCCCTCTACATTGTCGCATCAAACACTCCCAAGGCAACTGCAGCACGGGATAGATACAGAGTAAAGCTCCCTCTACTCTGCCGCATCAAACACTCCCAGAACAGGTACAACATGGTTTAAATATTGAGTAAATCTCCCTCTATACTGTTCCATCGGACATTGCCAGGGCAGGTACCGCATGCATTAGATACAGCATAAAACTCCCTCAACACTGTCCCACCAGGCATTCCAAGGGCATGTACAACACTGGTTAGGTATGGAGTATTTCTCCCTCGACACTATCCAAAGCATTGCAGGGTAGATACAGCATTGCTTAGATTCAGAATAATGCTCCATCTACACAGTCCCATCAAACATTCCCAGGGCAAGTACAGCACGGGATAAATATAGAGTAATCTCTCCCTCTGCATTGTCCCAACAAATAATCCTAGGGCAGGTAGCACGTGTTAGATACAGAGTAAAGCTCTTTCTACACTATCCCAACAAACAATCCCAGGGCAGGTACAGCACAGGGTAGATCATAATATAAGATATTGGAGCAGGAGTAGGCACTTGGCCCTTCGATCCTGTTCCGCCATTTAATAAGATCATGGCTGATCTGATCTTGGGCTCAGCTCCACTTCCCTGCCCGCTCCCCATGACACTTTATTCCCTTATTGCTCAAAAATCTGTCGATCTCCTCCTTTAATATATTCAATGGCCCAGCCTCCACAGCTCTCTGGGGCAGACATTCCATAGATTTACAACCCTCAAAGAAGAAACTCCATCTAATCTCAGTTTTAAATGGGCTGCCTCTTATTCTGAGACTATGACCCCTAGTTTTAGTTTTCCCTATGGTTGCAAATATCCTCTCTGCATTCACCTTGTCGAGCCCCTTCATTATCTTATATGTTTTGATAAGATCACCTCTCATTGTTCTGAGCTCCAATGGGTATAGACCCAACCTACTCAACCTATCTTCATAAGTGAACCCCCTCATCTCTGGAATCAACCTAGTGAACCATCTCTGAACAGCCTCCAAACCAATACATTATTCCTTAAATACAGAGACCAAAACTGTATGCAGTACTCTCGGCGTGCCCTCACCAATATTCTGTACAGTTGTGGCAGGACTTAACTGCTTTTATACTTTATCCACCTTGCAATAAAGGCCAAGATTCCATTTGCTTTCCTGATTACTTGCTGTACCTGCATACTAACTTTTTGTGTTTCATGCACAAGGACCCCAAGTTGCGACTGTATTGCAGCACTTTGCAATTTTTATCCATTTAAATTATAATTTGTTTTTTATTTTTTCTGCCCCAGTGGATAACCTCACATTTTCCCACATTATACTCCATCTGCCGAATTTTTTGCCCACTCACTTAGCATGTCTGTATCCCTTTATAGATGTTTGTGTCCTCTTCACAAGTTTCTTTCCCACCCATCTTTGTATCATCAGCAAACTTTTCGAGATTGCACTCGGTCCCTTCATCCAAGTCATTAATATAGATTGAGGACTGAGCACCGACGCCTATGCCAATGCTGGAGCTAGTTTGCCAATGGAAAAATGACCCCATTTATCTTGACTCAGATACAACGTAAAGCTCCAACTGCATTGTACCATCAAACACAGCCAGGGCAGGTACAGCACGCGCTAAACAGAGTAAAGCTCCCTCTACCCAGTCGCATCAAACACTCCCAGGGCACGTAGTGCATTGGTGAGATACGAAGTAAAGCTCCTTCTACACTTTCCAAATAAACACTCCTCGGCCCGGGTACAGCTTAATTTAGATGAAGGGTAATCCTCTCAAATCTCATTCTATAATTGTACAGGGCCTTGGTGAGACCACACTTGGAGTAGTGTTCACAGTTTTGGTCTCCTTATCGAATGAAGGATTTTCTTGCCTTGCTTAGATACCGAGTAAAGCTTCCTCAACACTGTCCACCAGACATTCCAAGGGCAGGTACAACACTTGTTAGATACGGTGTATATCTCCCTCCTTCAGGGGAGGGGAACCAGTGAGTGTAGAACTGAACGCAGACAGAGTCAGCACCTTCAGGGGAAGGGAACCAGTGAGTGTAGAACTGAACCCAGACAGAGTCAGCACCTTCAGGGTAGGAGAGGGGAACCAGTGAGCGGAACTGAATCCAGCCAGAGTCAGCACTGAAGGGGAGGGTAACATAAGAAGATAAGAAATAGGAGCTCGAGTAGGTCACACGGCCCATCGAGCCTGCTCCGCCATTTAATAGGATCATGGCTTAATAGGACTCGGGTCCACCTCCCTGCCCACTCCCCATAACCCTTTAATCCATTATCGGTTAAGAAACTGTCAATCTCTTAAAGTTATTCAATGACCCAGCTTCCACAGCTCTCTGAGGCAGTGAATTCCACAGATTTACAATGCTCTGGGAGAAGAAAGTTTTCCTCATCTCAGTTTTAAATGGGAGGTCCCTTATTCTGAGATTATGCTCCGTAGTTCTAGTCTCCCCTATCAGTGGAAACATCCTCTCTGCATCGACCTTGTCAAGCTGCTTCAAAACCTTATACGTTTCGATAAGTTCACCTCTCATTCTTCTGAATTCCAATGAGTGAAGGCCCAAGCTCCTCAAACGTTCCTCATAATTCAACACCTCATCTCCGCAATCAACTCAGGAACCTTCTCTGAACTGCCTCCAAAGCCAGTATATCCTTTCATAAATGTGGAAACCAAAACTGCACGCAGTAGTCTAAGTGTGGCCACACTAATACCCTGTATGACTGTGGCAAGACTTCCCTGCTTTTATACTCCATCCCCTTTGCAATAGAGACCAAGATTCCATTGGATTTTCTGTTCAATTGCTGTACCTACATACTAAACTTTTGTTTCGTGCACAAGTACCCCCAGGTCGCACTGTACTGTAGCAATTTGCAATATTTCCACATTTAAATAATAATTTTCTCTTTGATTTTTTGTTCTGCCAAAGTGCATGACCTAACACTTTCCCACATTTTACTCGATCTGCCAAATTTATGCGTACTCACTTAGCCTTCCTATGTCCTTTTTGCAGATTTTTTGTGACCTCCTCACACATTGCTTTTCCTCCCATCTTTGTATCATCAGTGTAGTGGGAATTTTTAGAAACTCCGCTTTATGCATTCTGGCGATGTTAAAATGGTCAAATAAAGTCTGCTGATTCTGAGTCATGTGGAAAGAAGAAGTTGGACAAAGTATGGTTGTAGTGCAAACAGATGTATGCATGTTTTTTCTCTGATAAGGAGGAACGAATGCCCTAAACGCTGAACTCAGGGTCCCATGTACTTTATTGTGAAAGGTTTTTCTTCATCCATTGTAACCACAATGACGCACGTGCTTGTGGGTTGTGAGATTAAATATGGAACGGCCGGGCGAGTTCGGGGGCAAGAGGCTGCGGAGCTTTTAGACTGATCTCCAACTCGGCCGAGTCTCTGTATACATATAATAAACTTGGGTGTTTTCCACTTGAGCAGATGGGTGTCTGAGTCATATTCTTTAACATAGTTTCTACCCCAACAATTTGGCTACATTACACTCGGTCCTTTCTTCCAAGTCGTTAATGTAGATTGTAAATAGTTGGGGTCCCAGCACTGATCCCTGTGGCACCCGACTAGTTACTGATTTCCAACCCGAGAATGAACCATTTATCCCGACTCTCTGTTTTCTGTTAGTTAGCCAATCCTCTATCCATGCTAATATATTACCCCCAAACCCATGTTTATTTTTAAATTGTGTGGTAACCTTTTATGTGGCACCTTGTCAATGCCTTCTGGAAGTCCAAATACACCACATCCACTGGTTCCCCTTTATCCACCCTGTTTGTTACATTGGTGGAGCCCAGATGATATTGGACAGGAGACGGTCGGTTGTCGGTGCGGGGCAGGAATTGGAGCCGTAAGTGGGCTGGTGAGCCTCATAAACACCTGCTTTAGGTCCCAGGCCCCAATCACAGGCCACAAGCCCTGGGATGGCCCCGTGGTGACAGGCCCGGGTCAGCGGGGTCACTAGCCGCCATCTTGGACGGTTCATGGCGCATGTGCGGCCACCTTGTTGCAGGAACCAAGACATTTAGCAAAACATCAAATGCTGATATTTGTGTGCTGGGGTCCGGCCAAATATCAGCCAAAGTTCCCCATACACCTCTGCAGGGAATTCCACAGGTTAACAACTCTCTGAGTGAAGAGGTTTCTCCTCATCTCCTTCTTAATTGGCCTACCGCTTATCCTAAGACTATGTCCCCTGGTTCTGGACTTCCCCAACATCGGGAACAATCTACCCGCATCTACCCTGTCCAGTCCCGTCAGAATCTTATACATTTCCATGAGATACCCTCTCATCGTTCTAAACTCCAGTGAATAAAGGCCCAGTTGATCCAGTTTCTCCTCATATGACAGTCCAGCCATCCCGGGAATCAGTCTGGTTAACCTTCCCTGCACTCCCTCAACAGCAATAACGTCCTTCCTCAGATTAGAAGACCAAAACGGAACACAATATTCCAGGTGAGGCCTCACTAAGACCCTGTACAGCTGCAGTAAGAACTCCCTGCTCCTATACTCAAAGACCCGAGCTATGAAGGCCAACATACCATTTGCCTCCTTCACTGCCTGTTGCACCTGTATGCCAACCTTCAATGACTGATGACCCATGACACGCAGGTCTCGTTGCACCTCCCCTTTTCCTAATCTGCCGCCATTCAGATAATATTCTGCCCCAGTGTTTTTGCCCCCAAAATGGATAACCTCACATTTATCCACATTATTCTGCATCTGCCATGCATTTGCCTACTCACCTAACCTGTCCACGTCACCCTACAGCCTGTTAGCGTCCTCCTCACAGCTCACACCGCCACCCAGTTTAGTGTCATCTGCAAACTTGGAGATATTACACACAAGTCCTTCATCCAAATCATTGATTTATATTGTAATGAGCTGGGGTCCCAGCACTGAGCGCTGCGGCACTCCACAAGTCACTGCCTGCCATTCTGAAAAGGACCCGTTTATCCCGACTCTCTGCTTCTTGTCTGCTAACCAGTTCTCTATTCACGTCAGTACATTACCCCCAATACCATGTGCTTTGACTTTGCACACCAATCTCTTGTGTGAGACCTTGTCAAAAGCCTTCTGAAAGTCCAAATACACCACATCGACTGGTTCTCCCTAGTCCACTCTGCTAGTTACATCCTCAAAAATTCCAGAAGATTTGTCAAGCATGATTTCCCTTTCATAAATCCATGCTGACTTGGACTGATCCTGTCACTGCTTTCCAAATGCCCTGCTGTTTCATCTTTAATAATTGATTCCAACATTTTCCCCACTGCTGATGTCAGGCTAACTGGTCTATAATTACCCGTTTTCTCTCTCCCTCCTTTTTTAAAAAGTGGTGTTACATTAACTACCCTCCAGTCCATAGGAACTGATCCCAAGTCAATAGAATATTGGAAAATGACCACCAATGCATCCACTATTTCTCGGGCCAATTCCTTAAGTACTCTGGGACGCAGACTATCAGGCCCTGGTGATTTATCAGCCTTCAATCCCATCAATTTGCCTAACACAATTTCCCGCCTAATAAGGATATCCTTCAGTTCCTCCTTCTCACTCGACCCTCGGTCCCCAAGTACATTCGGAACATTATTCGTGTCTTCCTTCGTGAAAACAGAACCGAATTATTTGTTCTTTTGGTCTGCCATTTCTTTGTTACCCTTTATAAATTCACCTGAATCCGACTGCAAGGGACCTACGTTTGTCTTCACTAATCTTTTTCTCTTCACATATTTACAGAAGCTTTTATGTTCCAAGCAAGCTTCCCCTCCTAATGAAAGCCTTAGTCCTCCCCTGTTGAATTCTAAATTACTCCCAGTCCTCAGGTTTGCTGCTTTTTCTGGCCAATTTTTGTGCCTCTTCCTTGGGTTTAAAACTATCCTTAATTTCCCTTGTTAATCACGGTTGAGCAACGTTCTCCGTTCTATTTTTACTCCAGACAGGGATGTACAATTGCTGAAGTTCACCCGTGTGATCTTTAAATGTTTACCATTGCCTATCCACTGTCAACTCTTTTAGTATCCTTGGCCAGTCTATTCTAGAATTGCCAAATTCACACCTCAGACCGTCAAAGTTCCCTTTCCTTAAGTTCAGGATCCTAGTTCCTGAATTAACTGTGACACTCTCCACCTTAATGAAGAATTCTACCATATTATGTTACATTTCCCGAAGGAGCCCCGCACAACAAGATTGCTAATTAGTCGCTTCTCATTACACATCACCCAGTATAGGATGGCCAGCTCTCTTATTGGTTCCTCAACATATTGGTCGAGAAACCCATCCCAAATACGCTCCAGGAAATCCTCCTCCACCACATTACGACCATGTGGTTAACCCAAACAATATGTAGATTAAAGTCACCCATGATAACTGCTGTACCACCACTGCACACATCCCTTATTTCTTGTTTGATGCTGTCCCCAACCTTACCACTACTAAACAGTGAGATAGACATTGCAGCAATGGTCTGGTTATTGTGAAACAACAATTCTAGAAGAACAGTGATCCCGACATGATTTGAACAAGCAGCCCTTTGATCTAGAATCAGACGCACTACCGTTAAACCACGAGGTTTACACAGTAGTTAAGGGATGTTCGTCTATATGAAGGTTCTGCAATACAAGGGACTTTAAATTCCCCGCCCATTAAAATACAGTGAGTAAAATGGGATATGGTTCAACAGTCAGATGCGAAGTGTCATGTATTGATGCTTGGGGTCACTAGACGCCAGGGGGCGCCACTGTCGGAGGTCATCGGGCTGTACGCGCGTGTACGCGGGCCCTGGTATTTAAGAGCGAGTACTATGTCACGTGGGCACTTTGGGAATAAGTAAAGTTGAACCAGGTTTACAGCAGAGTGAGTTCACAGCAACAAGTCTGTCGATTCATTCTATACATTGCACAAAACACAGGACAAATGATTGAAGTATGGAGTGTCCCTGAGTTAGCATTTGTTTGATTGTGCAAACGAAGGTGAGGGGTTAATTCATGATGCTTTCCCATGAAAGCAAGAGAAAAGGTTAAGAAAAAAACCATACGGTGACTGTCCGGTGAGCGCTGCTTGCGATACCTGGTGGGAATGGGCGGTAATTTTAAAGCCCCTTGTATTGCAGAACCTTCATATAGACGAACATCTATAGCTTAATGTGTAGGCCTCGTGGCGCAACGGTAGCGCGTCTGACTGCAGATCAGAAGGTTGCGTGTTCAAATTACGTGGTGGTCACTGTTCTTTTGGATATTGTTCTTCCAAAATTAATATTTCATTTGCTGTTTGAAAATAAACAGACCCTTGTTCCAAGGCCTGTCTCACTGTTTCCCCGGTGTCAGGCAGAGATACGCCTGCTGCCCTCAATTATTTCATGTGACAGGACACAAAATTTCAAAATCAATCTGCAGGTGGCCACACACAGCAGTGAGTAGTCAGGATGGCCGAGCGGTCGAAGGTGCTGTGTTCAGTTCAAAATCTATCTTGAAGACAAGGGTCCAAATCCCACTTCTGGTGTTTATTATTTTTAATCATTAAGCAGAAACAAACACCAACTTTGTAAATATTGAACAATTCATGTTAATTATTTAATTTTCTCTCATCTTTAATTGATCAATGTTCAAAATGTTTATGCGGGGTTGCGATGTGGGGAGTTTTCACGTGTTAAACGAATGTGATAACCACTACACTACTGAAACACTGCAATTGACACATTGCCAGGAACATAACCAGAGCTTTAACCTACACAGCTGGCCGATACTTTAGGAGCTGGTTTTACGAGAATAGAATGACGGTGCTGTATTTAGGAAGGCAGTGAGTGTGGTAGGAATTGATCTCGTGTTTCCCAGACTTTGCACATCGGAACAGGAGCTGGCCATTTAGCAGCGAGAGGTTAGATCAGGAATGCACGGCTTGAGACTTTCTGGCCTCAGGTAAGAAGGTGGTGCTCAGGAATAAGGTGAAAGGTTGAATCTTCTGCACTGACTCTCTTTAACAAACTCCAGCACCAGGTCAGACGGAAATGTTAAGCGAGCAGCTGAACTGCTGAATCCCACTTTGAAGGAGTTGGCCGTGATGTTAAACAAATGTGTTCCGTTTAATGATAATAATTGTTAGAATTGGAATTCAAGCTGAACACACGTGTAGAGGAGACAGTGACCTGAACACAGCACCTTCGACCGCCCGGCCATCCTGACGATTCAGCGCTGTGTGTGGCCACCTGCAGGTTGATTTTGAACTTTTGTGTCCTGTCACATGAAATAAATGAGGGCAGCAGGCGTATCTCTGCCTGACACTGGGGAAACAGTGAGACAGACCTTGGAGCAAGGGTCTGGTTATTGCCAAACAGCAAAGGAAATATTAATTCTGGAAGAACAATATCCAAAAGAGCAATACCCTAACGTGATTTGAACACACAACCTTTGGATCTGGAGTCAGACACACTACCGTTGCACCACGAGGCCTACACAGTGAGCTGGAGATGTTCGCCTATATGAAGGTTCTGCAATACAAGGGGCTTTAAAATCCCCGCCCATTCCCAACACGTATCAAAAGAAGCGCTCAGCTGACAGTCACCGGATGGTTTGTTCGAAAACTTTTCTCTTGCTTTCACGGGAAACCATCATTAATTAACCCCTCACCTTCTTTACACAATCAAACAAATGCTAACTCAGGGACACTCCATACTTCAATCATTTGACCTGTGCTTTGGGGAGCGGGCAGGGAAGTGGACCTGAGTCCATTATCAGATCAGCCATGATTGTATTAAATGGTGGAGCAGGCTCGAGGGGCCGTATGGCCCACTCCTGCTCCTATTTCTCATGATCTTATGTTCTTATGCATGTTAACCCATTTTACGCACTGTATTTTAGCTTTCTGGTTGAAAGTGTTCATTGCCGATGACACCACGAATCTGGGGCAACTTTTATCAAATTTATCAGCACCGATTATTCCTACCGTGCACACAAAATACAATCAGCAGTGAAGATAAAATCCCACCGTGTGTATTTTCAGATTCAACGCAGTAGCATTTCAAATAAAGTGAAAGAATTTTACACTGAAAAGATTTGCAAGTGTTACTTGTATTTGTGTCTTTAATTATACTTTGTGGCGCCTGACTCCCGTTCATGCCACTGCTGAATAAGAAAGGAGGATTCGACATTGACCAGACTGCACTGCCCATGATATTTTTCAGCTCATCCTTTATATTCAGTGGTTTCTCGCCCTTTGATGGGCTGCAGTGTAGCGGATATCACGTTGGCCTCACACGCAAAAGGTCCCCGGTGGAACCGTTTTCTCTCACTCAAAGTTATCTATTTATTGGTGAAATAAAGAGCAATTAATGAATAAGGGAGCCCTTTTGCCAGGAGAATAAATAGCAAATAAAAACAGCAAATGCTGGAAATCTCAGCAGGTCAGGCAGCATTTGCAGGGAGACGAAACTCGCCTCTGATTCTTCATCCACAGCAAGTTTAAATATAATGTTTCTGCCTGGGATTGAACCAGAGACCTTTCGCGTGTAAAGCAAACGTGATAACCACTACTCGACAGAAACCTCTTGTACAACGGCCCCCACAGCGTGGAGCTGACCAGTGAGCTCCCTCTGTGCAGATCGGGAATGTGTTGGCTCTCCTGAAACAAATTCTGCCCCACACTGAAAGTTTTCAATCCTTCTCCTCCGCTGCCCTTTACAGAAATGTCATAGATCACCCAGCCACCGTGTTCATTTCCACATCCTCACAGTGTGGCCACAGAGGATCCTACCGTCTCCCCGCGATCAGCGAACTCACCCAGTTTACAAAATTAAACCCCAAACACGTGCCCGGCAAAGTGCAGGAGAAGCCAGATAGTCTGTAATCTCGGTCTATCACAGAGAGTATTGGTATTCACGGTGATTACAGCAATTATTAAGCGTTTCACAGACGTCAATTATTTTTCTGCGATGAATTGATCGAGGAATGAAACCAGGTTAGTGCTCCAGGTCTTAACCCCTCGACCACCAGGGAACAGTTACGATACATGTCGAACCAGGTTAGTGCACCGGATCTTAACCCCTCGACCACCAGGGAACAGTTACGATGCATGTCGATATATTTATATATATTTATATATGAACCTGAATGTCAATGGCTACCAACCTAGACCCCGTGGCGCCCACGGTAGTGCGTCTAACTTTGAGTGAGAGAAACGGTTCCACTGTGACACCTGTCATGTGTTCGACATGGTTACTGCTTGTACTATTACAAGGTGTGCCACCAGAGGGCACTGCAGTGGGAGACTTGTAGCTTACCTGCACAGGTGTGCCTGGCCTAGTATAAAAGGTAGGCCACCAGGTGTGATCCTCACTCTGTGGTTATCAATAAAGGATTCAGGTCACTACAGTTAAAGAACGACACATTGTCTCGTAAGTCATTATCAGAGCATTTGAAGGTATAACAAGGGAGCCAAAAGCCTCAGAAACTGGAAATTCTACCAAAGCGTCGAAGTCATGCTGTAGGTGCCTGGGACAACACATTGCTCAAAGTTCTCCACACGTGAAGGCAGAGTGTTTCTTCGACAGAAAGACTGGGCATCTTGCGAAGGCATGCCGACTGAAGGGTAAACCTATTTTTAAAGCTATGAGTCCAGCGTTCAAAGCTATGAGTAGAAATCCCAAGAGACTACAAAGTATGGAAGACCAACAACAGGATGAGGAGATGTTAGAGTTGCACATCATCAGGAGCACTAGTTTAACGGACAGTGATTCGGAAAGCATCAAAATCCACATAGATGTTGCTGGATTCAGGATACCAATGGAAATTGACACGGGTGCATCCGTGAGTGTAATACCGGAGTCACTGTACCGCGACAAATTACGTGATTTCCAACTGGAGAAACCCAAGATAGAGCAGCGAGGCTACTCGGGAGAGTAAATTCCTGTGGTTGGTCATATCACTGTACCGATCGGTGAAATATAAAGATTAATTTCAGAACTTGCCTCGAATAGTAGTGAAAAGAGACAAGTCTGCCTTATAAGGAAGAAATTGATTAAGCTCACTGAAGCTGGATTGTCGTCAGATTTTCTGCGTGGAAGCGAGATTTTCATCAACGGATGAGGTTATCAAGAAGTATCCAAAGGTGTTCTGCGAAACGGACAGTCCGATCCAAGGCTTCAAGGCGAGTGTCATGGTACAGAAGGACGCTAGATTGGTTTACTACAAGCCCCGTTCCGTACCATATGCAATCAAGGAGAAAGTTCAGCATGAACTCAAAAAACTAGAAGGTGTTAAACGTTACACTGTGGAAACATCTCCACTTTCAGCACAAGATTAACAAAATTAAACCCAATGAGATCGGGAGAAAAGTTCCTCACATGCTCAGGGCAAAATAAATAATTGTCGTTCTACAAAAGAATGAAAACATTTCAGCACCAGGTCAGAATGAAATGTTCAGCGAGCAGGTGGACCGCTGAATCGCACTTTTAAGGAGTTGGTGGTGACAAAGCAAATGGGTTCTGCCGAATGATTCAATATAAGAAATGTCTGCAATAGGATTCGAACACTATCTATAGTGACCTGAACACATCACCATGACCACTCGGCCATCATTACTATTCATTGCTGTGTGTGGCCACCTGCAGGTTAATTTTGAACTTTTGTGTCCTGTCACGTGAAATAAATCAGGGCAGCAGGCAGATCTCTGCCTGACACCGGGGAAAGAGTAAGACAGACCTTGGAGCAAGTGTCTGGTTATTGTCAAACAGCAAATGAAATGTTAATTCTGAAAGAATAACATTGAAGCGAAATGTGATCCTGACACCCAGAAACAAGTGCTAAGGCAAAAGGTTAAATGCTGCATCCCTTCCTGCAAAAAATTCCTTTCACAACCATTTCTCTGAACAAAACGTCACAAAACAAAAATGTTATTTTCAAAGTCATTAAACTCCCGAATTTCCACGCCCCGCGACTCTGCTGAATCAGATGCCTCAAGTTTTGCCGACTCCATCCATATCCCTTTGCTCCAAGGTCTGTCTCCCTGTTTCCCCGGTGTCAGGCAGAGATCCGCCTGCTGCCCTCATTTATTTCACTCTCTAACATTCCAACAGCAGCCATGGTTTTGTGAAGGTTTGTATTCTGTTAATCGTCGCCAATTGTTGTGAAAAGTAGAACACCAGGAGGCTGAGTACTGTGAGCTAAACTTAGTGTGATCTTAGTCTTCTTTATTACAACTCCAGAGTGCCTGAACAACAAGTCAGCCAACCTTTTATACTGGCACTGCAGGTGTGGGCAGGTGACCATTAGGACTCCAACAGTCACGCCCTCTGGTGGCAAGTATGACATAGTTACATACTTCACATAATTGTTATCGGTAAGAAGTTATAATTCCAATGAATGCCTGAATCATCAGAAAGGAGCCTGGTTTTTAGGACAAGGCTACATATCAGGAAAGAGCGTAGTTAGATGACAAGGGAAGTGATACTCTGATGATAAGTTTGGAGAATAAAAAGAGTAAATACTGGAAACACTGAGCAGGCCAGGCAGCATCTGTGGAGAAACAGAGTTAACGTTTCAGGTTAATGACCTTCCATCAGAAGTTGGGCAGTTGTGTTAGGTAATACTATTAAAAGTTTCAATTGTCACGAAGCAGGGGTAAGGAAAATATATAAAATGTGTCACTTGGAACAGATAGTTTAGAATCCGATTAATGTTTGATCAATTTGTACACCGAGCTGAAAACTGTAACGTGTTTGAGTTCTTCGGCTAACATTCGCAAGGTTTGGGTGTAAGTACTGTTAAATGTATGTTTTATTATTGTCTGCTTAATAACTCTGACATTTAATGTTGCGGACCCTATTCCTGCACTGCGTGTGTTCCAGCTCTGTTTGGAGCACCGATCCCTTCAATCCGTCGCTTACAGGGACAGTTGGATTCACCGTTTCTTTGTTTGGTGAAATTTAAAAGATTGAAAGCGGCGCACATCAACCTGGTCACCTACTCACTAACCGGTACACGCTGGTCCCGTGAGGTGGATGCATAGTTACTGTTACAAGCTTGAACGCAGGTACAAGCAGAACTCATTCATAGAAAGTCCAAGTCCCTGAGGCACCTGATTTTTTGCACCAAACTCCTTCGCAACGAGTTGCAGTTCGTGTGGGGTGATTAGGCACATCTTTCCCCACACGACAACACTTCAAACACAACTCAACGGATGCAAAGCGCTTTGGGGCGTCATGAGTTCCTGAAAGGTGTTGTAGAAATGCAAGTCCTTTTTGCAAAAGTTTGATGCAATTTCAAAATTCTTGGGTAAACTGCGGGCTCGTCCGGGATTTGACCCCGGGACCTCTCGCAAATTTTAAGCAATAACCCCGAAGCGAAAATCATACCCCTAGACCAACGAGCCAACTGCTTAATGAACGTGGAGATAAGGCGCAACCATTATTGAAACATTTTTAGTGTGTTGCTATTCTTGATCGGAGGAGCACATGAGATGGAATCAGTGACTTTGCTTTTTCGACCTGTCTTCTGAAGCACCGCACGGTCCAACTCCGAAAGTCAATGAGCTGTTGGGACGTTAGTGTATCCAGGCTGTGGATGGTCACCCCGAGCGCAGCAGAGGGGTTTCTGCATTCGTTCTGGCTGCGGACAGTATCTTTCCCCTTCTCTCTTCCTCTTGTCTATAACCCTGTCCTTTGGTTTCTCTATTTATTCCCCTGTCTCGGTTTCTAGTGTTTAAAAGGGAACAAAAGATGAAATGGGTGTCACTGTGGAACAATTTATCTCACTCAAAGTTAGACACACTACCGTGGGCAGCACGAGGTCTAGGTAGGTAGCCGTTGATATTCAGGGTCACATATAAATATATATAAATATATCGACATGTATCGTAACAGTTCCCTGGTGGTCGAGCGGTTAAGACCCGGCGGACTAACCTGGTTTCAATCCTCGATCAATTCATCGCATAAAAATAATTGAGGTCTGTGAGACGATTAATAATTCCTGCAATCACAATAAATAGCAATACTGTCATGTATCTCACACTACTGTACATAACTGTACCTGACCATGCCATACATGACTGTAACTAGAGATGACCTGTAACCACAAACTTACCTTACCACCAGGGGTGCATTTGCAGGAGACACTGGATACCTTTCCCAGACAGGTATATAAGGATAAGTCTCAGGCAAGTGTGGCATTCGAGAGCTGTGTAATAAAGGTGCAGGTGCAGAGTGAACTTGACTTCAGTATGTGCCTCGTGTGAGTCTGTATTACAGGGTCAGGACTTTTCAGTGGCGACGAGTTACGGGATTACAGAATCCACAGAATGGCGACCAACGGCTCAGATGAAAAATACAATGCTGGAGATAATTGGGAGGACTTGATAGAAAGGCTCCAGCAAAGCTTTGTAACCAAAGACTGGTTCGGCGACAATAAGGCAGACAAGAGAAGAGCCCATTTCTTGACCAGCTGCGGCTCGAAAACACAGGCTTCAATGAAGAACCTGCTGGCACAGGACACACCAGCAAGCAAGCCGTTTGAAGAATTGATCACACTGGTAAGAGACCACCTGAAGCCAACAAGCAGCCTACACATGCAAGCTACCTCGGACCCGTGCCAAAGCTCCCCGTACATCGAGCACAGGCTCAGGAAAACCCCGGGGGAGAGGATATCCCGGTAACTGGGCCTTCCAGCTACACTGAACAAGTGCCCGTTTTGAAACTTTCCAGTGTAATAACTTGCAACTTGAACATCCAACAGTCAGGATGGCCGAGCGGTCTAAGGCGTTGGTTCAGGTCAATGTCTCCTCTGGAGGCGTGGGTTCAAATCCCAATCCTGACATTCAGTGTTTTTAAAGACAAACTCATTTGTTTGTGCACCACTCTGAAGTGCTTTGGGACATCCATCGAACTTAATAAAATGACGCATTTCAATGACAAACAGTGATATCAAAGTTACTTCTCAAACCGGGAATCGATCCTGGGTGGCTGTAGCGAATGGAATGGTTTTGTGAAGCATTGAAATGTGCCCTCTCAATGCTCATTTAAAAACACGGTTAAAATTTGTTTCAGTGCATCAGAAGGCAGGCTCGAAGAGCCAAATGGCCGACTCCTGCTCCTGGTTTTTGTGTTCTTATACAGAGCACAGAATAAATGATTAAATGATCAACTCTCCCTCAGTTCGCATTTCTTTCATTGTGCAAAAGAAGATTATGGGTTTATTAATGATGTTTTCCTGTGAAAGCACCAAAAAAGTTTAAGGAAAATAATTCATTCAACGTGGGGTTTGAACTCACAACCCTGAGATTAACAGTCTCATACTCTACCGACCGAGCTAGTCAGGACTGCATAAGTTGCATCTTCCTGTCACTGATCGCTGCCAGGGATCTGTTGGCTCCGCACCATGGATGTATCTCGAAATTCAAACCTCGAAACTGGTTCTCCTGATTTCCAAGCCCCTTGTATTGCAGAACCTTCATTTCGACGAACATCTCCACCGCGCTGTGTCGGCCTCGTGGCGCAACGGTAGTGTGACTGACGGTAGATCCGAAGATTTTGTGTTCCAATCAGGTCGGGGTCACTGTTCTTTCAGACATTTGTTTTCCAGAATTAATATTTCCTTTGCTGTTTGGCAATAACCAGACCCTTGCTCCAAGGTCTCTCTCACTATTTCCCCGGTGTCAGGCAGAGATACGCCTGCTGCCCTCATTTATTTCACATAACAGGACACAAAAGTTCAACATCAACCTGCAGGTGGCCACACACAGCACTGAATAGACAGGATGGCCTGACTATTATCCCTACCACAGTGTATAACCTCATATTTCCCACATTATACTCCATATGCCAAATTACTGCCCAGTCACTGAGCCTATCGATATCGCTTTGCAGATTGTTTGTGTCCTCCTCACAACTTGCTTTCCCACCGATCTTTGGATCACCTTGGCTACATTACCAACATGCAGAGCACAGAACCAATTATTGACCGACTGACTTTCCCTCTGTAAGGATTTCTTTCATTGTGCAAAAGCAGATTATCGATTCCTTAACGATGTTATACCATGAAAGCAAAATAAAAGTAAAACGAAAATAATTTGCACACTTGAAAGGAATATTTTATTTTGGTGCAGTTCCGGTCAGAGGGATGTTGTGAAAGGAACTTTTAGCAGAGAGAGGGATTGAGTATTGCAGATTGTTGCTGTACATTTCTCTCTGGGCATAGCATTAGGCGCTAGTTTCTGTAGTGTAGCGGTCATCACATTCGCCTCACACACGAAATGTTCCCGGTTCAAGCCCGGGTGGAAACATGATTTCTGAAACAAAAATTTGGTTTTAAATGTTCATTGTTCATGTGACAATTGCCTCCTTCCGTGCTGTAAACTTCTCTGATTCCATGGTGAGCAATGAACATTTAAAACCAGTTTCCTAAAATACAGAGTGTGTAAAATCAGAAAAGGAATAAAACTTCCTCAATGATTCAAGTTTCACAAATTATTAAAATTAAGTTGTTGAAGTTTCGACTGTCCCTCAGTGATCATGTTAGCATTTATTTCATTCTGCTAAATAATGCTATCGGTTAATACCAGCAAATACAAGCCGCATTTCAAACCCGGAAACAACTCATTCATTATTCACCCTTCCCAGTTCCAGTGCACAGAGGGTTATTCATCCTCAATCCCAGAAACTCAAATCCAACTTCTGACATTCCTATTTTTCTAATTACCAACTCATTTGTTTTGACACCACTCTGAAGTGCTTTGGGTCATCTGTGTAATTTAATTAAATTACTTCACTTTAATTAAAAAAGGTGGTAGCAAAATTACTTCTCTAACTGGGAATCGAACCCTGTAGCTGTCGTGATCAGAATGTTTTTGTGAAGCATTTAAATATGCTCTCTAAAAATCTCGCATTCCTAATTTACAATTAGGGTTACCATTTGTTTCAGTGTGAAAGAAGGAGATTGAAAATGACAACAAAAACACCAGGCAGCGACTACATTAAGACAAATTCAAACTTTTCACAAAGTTGGTTTACGAAGTAACGGCTGAGCTAAAGTTGGCACTCACCAGTCCCATCAGAATTTTAAATGTTTCTATGAGATCGCCGCTCATCCTTCTAAATTTCAATGTATAAAGACCCAGTTGATCCAGTCTCTACTCATATGTCAGTCCGGCTTGCCCCTTAGCCTTAGACTGTGTTCCCTGGTTCTGGACTTCCCCAACTTCGGGAACATTCTTCCTGCATCGAACCTGTCCCGGCCCATCTAAATTTTAAATGTTTCTATGAGATCCCCTTTCATCCTTCTAAACTCCAGTGAATACAGGCCTAGTTGATCCAGTCTCTCCTCATATGTCAGTCCTGCCATCCAGGGAATCAGTCTGGTGAACCTTCGTTGCACTCCCTCAATAGCAAGAACGTCCTTCCTCAGATTAGGAGACCAAAACTGAACACAATATTCCAGGTGGGGCCTCACCAAGGCTCTGCACAACTGCAGTCAGACCTCCCTGCTCCTACACTCAAATCCCCTCGCTATGAATGCCAACTTACCATTTGCCTTCTTCATCGCCTGCTGTACCTGCATGCCAACTTTCAATGACTGATGAACCATGACAACCAGGTCTCTTTGCACCGCCCCTTTTTCTACTCTGCCGCCATTCAGATAATATTCTGCCCTAGTGTTTTTGCCCCCAAACTGGATAACCTCACATTTATCTACATTATACTGCATCTGCCATTCATTTGCCCACTCGCCTAACCTGTCCAAGTCACCCTGCAGCCTCTTAGCGTCCCCCTCACAGCTCACACCGCCACCCAGTTTAGTGTCATCTGCCAACTTGGAGATATTACACTGTTACATGTTCATTACATGTTACAATGAACATTCTGAATCAGACACCTCAAGTAAAGTGCGTGCAATGGGCAATGATTCAACAATTAACATAAGTACTTATGGAGCAGGAGTCGGCCATTCGGCCCCTCGAGCCTGCTCCACCATCCAATAATATCGTGGCTGTTCTGATCCTGCACCCCTGCTCTTTTTATACTCCTCTCGAGTTTCTGCAGTGTCGAGTTCTCGCTATCTGTCCTAAGCTTCCCTTTTTCCTTTACCTTACCTGTGTGTCCCTTGAGGGATTTTTATCCCCTATCTGACTTTACTCACTCTGTGTTTTAGCAGACTGGTTTAAAATGTTAATTGCTCATCATGGAATCAGAGAAATTTACAGCACGGAAGGAGACCATTCGGCCCATCGTGTCCGTGCCAGCCGACAAACAGCTCCCCAATCCAGTCCCACTTTCCAGCTCTTGGTCCGTAGCCCTGTAGGTTACGGCACTTCAGGTGCACATCCAAGTACTTTTTAAATGTGCAGAGTGTTTCTGCATCGATCACCCTTTCAGGCAGTGAGTTCCAGTGATTTCCCCTCAAATCCCCTCTAAACCTTCGACCAATTACTTTAAATCTGTGCCCCCTGGTTGTTGACCCCTCTTCTAAGGGAAACAGGTCCTTCCTGTCCACTCTATCCAGGCCCTTCATAATTTTATACACCTCAATCCTCTCCCCTCAGCATCTTCTGTTCCAAGGAAAACAAACGCAGCCTGTCCAATCTCTGCTCAGAGCTAAAATTCTCCAGTCCCGGCAACATCCTCATAAACCTACTCTGTACCCTCTCCAGTGCAATCACGTCCTTGCTGTAATGTGGTGACCAGAACTGCATGCAGTATTCTAGCTGTGGCCTAACAGTTCAAGAATAACCTCCCTGCTCTTGTATTCCAAGCCCCTGTATAATCGATCTTGACAGCAGCCTGTCCTGTCGAGAGGTGATCGTGGGAGGCTGAGCCTTAGTGGAATCGGAGAGGAGGAAGTTCTCTGCTGATCAACATGCAGTCACCCACAATTCCTCATTCTTTAGGCGGGACTGTGTTACTGTAAGTTGGGCTGGATTAGTAAGAGAGACCATGTTATTACTGGCTTGCAACAGAAGCTATTTACCCAACGTGGGGCTCAAACCCCCAACCCTGAGATTAAGAGTTTTATATTTGACCAAGTGAGCTGGCTGGTCTTGGCAAAGCTATGGATCCTTGTTCTATCTCAAATCTTGTGGGTGGATTAATTATTGAAATAATGGTTGAGTATCTCACAGACATTAATTATTTTTGCCAACTTGTCATCGGGGACATTCTATCTGCATCCTCGTGAACCTTGTCTGAACTGCCTACAATGTAAGTATATCGCTCCTTAAATAAGGAGACCAAAACAGTTAGCATTTCTTTCATTGTGCAAAAGAAGATTAAATCCCGTGAAAGCAACATTAAAGTTTAAGGAAAATAAGTCACCCGACGTGGGGCTCGAACCCAGGACCCTGAGATTAAGAGCCTCCTGTCCTACCGACTGAGCTAGCCGGGCTTCTCAACATCGCTCCTGTCAATCCCCTTCAGTTACTGGTCAATGGTGATCCCAGGCTGTTGATGGCGGGGGATTCGGCGATGGTAATGCCGGTGATAGCCGGGCCTGCTTCAGTTGCATCTTCCTGTCGCTGATTGCTGCCAGGCGCCTGTTGGCTCCGCCCCGTGGGTTAATCTCGAACTTCAAACCACGAAACAGTTTCTCCTGAATTCCAAGGTGTGTACGGAGATCAACCATCAAAAGCTCTGTCATTAGCCACAGGGGGTCCGGCATTTTCTGATCGCAATGCGCTTTCAGTCCTTGTCCTTAAAATTGTGGATGTGTAAATTGGGGAGTTTAATGACTTTGAAAGGAACATTGTTGTTTGGTGCAGTTCCAATCAGAGAAATGTTTGTGAAAGGAACGTTTTGCAGAGAGAGGGATTGAGCGCCTGTTGGCGGAAACATTTTTGAAATGAAATCTTGTGGACGATAAAATGGAACAAGAGCAGTCCGGGGTACATTGTCACATGATGCAAGCTATCTCTTACCCGGACCAAAGCTACCCGTACACCGAGCAGAGGCTCAGGAAAAACCCGGGTAGAGGATATCCCGGTCACTGGGCCTTCCAGCAACACTGAACAAGTGCCCGGTCTGAAACTTTCCAGAGTAATAACTTGGAACGAAAGCATCCAACAGTCTCTTGGGATCCCCTGGAACTTCAGGGGATGCGCTCCCTGGTGGTGGAACATGGGAGTGCATGCTTTACAGAGACACAACATCACTCCCCCGCTAAAGTCAAAGTGAAAACTATTTACAAGGTGAGGCGGACGGGAGCATTTCTTTCCCTGGTGGACCGCCTCGGTACAAATGTATGTTCTGGTGTTTTGGCTGTGCCCTCGCTGAGCAGGCGTGTTGTTGGCCCTGCAGGGCTGCTGGGTGAGTCTGGCCTTGCTGGGCTGTTGGGTGTGATGGGTTCGATTTCCGATCCGTGGTGGTGTCGTTGATCCTTTGGGTGTGTGTTGCGGATTCGAAAAAGGTGGTGTCTGCTGTGGGTTGTTCAGGGCAGTCTGTGAACCGCAGCCTCGTTTGGTCCTGGTGCTTTCTGCAAATTTGTCCATTGTCTAGTTTGAAGACAAACACCCGACTCCCTTCTTTCGCGATCACCGTGCCCGCGATCCACTTGGGACCATGTACATAGTTTAGCACATACAGAGGGTTATTCAGATCAATTTCCCGTGACACAGTGGCGCGACCATCATTTACATTTTGTTGCTGACGCCTGCTCTCTACCTGATCATGCAGCTTGTGGTGGACCAGCGAGAGTCTACTTTTAAGTGTCCTTTTCATGAGTAGCTCAGCCGGGGGCACCCCTGTGAACGAGTGGGGTATCGTGCTATAGCTGAGCAGTACTCGGGACAGGCGGGTTAGGAGTGAGCCTTCTGTGACTCGTTTGAGGCTCTGTTTGATTGTTTGTACTGCCCGCTCTGTCTGCCCATTGGAGGCTGGTTTAAACGGGGTCGAGGTGAGATGTTTGATCCCATTGCGGGTCATGAATTCTTTAAATTTGGCACTGGTGAAACAAGGCCCGTTGTCACTGACCAGTATTTCAGGCAGGCCGTGGGTGGCAAACATGGCCCTCAGGCTTTCAATGGTGGCGGTGGCGGTGCTTCCCGACATTATTTCTCATTCAATCAATTTTGAAAAAGCATCCGCCACCACCAGGAACATTTTACCAAGAAATGGGCCTGCATAGTTGATATGGATCCTCGACCCTGGTCTGGAGGGCCAGGACCACAAACTTAGTGGTGCCTCTCTGGACGCGTTGCTCAACTGAGCACATACACTGCATTGCCTTACACAGGACTCTAAGTCAGAGTCGATACTGGGCTAGCACATGTGGTATCTCGCTATCGCTTTCATCATTACTATACCCGGGTGTGTGCTGTGGAGATCCGAGATGAACGTCTCCCTGCCCTTTTTTCGTAGCACGACGCGGTTACCCCACAACAGGCAGTCTGCCTGACTGGACAGCTCGTCCTTTCGCCGCTGGAACGGCTTGATTGGCTCTTGTATTTCAACGGGAATGCTGGCCCAGCTCCCATGCAATACCCAGTTTGTTATTAGGGACAGCAGAGGAACTTGGCTGGTCCAAGTCCTAATCTGGCGGGCCGTGACAGGTGATTTATCATTTTCAAATGCTTCCATGAACATCAACAAGTCAGCGGGCTGCGCCACCATCAACAAGTTTGCAGGTTGCGCCATTTCCACCCCCGTGGTGGGCAATGGTAGCCGACAGAGCATCCGCACAGTTCTCAGTGCTTGTCCAGTGGAGGATGGTCTAGTTATACGCTGAGAACGTGAGTGCCCACCTTTGTATGCGGGCTGAGGCATTCGTATTTATTCCCTTGTTTTCAGTGAACAGGCATGTGAGGGGCATGTGATCGGTTTCCATCTCAAATTTGAGGCCAAACAGGAACTGATGCAGTTTCTTTACCCCGAACACACACGCTAATGCCTCTTTCTCAATCATGCTCGAGGCCCTCTCGGCCTTAGACAAGCTCCTGGAAGCATAGGCTACAGGTTGCAACTTCCCTACAATGTTAGCTTGTTGTAATACACACCCGACTCCGTACGACGACGCGTCACATGCTAGCACAAGTCTTTTACACGGGTTATAAAAGACAAGCAGCTTGTTGGAGCATAAAAGGTTGCTGGCTTTGTCAAAAGCAATTACTTGTTTTTTTTTCCCCACACCCAGTTCTCACCTTTGTGCAATAACACATGTAGGGGCTCTAAAAGGTGCTTAACTCCTGTAGGAAGTTACCAAAATAGTTGGGGAGTCCCAGGAATGACCGCAGCTCCGTGACGTTCTGTGGCCTGGGCGCGTTCATGATAGCCTCTGTCTTGGCGTCTGTGGGCCGAATGCCACCGCCGTGATCTTTCTCCCGGAAATCTCCACTTCTGTTGCCATGAAGACGCATTTCGACCTCTTCAGCCGCAGCCCTACGCGATCTAGTCGCTGGAGGATCTCCTCCAGGTTTTGTATGTGATCGACGGTGTCCAGACCCATAACCAATATGTCCTCCTGAAAGACCACCGTGTGTGGTACCGATTTGAGTAGGTTCTCCATGTTTCTCTGGAAGATCGCTGCAGACGACCGAATTCCAAACGGGCATCTGTTGTCGCTGAACAGTCCCTTTTGCATGTTGATGCAGGTGAGGCCCTTCAAAGACTCCTCCAGCTCCTGCATCATGTAGGCCGAAGTCAGCTCAAGCTTGATGAACGCCTTGCCTCCTGCCAGCGCGCCAAATTGGTCGTCTGTCTTAGGTAGCGGGTATTGGTCCTGTAGCGAGAAACGATTAATAGTTACTTTATAATCGCCGCAAACCCTGACCGTGCCTTCACTTTTGAGTACTTGAACAATCGGGCTGGCCCATTCACTGAATTCCACTGGGGAGATGATGTCCTCGCGTTTCCGCCTGTCCAGCTCGATTTCCACTCTCTCCTCATCATATGAGGTACCGCTCGCGCCTTGTGGTGAATGGGTCGTGCCTCTGGGACCAAGTGGATCCGCACATTCGCACCGGAAAAGTTTCCAATGCCTGGCTCAGAAAGGGAAGGAAATTTGTTCAGAACCTGGGTACATAATGCCTCATCGACATGTGATAGCGTTCGGATGGTATCCCAGTTCCAGCGGATTTTGCCAAGCCAGCTCCTTCCAAGCAGTGTGGGGCCATCGCCCGGGACAATCCAGAGTGGCAGTTCGTGCACCGTCCCCTCGTAGGTGACCTTGACCATGGCGCTGCCCAGGTCAGTGATAAGCTCTTTGGTGTACACTCTCAGTTTTGTGTGGATGGGGCTTCGGGCTGGTCTGAATGCGTTGTTGCACCACAGTCTCTCAAACATCTTTTTACTCACGATGGACTGGCTAGCGCCCGTGTCCAGTTCCATGGTTACGGGTAAGCCATTCAATTTTACATTTAGCATTATAGGTGGACATTTCTTCGAAAATGTGTGCACCCCGTGTACTTAAGCATCTGCCTCCGCTCTCTAAGGCTCGAAATTGCTTTGATCCATCATGGACCGATCTTCCTCTGCCACATGGTGGTTAGCAGGTTTTGCAGAGCTTTCAGCTCATTCGCAAGCTCGTTGGAGATGCCCCATTGTTCCACAGCTCTTGCAAACATAACGTTTGAAGCGGCATGAATAGGCTGAATGGAAGCATGCACATCACCAACAAGGTGTGAATTGCCTTGCACTCATCCTTTGTTGGAGACTCTGAGTCATCTGGGTCACCTGAGGCTTGCTCGCAGTTGCAGATTCGTGGGTTCTGCCCTGTACATTTCTGCTCACAAACACAGTTCCAGTTAATTTATGAACATTGCCAGCACTTGTGTGCTGAGAGATTTGTGTGGTGTTATCACTAGTGGACATAAATACCTCTGTTATCGCAATGGCCTTACTGACGGTCGGTGTATCTACAGCCAAAAGTTTTCGTAGGATTGTCTCGTGGCCAATGCCCAGTGCAAATAAGTCTCTGAGCATTTGCTCCAGGTAGCCATCAAACTCACATTATCCTGCAAGTCGCCTTAGCTCGGCGATGTAGCTCGCCACTTCCTGATCTTCAGTTCGCTGGCACGTATAAAACCGATACCACGCCATAGCACGCTCTCCCTCGGGTTAAGATGGTCCCGAACCAGTGTACACAGCTCCTCATACGACTTATCTGTGGGTTTCACCAGAGCCAGAAGGTTCTTCATGAGGCTGTAGGTCTGAGCCCTACAGACTGTGAGGAGGACCACTCTCCTTTTTGCAGCACTTCCTTCTCCGTCCAGCTCGTTGGCTACAAAGTACTGGTCTAGCCGTTCGACATAGAATTCCCAGTCCTCACCGTCCGAGAACTTCTCCAGGTTGCCCACAGTTTGCTGCATCTTTTTGTTGGATTCGTATCCTCGACGCCAGTTATTTATTCCTAACACAGATGAGGCTGCACACAGGGACGTTAAAGTAACAGTGACCTCAGTCTTTAATAAGACACTCCAGAGTGAGAAACTGGCCTTAGGGGCCGGCTTAAATGCAGTGCTCCCAAGGGGTGTTGGGATCCCTTGGGACTTCAGGGGATGAGCTCCCTGATGGTGGAACATGGGAGTGCATGCTTTGCAGATACACAACACATTCGTTGCCTCAACTTTGATTTCTGCCAACATCGCTTGTGTTTAACCTTCGCCGCAACTCCGCCACAATCTCTCACCGCTCCTCCACCACGATCTCTCACAGTTCGTCCACCACGATCTCTCGTCACTCCTCCGCCACGATCTCTCACCGTTCCACCACCACGATCTGTCGCCGTTCATCCACCACGACCTCTCACCGTTCCTCCACCACGATCTCTCACCGCTCCTCCACCACGACCTCTCACCTTTCCTCCACACTGATCTTCCCGCTCCTCCGCTGCACCTGGGTCCCGCCGATGTTCCTGCCTTCCCAAGCACAAAACAGCGACCTGTGTTTTGATGACGTGCAGCACAGCAGGACTCCAGCTGTCCTGGTTAACCCTTGCCACTGGACCAAGACCTCGCTCTGTCAAGTCCGTGCGGTGGCTGGTGTCCAACGGTCACACCACGTTAAAAGAATCCACCCACAGGCATCTTCCACGCTTTGATTGGAGTTCAGAACTGGAACATCGGGTCCTTCATTGAAACACCTGTGAACACATGTGGAAGTAAGCCTTCCTCGTTCGAGGACCCGCCAATGATGATGATGATGATGATGTGTGGGACCTTACCAAATGCCTGCTGGAAACCATCAGATTAAATCTAGTAAGACCCGTCCCTTTATTCAGTTTTCACTGACCTTGCCTTAGGAAGGCTATATTGGCGTTGGAGGGAGCACTGTGTCGGTTTCCCAGAATGATACCTGGATTGCAAGGTTTAAATTAAGATATGAGATTACACCCACTGGAAATTAGAGGGTCGAGCATTGATTTGATAAAAATTTTCAAAGATAATAAGGGAAGAGATAGAGTAGATAGAGAGAAATGATTCCCGCTGGTTGGGGAGTCCCAGGCTAGGGGCCATAGTGTAAACATTAGAGACAGACGTTTCAGGAGTGAAATTCGGAAACATTCCAACACACACATGGTGGGAGAGGTTTGGAACTCCCTTCTGCAAAGGGCAGTTCGTGCTGGGTCAGTTGTTCATTTTACATCGCATTTTGATCAAAGGTATTAATGAAGATTGTCCAAAGGCGGGTATATGGAGTTTGCTCACAGATCAGCCATGATCTCATTGAATGGCGGAACCGGCTCGAGGGGCTGAATGGCCTCCTCCTGTTCCTGTGTAACAGGCTTGAGCGGCTGAATGGCGTCCTCCTGTTCCTGTGTAACAGGCTCGAGGACCTGAATGGACCTCCTCCTGTTCCTGTGTAACAGGCTCGAGAGGCTGTATGGGCCTCCACCTGTTCCTGTGTAACAGGCACGAGCGGCTGAATAGCCTCCTCCTGTTCCTGTGTAACAGGCTCGAGGGGCTAAATGGGCCTCCTCCTGTTCCTGTGTATCAGGCTCGAGGGGCTGAATGGGCCTCCTCCTGTTCCTGTGCAACAGGCTCGAGGGGCTGAATGGGCCTCCTCCTGTACCTGTGTGTAAGGTCTGGGAAACAAAGGGAGGTGATATGAGAAAACATAAACTAAATGGTATTGTGTTAAAAGAGACGCAGAAGGATTGAGTGATTTACACACAGAAATCTCTGAAGCTGGGTAGATAACTTACTCAGTTGTTTAAAATGAATACAGGGCCCTTGGCTTTATATGAAGTGAAATAGAGGACACCAGCGAGGAAGTTGTACCATACCTTTTCAAACCCGGTTAAGCGTCAGTTGGAGAACTGTTTACAGTTCTGAGCACCACAATTTAGGAAGGATATCAAGGCATTGGATAGAACGTAAGAAATATATAAGAAACATTTTCTATTGTTGTAGAAGACACAAACACAGGCATTCATCGAGAATCAACCTGCAGGTGACCACACACAGATTAAAGAGCCAGAGAGACCGACAGAATCGGGAAACACCGGCACATCGACAAGAGATATTGACAAGGACTGAAAGCACTTTGCGATCAGAAAATTGACGGCACAGCTGTGGTTAATGACACGGCTTTTGATGATTGATCTCCGTACAAGCCTTGAAATTCAGGAGAACCGGTTTCGTGGTTTGAAGCTCGAGATAAAGCTCGATATAAAGCCACGGGGCGATACCAACAGGCGCCTGGCCGCAATCAGCGACAGGACGATGCACCTTAAGCAGGCCCGGCTAGTTCAGTCGGTAGAGTATTAGACTTTTAATCTCCGGGTCGTGGGTTTGAACATCATGTTGGGTGAATTATTGTCCTTAAACTTTTATGGTGCTTTCACAGGAAAACATCATTAATGAACCCATAATCTTCTTTTGCACAATGAACGAAATGCGAACTGAGGGAGAGTTGATCATTTGATCATATGTTCTCTGCTCTGTGTAAGAACACAAGTACCAGGAGCAGGAGTCGGCCATTTGGCCCTTCGTGCCTGCCTTCTTTTGCACTGAAACAAATTATAACCGTGTTTTTAAATGAGCAGTGCGAGATATTTATAGGGCACATTTCAATGTTTCACAAAACCATTCCTTTCGTTACAGCCACCCACAATCGATTCCCGGTTTGAGAAGTAACTTTGATATCATTGTTTGCAATTGAAGTGGGGTCATTTTATGAAGTTCGATGGATGTCCCAAAGCACTTGAGTGTGGTGTCCAAACAAATGAGTTTGTAATTAAAAACACTGAACGTCAGGAGTGCGATTTGAACCCATACCTCCAGAGGAGAGTGTGACCTGAACACAGCACCTTAGACCGCTTGGCCATCCGTACTGTCAGAAGCACCGGTTACAAATTATTACTCTGGAAAGTTTCAGACTGGGCACTTGTTCAGTGTTTCTGGAAGGATCAGTGGCCGGGATATCCTCTCCCCCTTTGTTTTCCTGAGCCTGTGCACGGTGTCCGGGGAACTTTGGTCCGGATCCGAGGTAGCTTGCATCATGTGACAATGCACCCCGGACTGCTCTTTTTCCATTTTATCGCACGTTAGTTTTTGGTGCAAAAATAATATCTCCAGAGGAGACAGTGATCTAAACACAGCACCGCATACCGCTCGGCCATCCTGACTGTTCATTGCTGTGTGTGGCCACCTGCAGGTTGAGTTTGAACTTTTGTGTCCTGTCACATGCAATAAATGACGGCAGCAGGCGTATCTCTGCCTGACACCGGGGAAACAGTGAGACAGACATTGCATTGTGTTCAGGTTTAATCACAGCAATATCCGCAGTCAGGAGCTGAAAAGGACGAAGAGCTGAAAAAACACAAGAAAAAAACAAAGAAATGTCAGCAATTGTGGTAAACTCTTTAATGTGTTTCCTGCTCGTTTCGTGATGCGGCGCTCACAGAGGGAGCACGGATTCAGAAAATAATTCTTCCATTCAAAATCTTTAAAATAATGACATGCAACTAATTAAACTGTGTGCCGGGGGATGGGGATGGGTGAAGATTATTTGTTTTATTCCCCATTCATTAACCGACAGCGTTGTTTTGTAGAATTGTTACTGAGGGACAGTGGAAACTTCAATAACTGAACTTTAATTATTTCAGGATTTTGAATCATTGATGAAGTTTTCTCCCCTATCTGACTTTACTCACTCTGTATGTTGGAGACTGGTTTAAAATGTTCAGTGCTCATGCGACAAGGAACCTGGGGCGACTTTTGTTCAATTTATTACACAGCAAAAGTATTCTCCAAAATACAATTTCCACCCGGGCTCGAACCGGGGACTTTTCACGTGTGAGGTGAATATGATAAAAAGTACACGACAGAAACACTGTGTCGAAAGCAATCTAAGGAAAAAAATCAGAGCTTTAACCTACACAGCTGGCCGATACTTCAGGAGCTGGTTTTACGAGAAGAGAATGACGGTGCTATATTTCGGAAGGCTGTGAGTGTGCCAGGAATTGATCTCGTGTTTCCCAGACTTCATACATCGGAACAGGAGATGGCCATTTAGCAGCGAGTGGTTAGGATCTGGAATGCACGGCTTGAAAGGGCGGTGGAGGCAGACTCAATCTTATCTTTCAGACGGGAGTTGGATAAGTGTCTGAAGGAAAAACAATTGCAGGGCTACGGCGAAAGGGCGGGGAGTGGGACTCGCTGAGGGTCGGCACGGGCTCGATGGGCCGAATGGTTTTCCGTGCTGTAACCATTCCATGATTCGATAAGTTAGTCGCACATTTCATAGTGTGGCTGGGAGCACAACATTGCAAAGGGACATGGAATGAGTCGCCAAAACTAGAGGCATCTGATTCAGGAGATTCGCGGGGCATGAAAATTTCGGAGTTTAATGACTTTGAAAGCAACATTTTTGTTTTGTGCCGTTTCGGTCAGAGGTTTTCCATTAAAGCAACATTAAATGAAAAGAAATCGCCCAACGTGGGTCTCGAACCAGCGACCTTGAGATTAAGAGTCTCATGCTCTACCGACTGAGCTAGCCAGGCTTTCATTCAAAGCAGGTTTTTATCACTCATTGCAGCCAGGTGCCTGTTGGCTCCGTCCCAGATGTTTAAACTTGCTGTTGAAGAACTGCCAGGATCTTCCTGAATGGTGGACCAGGCTCGAGGGGCCGAATGGCCTACTCCGGCCCCTAATCCTCACGTGTTTATGTTTACGTCTTTATGCGGAGCTCCTTTGGGGTAAACGAGCCAAAGGAGGACAGCGGAAACGTTATAAGGACAGCATCAAAGCCTCCCTGGTAAAGTGCGACATCACCACTGACACCTGGGAGACCCTGACCGCAGACCGCCCGATGTGGAGAAAGACCTTCTGAGAGAGCGTTGAGCTCTTGACTCTAGAAGCAAGGAGCATGAAGAGACCAAGCACAGGCAGTGGAAGGAGCACGCGGCAAACCAGTTCCACCGACCCCTTCCCTCGACGTATGTCTGTCCCACCTGTAACAGGGTCTGTGGCTCTCGTATCGGAATGTTCAGCCATCAAAGGACTCACTTTGGGATGGAAGCAAGTCCTCCTCGATCCCGAGAGACTGCCTCTGATGGTGTCTGTGATTTGCGGTACACTGCGGAAACATCTCCACTTTCAGCACCAGATTACCAGAATTAAACCCAATGGGATCGAGAGAAAAGTACCTCATATGCTCAGAGCAAAATATATCATATGACAATAGAATTTTATGTATTAATTAATGATGTTTAAATCAATGCTTCTTTTGTTTTTACACTGAGATGCATAAAGATGTGTAAAATAGATGAACTATTTTTTTATTCGGTTTTGAATTAAAAGTACAATTTTCCTGACCGGGAATCGAACCCGTGCTGTGGCGTTGAAAGCACTAAATCCTAACCACTAGACCATCAGGGAACCTGGTTTGGATAGACATGCAGTGGTTGTGTCGAGGTTCACATCGAGCAGATCCGTAACACAGGACTCTGTGCTCTCCGGGCTGTTCAAAGCGACACACACCGAGACAGACATCACCTGCTGCTGGAGTGCCATCAACTCAGTCAAAGATGCTCTTTGGTCTTGCCGAAACTTGCTGGTCTTCCAGAGCAAGGAGATGTCCACGTCTGCGTGTTGCAGGCTAGCGCAATCCAAGATCCAGGATTACGTGCTGAGGGACACACTTAAAATTGGTGTAGTTGCCGCAAAGGCAGGGTGGGGAATGGCCACAGTTTAAAGCCCTTCTGACACGGTAAACCCCGGGGCAGGAATCAGAATAAAACTCCGCTCGGGCCGTACTTGTAACTTCTCCATTGTGTACATGGAGCACCATTATCTGTAAACACCTATGTAGTGCCATGTACAATGTAAGGTCTGTTTCGTGATGCATGTTGAAAAAATGTTTAATGTTCCGTCACCCATTCCATGTACTGTATAGTGACACGAGTGATGTAATTTGTTGAATGTACTACAAGGTATCCCGTATTGTACCGAATTGTACTGGAACTGAAAAGCAAGGGAATACATCGACCAGAACTGCCGTCAGCACCCAAATGTAGTGCATGGGATCACTGACCGCAGCTAAATGTACTGAACTGCTTTTGAATGTACTGAACAAATTTTTATCAGAATAAAGTATTTTTTTAAATAAAAAAAAAATCTCTGCCTGACACCTTGGAAACAGTGAGTCAGACCTTGGAGCAAGGGTCTGGTTGTTGCCAAACGTCAAAGGAAGTATTAATTCTGGAAGAACAATATCCAAAAGAACAGTGACCACGACGTTATTTGAACACACAATTTCGGAGCTGGAGTCAGACACACTACCGTTGCACCATGAGACCTACACAGTGAACAGGAGATGTTCGTCTATATGAAGGTTCTGTAATACAATGGGCTTTAAAATCTCCGCCCATTCCCACCAGGTATCACAAGCAGCGCTCACCTGACAGGCACCGTATGGTTTCTTCTTAAACTTTTCTTTTGCTTTCACGGGAAACCATCATTAATTAACCGCTCACCTTCTTTTGCACAATCAAACAAATGCTAACTCAGGAACAGTTCATACTTCAATCATTTGTCCTGTGCTTTGCATCATAACTCGAAAACCACATTCCATTTTACTCACTGTGTTATAGCTTTCTGGTTCAAAATCTGCATTGCCGATGACACCACGAATCTGGGGCAACTTTTATCAAATGTAACAGCACCGGTTATTCGTACCGTGCACACAAAGTACAATCAGTCGTGAAGATAAAATCCCACCGTGCGTATTTTCAGATTCAACGCAGTAGCATTTCAAATAAAGTGAAAGAATTTTACACTGAAATGTATTGCAAGTGTTGCTTGTATTTGTGTCTTTAATTAATCTTTGTGGCGTCTGACTCCAATTCATGCCACTGCTGAATAAGAAAGGAGGGTTTGACATTGACCAGACTGCACTGCCCCTGATATTTGTGAGCTCATCCTTTATATTCAGTGGTTTCTCGCCCTTTGATGGGCTGCAGTGTAGCGGATATCACGTTGTCCTCATATTGAGCACTGTTGAGGGGGATGACTCATCAGGTGAGTGCAGCAGCAGCAAAGTTCATGGCACCGTGGCTGGCTCTGCTGCACAGAAGGGCAGGAAAAAGAATGGGACAGCGATAGTGAGAGGGAATTCGATTGTAAGGGGAATAGATAGGCGTTTCTGCGGCCGCAAGCGAGACTCCAGGATGGTATGTTGCCTCCCTGGTGCAAGGGTCAAGGATGTCTCGGAGCGGGTGCAGGACATTCTGAAAAGGGAGGGAGAACAGCCAGTTGTCGTGGTGCACATTGTTACCAAAGATTTAGGTAAAAAAAGGGATGAGGTCCTACGAGATGAATTTAAGGAGCTCGATGCTGAATTAAAAAGTAGGACCACAAAAATAGTAATATCGGGATTGCTACCAATGCCACGTGCTAGTCAGAGTCGGAATCGCAGGATAGCTCAGATGAATACGTCGCTGGAGCAGTGGTGCAGCAGGGAGGGATTCAAATTCCTGGGGCATTGGAACCGGTTCTGAGCGAGGTGGGACCAGTACAAACCAGACGGTCTGTACCTGTGCAGGTCCGGAACCAAAGTTCTTCGGGGGGAGTGTTTGCTAGTGCTGTTGGGGAGGAGTTAAACTAATATGGCAGGGGGATGGGAACCAATGCAGGGAGAAAGAGGGAAACAAAATGGAGACAGATACAAAAGACAGAAAGGAGATGAGTAAATGTGGAGGGCAGAGAAACCCAAGGCAAAAACCAAAAATAGCCACTGTACATCAAAATTCTAAAGGATCAAAGTATAATAAAAAGGCAAGACTGAAAGCTCGGTGCCTCAATGCGAGGAGTATTCAGAACGCAGGAGAGGGCTCTGAGCTAGTTAGAGTGGGTGAGAGCGCAGATAAACAAAATCCCAAGAAAGAATGCAAAAGGCAGGAGGCAACAGAGCAGAGTAGCACTGGGGTAAGTGTAAACCACAAGGTAATTGGAAGGGACAATATGTCTCAATATAAAGCGGCTGCAGGAGGGGTCAAAACTAAAAATCATGGATTAAAACTAGTATTAAATACTTTACCTAAACGCACGCAGCATTCAAAATAAAGTACATGAGTTGACGGCACAAATCATGACAAATGGGTATGATTTGGTGGCCATTACAGAAACGTGGTTGCAGGGTGGCGAAGACTGGGAATTAAACATACAGGGGTAGCTGACAATTCGGAAAGATAGACAAGAAGGGAAAGGAGGTGGCGTAGCTCTGTTAATAAAGGATGATATCAGGGCAGTTGTGAGAAATGATATTGGCTCTAATGAACAAAATGTTGAATCATTGTGGGTGGAAATGAGAGATAGTAAGGGGAAAAAGTCACTGGTGCGTGTAGTTTATAGGCGCCCAAATAATAACTTGACGGTGGGGTGGGCAATAATCAAGGGAATAATGGAGGCATGTGAAAAAGGAACGGCAGTAATCATGGGGGATTTTAACCTACATTGGTCAAATCAAATCGCACGGGGTAGCCTGGAGGAGGAATTCATAGAATGCATACAGGATTGTTTATGAGAACAATATGTTACAGAACCTACAAGGGAGCAAGCTATCTTAGATCTGGTCCTGTGCAATGAGACAGGAATAATAAACGATCTCCTCGTAAAATATCTCTCGGAATGAGTGATCACAGTATGGTTGAATTTGTAATATAGATTGAGAGTGAGGAAGTAGTGTCGCAAACGAGCATACAATGCTTAAACAAAGGGGACTATAGTGGGATGAGGGCAGAGTTGGCTAAAGTAGACTGGGAACACAGACTAAACGGTGGCACAATTGAGGTACAGCAGAGGACTTTTAATGAGCTCATTCATAGTGCACAACAAAAATATATTCCAGTGAAAAAGAAGGGCAGTAAGAGAAGGGATAACTTGCCGTGGATAACGAAGGAAATAAAGGAGAGTATCAAAGTAAAAACCAATGCGTATAAAGTGGCCAAGGTTAGTGGGAAACTAGAAGATTGGGAAAATTATAAACGACAGCAAACAATGGCTTGAAAGCAATAAAGAAAGGAAAGATAGATTACGAAATTAAAATTGTGCAAAACATAAAAACAGATAGTAAAAGCTTTTACCGATATATAAAACGGCAAAGAGTGACTAAAGTAAATGTTGGTCCCTCAGAAGATGAGAAGGGGGATTTAATAATGGGAAATGTGGAAATGGCTGAGATCTTAAACAATTATTTTGCTTCGGTCTTCACAGTGGGAGACACAAAAACCATGCCAGAAATTGCTGGTCACAGGAATGTGGGAAGGGAGGACCTTGAGACAATCACTATCACTAGGTGGGTCGTGCTGGACAGGCTAATGGGACTCAAGGTAGACAATTTCCCTGGTCCTGATGAAATGCATCCCAGGGTATTAAAAGAGATGGCGGAAGTTTTTGCAGATGCATTCGTTATAATCTTCAAAACTTCTCTGGATTCTGGGGAGGTACCAGCGGCTTGGAAAGCAGCTGATGTAACGCCTCTGTTTAAAAAAGGGGGCAGACAAAAGGCAGGTAACAATAGGCCGGTTAGGTTAACATCTGTAGTGGGGAAAATGTTTGAAACTATCATTGAGGAAGAAATAGCGGGACATCTAGACAGGCTTAGTGCAATCAAGCAGACACAGCATGGATTCATGATGGGGAAATCATGTTTAACTAATTTACTGGAATTCTTTGAGGATATAACGAGCATGGTGGATAGAGGTGTACCGATGGATGTGGTGTATTTAGATTTCCAAAAGGCATTCGATAAGGTACCACACAAAGCTTACTTCCGAAGATACAGGTACGCGGAATCAGAGGATATGTATTAGCATGAATCGAGATTTGGCTGGCGAACAGAAAGCAGAGAGTCGGGATAAATGGGTGCTTTTCAGGTTAGAAATCGGTGGTTAATGGTGTGCCACAGGGATTGGTGCTGGGACCACAACTGTTTGCAATATACATAGAGTGTAGTGTAAAATAATTTGCAGATGACACAAAGATTAGTGGGAAAGCGGGTTGTGTAGAGGACACAGAGAGGCTGCAAAGAGATTTGGATAGGTTAAGCGAATGGGCTAAGGTTTGGCAGATGAAATACAATGCCGGAAAGTGTGAGGTCATCCACCTTGGGAAAAAAAAACTGTAAAAGAGAATATTATTTGAATAGGGAGAAATTACAACATGCTGCAGTGCAGAGGGACCTGGGGGTCCTTGTGCATGAATCCCCAAAAGTTAGTTTGCAGGTGCAGCAGGTCATCAGGAATGTGAATGGAATTTTCGCCTTCATTGCGAGAGGGATGGAGTACAAAAGCAGGGATGTCCTGCTGCAACTGTATAGGGTATTGGTGAGGCCGCACCTGGAGTACTGCGTGCAGTTTTGGTCACCCTACTTAAGGAAGGATATACTGGCTTTGGAGGGGATACAGAGACGATTCACTTAGCTGATTCCGCAGATGAGGGGGTTATCTTATGATGATAGATTGAGGAGACTGGGTCTTTACTCGGTGGAGTTCAGAAGGATGAGGGGTGATCTCATAGAAACATTTAAAATAATGAAAGGGATAGACAAGATAGAGGCAGGGATGTTGTTTCCACTGGTAGGGGAGACTAGAACTAGGGGGGCACAGCCTCAAAATACGGGGGAGCCAATTTAGAACCGAGTTGAGAAGCAATTGCTTCTCCCAGAGATTTGTGAATCTGTGGAATTATCTGCCCAAGGAAGCAGTTGAGGCGAGATCATTGAATGTATTCAAGTCACAGATAGATAGATGTTAAACAACTAAGGGAATTAAGGGTTACGGGGAGCGGGTGGGTAAGTGGAGCTGAGTCCACGGCCAGATCAGCCATGATCTTGTTGAATGGCGGAGCAGGCTCGAGGGGGTAGATGGTCGACTACTGTTCCTAATTCTTAAGTTTCTTATGTTTCTTATGGAGTAGGCGTCTACTACAACCAAAAACATTTTTGAAAGGACCTGCGTAGTCCTCATGGATGCGTGCCCAATGCTTGGTGGGCCAGGACTAGGGGCTAAGGGGGGCTTCCCTGGGCGCATTACCCAGCTGGGCAAACGTGTTGCACCTGCGAACACAAAGTTCCAGATCTGCGTCTTTCCCTGGACACCAAATGTGTGACTTGACAATTGCCTTCCTCATGACAATGCCCGGGCGCTCATTGTGGAGTTCTCTGATGAACACCTCTCTGGCCATCTGGTTTCTGCGCGGTTTCCCCACAGTAGGCAATCGGCCTGAATCGAGAGTTCATCCCTGCGCCTGTGAAATAGTTTAACTTCCTCACGACATGCCCTGTACGTGGCTGCCCAGTCCCCATTCAGGACGCATTTCTTGACTGGAGACAATAGCGGGTCTCTATTTCTCCAGACATTAATCTGACGGGCTGTCAAGGGTGAGCCTTCACTTCCGAAAGCTTCAACAGCCATGACCATCTCAGCACCATGCTCGGTAGCCCCCTCAGTGGTGGCTAGTGGGAGCCTGCTGAGTGCATCGGCGCAGTTTTCGGTGCCCGGTCTGTGCCGAATTGTGTAGTCATAGGCGGCTACCGTGAGTGCCCACCTCTGTATGCGGGCCGATGCATTTGCATTTATGGCCTTGTTGTCGGCCAAAAGGGACGTTAGGGGTTTGTGATCTGGCTCCAGCTCAAATTTCCTGCCAAACAGGTATTGGTGCATTTCCTTTACTGCATGTACACATGCGAGAGCCTCCTGTTCTACATCCCGTAACCCCTTTCTGCCTGGGACAGACATCTGGAGGCCTAAGCTAGCGGCTGTAAATGACATTTGGCATTGACATGCTGCAACACACACCCGACTCCATAGGACGACGCATCGTTATACAAGTTTCTTACATAGGTCATATAGCGTTAACAGAGTGTTGGAACATAACAAATTGCGAGCTCTATTAAAAGTCCTTTCCTGGCTGTCCCCCCAGACACTTTCGCGACCTTTGCGTAGGAGCACGTGTAGCGGCTCTAGCAGCTTGCTCAATTTGGGAAGAAAGTTACCAAAATAGTTCAGGATCCACAGGAACGAATGCAGCTCCGTCGTGTTACGGGGTCTGGGTGCTCTCCGGATCGCTTCCGTTTTGGAGGCAGTAGGGCTGATCCCGTCTGCTGCTACCCTCCTTCCCAGGAATTCTACCTCTGGAGCTATGAAGACTCACTTTGCTTTTTTCAGTCGCAGCCCGATCCGGTCCAGTCTGCGTAGCACCTCCTCCAGGTTGTGGAGGTGTTCTTCAGTATCGTAAACCGTAATGAGGATGTCGTCCTGAAAAACCACCGTCCCTCGAATCGACTTGAGGAGGCTTTTCATATTTCATTGGAAGATCGCGGCAACCGAGCGAATCCCGAACGGACATCTGTTGTACTCAAACAACCCCTTGTGTGTCGTGATGGTGGTCAGCTTCATCGACTCACTCGCCAGCTCCTGGGTCATGTAAGCTGAGGTCAGGTCTAATTTTGAAAAAAGTTTGCCACCGGATAGCGTCGCAAAGAGATCCTCCGCTCTCAGTAGCGGGTACTGGTCTTGGAGTGACACCCGATTGATGGTTGCCTTGTAATCACCACATATCCTGACCGACCCATCCGCCTTGATCAGCGGCACAATCGGGCTCGCTCAGTCACTGAATTCAACTGGCAAGGTGATGCCTTCCCTTAGCAGGCGGTCCAATTCGCCTTCTATCTTTTCCCGCATCACATACGGCTCCGCCCTGGCCTTGTGGTGTACTGGCCTGGCGTCCGGATTTATGTGAATCACTACCTTGGCCCCCATGAAAGTGCCAATGCCGGGTTGAAATAATGAGTCAAATTTGTCGAGGATCTGTGAGCATGATACTTGCTCCACAGAGGAAATTGCATTGAGATCGCCCCATTTCCAGTTCATGACAGCAAGCCAACTTTGTGGGTCACGACTACCGTGGCGCTGCCTAGCACCTGAATGATCTCCTTTGTGTACGTTCGTAGCTGTGCGTCAATCGGCAATAATTTTGGCCTCCTGGCCTTCGACGCCCACAACTTTTCGAACTATTTGATAACCATCAGGGATTGGCTGGCCCACGTGTCTAGCTCCACTGATACTGGGATGCCATTGAGGAGCATTTTATCATTATCGGTGGCGTTCTGGTGCATGAACTGTATACGTGCTCCACATGAACTAACTGAACTTCACCTTCCAGCGATTTCCCCCAGTGTCCATTTCTGCAATTTCTGTAGGTATTTTGCTCATCTCTGCAAACTCCGGCTGAGTGTGTGCCTCCACGCCTCCAACATGAGCTGCTGTTGGAAACAAAAGGTCTCTTGCCAGTCGATCGTCACTGACTGCCCCGTGATTGTCCTTCAGTGCACCATTAACAGGTGTTGATGGCCCCATTAGTGGCCGCATTGTCCCTTGCAATGACGTGAATTGCCGTTCAGTTTGCCATTGTCATTGTCGAACTCCCCCTCTGGGTTCGGCTACATATTGGGGCATGCCTGACTGCCCTTGGCTGCCTGGAGAACTGTGTGATGCTTTAACAATGTTGAATCTCTGTCCCAACCATTGCTTAACACAGTACCTCTCGTCTGTTCTGCTCGTGGCCATGCTCGCGTGGTTTAAATGCCAGTTTCACGTCGCCATTAATAAGTCCTTACTATACAGTGTAAATGCACACGAGGCCCATGCTTCAGAGAAGGTCAGTCTATGACCTGTCCTTTATTCCTTAGCACTCAAGTGATGGAAGTGGGTGGAGCTTCCCCTTTTATACCTGAAGTTCCAGGTTAGGAGTGTCTTCCACAAGTTCACCACCTAGTGGTCATTGTTCTCACAGTGTCCAACATCGGTCAGATTATACATGGGTTACAATGCTGGTTGAATACATGACAGTCCCGGCCTCACTCACTCTGGAGCTGGGGACGAGCGATTAGTCGATGGGTTGTTTGCGGCTTCGATCTGCTGTTGTGAAGCGAGGCGGAGATGCAGGATTCTTTAATAATCTCTCCCAACTCAACTGAATGCAGCCGGAACGTGCAGCTTTGAGAGGGCCTTTCGACACCGTCAGGGCTGCAAACGGGAGGGAGTGAGAGACACTGTGTAGAGTTTGAGTCTGTACAGAACTGTACAGAGAAACCAGCCAATTTAACAGGGCTGTGAGACACTGCATTTTGTTAATAGTATAGGATTAGGCAGTCCCTCGTATCGAGGATGACTTGTTTCCAGACTAAAAAGGGATAAGTTTACAGGTGTTTCGATGAGAGACCTGACAATCTAGGTCGAGAACTACATGCTGAAGGGTGGAAGATGCCTGTGGATGGATTGTTTTAACGTGGGGTGACCGTTGCACACCAACCACCACACGAGCTTGACAGAGCTAGGTCTTGGTCCAGTGGCAAGGATTACACAAGACGACCATAGACCAAGCTCTGCTGCATGGACGTAGTGTGTACACATGCGCCGACTATCCATAGATCGCAGTGTGGGCTGGCCCGTGCTGTTCCTGGGCCCTCGCCTCTCCTGAGCCCCGATCACGACGCTCCTGGGCCCCGATCTCTCACCGCTCCTCCGCCCCGATCAAAAATGGAGCAGTCAGAAACAGAAAATCAAACAGTCTTTCTAATCATGGAGACATTAAATATCAACACTGTTATTTGAAATATCAAAATTTTAAACTCCAGCCTAGTTGAAGGGTTATTAACATCAGCAGAAACAAACACCAACTTTGTTAATATTGAACCATTAATGTCAAATATTCAATTTTTTCTAATATTTAATTGAACAATGTTCAAAATGTTCCCACCCGGTTTCGAACGGGTGACTTTTCGCGTGTTAGGCGAACGTGATAACCACTACACTACAAAAACACTGCAATTGACGCAATGCTAGGAACATAACCAGAGCTTTATCCTACACAGCTGGCCGATACTTCAGGAGCTGGTTTTAAGAGAATAGAATTAAGGTGCTATATTTCGGAAGGCTGTGAGTGTGGCAGGAATTGATCTCGTGTTTCCCAGGTTTTGCACATAGGAACAGGAGCTGGCCATTTAGCAGCGTGTGGTTAGGATCTGGATTGCACGGCTTGAAAGGGCGGTGGAGACAGACTCAATCTTATCTTTCAGATGGGAGTTGGATAAGTGTCTGAAGGAAAAACAATTGCAGGGCTATGGGGAAAGGGCGGGGGAGTGGGACTCGCTGAAAGTCGGTACGGTCTCGACGGGCCGAATGGCCTTCCGTGCTGTAATAATTCCATGATTCGATAAGTTAGTGGCATATTTCCTCGTGTGGGTGGAAGCAGAACATTGCAAATGGACATGGATTGAGTCGGCAAAACTGGAGGCATCTGATTCAGGAGATTCGCAGGGCACGGAAATTCGGGAGTTTAATGACTTTGAAAGGAAATTTTTGTTTTGTGCCTTTTCGGTCAGAGAAATGTTTGTGAAAGGATGTTTTTCCAGAAAGGGATCCAGCATTTAACCTTCTGCCTTAACACTTCTTTCTGGGTGTCAGGTTACATTTGGATTCAATGTTATTCTTCCAGAATTGCTATAAGAACATCAGAATATAAGAATTAGGAACAGGAGTGGGTCATCTTTACCTCGAGCCTGCTCCAACTTCTCCAAGATCGGGTACAATCTACCCACATCTACCCAGTCCTGTCCCATCAGAATCTTGTATGTTTCGATGAGATCCCCTCTCATCCTTCTAAACTCCAATGTATAAAGGCCCAGTTGATCCAATCTCTCCTCAGATGTCAGTCCAGCCATCCCGGGAATCAGTCTGCTGAACCTTCGCTGAACTCCCTCAATAGCAAGAACGTCCTTCCTCAGATTAGGAGACCAAAATTTAAAACAATATTCCAGGTGAGGCATCACCAAGGCCCTGTACAACTGCAGTAAGACTTCCCTGCTCCTATACTCAAATCACCTAGCTATGAAGGCCACCACACCATTTACCTTTTTCCTGCCTGCTGTACCTGTATGCCAACTTTCAGTGACTGATGAACCATGGCACACAGGTCTCATTGCACCTCCCCTTTTCCTAATCTGCCACCATTCAGATAATATTCTGTCTTCACGTTTTTGCCCCCAAAGTGGATAACCTCACATTTATCCACATTATACTGCATCTGCCATGAATTTGCCCACTCAGCTAACCTGTTCAAGTCACCCTGCAGTCTCTTAGCGTCCCCCTCACAGCTCACACCGCCACCCAGTTTAGTTTCATCTGCAAACATGGAGATATTACACTCAATTCGTTCATCCAAATCATTGATGTACATTGTAAAGAGCTGGGTTCCCAGCACTGATCCCTGCGGCACTCCACTAGTCACTGCCTGCCATTTTGAAAAGGACCCTTTTATCCCGACTCTCTGCTTCCTGTCTGCCAACCAGTTCTCTAACCACGTCAGTATATTACCCCCAATACCATGTGCTTTGATTTTGCACACCAATCTCTTGTGTGGACCCTTGTCAAAAGCCTTTTGAAAGTCCAAATACACCACATCCACTGGTTCTCCCTTGTCCACTCTCCTAGTTACATCCTCAAAAATTCCAGAAGATTTGTCAAGCATAAATCCATCCCTTTCACAAATCCATGCTGACTTGGACCGATCCTGTCACTGCTTTCCAAATGCGCTCCTGTTTCATCCTTAATAATTGATTCCAACTTTTTCCCCATGACTGATGTCAGGCTAACCGGTCTATAATTACTCGCTTTCTCTCTCCTCCCTTCTTAAAAAGTGGTTTTACATTAGCTAACCTCCAGTCCATAGGAACTGATCTCGAGTCAATAGACTGTTGGAAAATGAGCACCAATGCATCCACCATTTCTAGTGCGACTTCCTTAAGTACTCTTGGATGTAGACTATCAGGCCCCAGGGATTTATCATCCTTCAATCCCATCAATTTCCCACCTCATAAGGATATCCTTCAGTTTCTCATTCTCACTAGACCCTCGGTCCCCCAGAACTTTTGGAAGGCTATTCGCGTCTTCCTTCGTGAAGACAAAACTGAAGTATTTGTTCAATTGGTCTGCCATCTCTTTGTTACCCATTATAAATTCACCTGAATCCGACTGCAAGGGACCTACAGTTGTCTTCACTAATCTTTTTCTCTTCACATATCTACAGAAGCTTTTGCAGTCAGTTTTTATGTTCCAAGCAAGCTTCCTCTCACAATCCATTTTCACCCTCCTAATGAAACCCTTAGTCCTCCTCTGTTGAATTCTAAATTTCTTCCAGTCCTCAGGTTTATTCCTTTTTCTGGGCAATTTATCTGCCTCTTCCTTGGTTTTAACACTATCCTTAATTCCCCTTGTTAGCCACGGTTGAGCAACGTTCTCCGTTCTATTTTTACTCCAGACAGTGATGTGCAATTGCTGAAGTCACCCGTGTGATCTTTAAATGTTTGCAATTTCCTATCCACCGTCAACCCTTTAAGTATCTTTGGCCAGTCTATTCTAGCCAATTCACACCTCATACCGTCAAAGTTACCTTTCCTTAAGTTCAGGACCCAAGTTTCTTAATTAACTGTGACACTCTCCATCTTAATGAAGAATTCTACCATATTATGTTACTCTTCCCCAAGGGGCCTCGCACAAATCGATTGCTAATTAGTCCCTTCTCATTACACATCACCCAGTCAAGGATGGCCAGCTCACTTCTTGGTTGAGAAAACCATCCATAATACACTCCATGAAATCCTCCTCGACCAAATTACTACCATGTGGTTAGCCCAATCACGATGTCGATTAATGTCACCCATGATAACTGCTGTCCCACCACTGCACACATCGCTTCTTTCTTGTTTGATGCTGTCCCCAACCCGACCACTGCCAACCAGTGAAACAGACATTGCAGCAAGGGTCTGGTTATTGTGAAACAGCAATTGCTAAAAGAACAGTGATCCCCACATGATTTGAACAAGCAACCCTTTGATCTAGAGTCAGACGCACTGCCATTGCACCACAATAGTTAACAGATGTTCGGTTATATGAAGGTTCTGCAATACAAGGGGCTTTAAAATCCCGCCCATTCCCACCAGGTATCACAAGCAGCGGTCACCTGACAGTCACCGGATGGTTTGTTCGAAAACTTTTCTCTTGCTTTCACAGGAAAGCATCATTAATTAACCCCTCACCTTCTTTTGCACAATCAAACAAATGCTAACTCAGGGATACTCCATACTTCAATCATTTGTCCTGTGCTTTGCATGTTAACTGTTAAACCATACCCCATTTTACTAACTGTATTTTAGCTTTCTGGTTCAAAGTCTTCATTGCCGATGACACCACGAATCTGGGGCAACTTTTATCAAATTTAACAGCACCGGTTATTCCTACCGTGCACACAAAATACAATCAGTAGTGAAGATAAAATCCCACTGTGCGTATTTTCAGATTCAACGCAGTAGGATTTCAAATAAAGTGAAATAATTTTACACTGAAAAGATTTGCAAGTGTTACTTGTATTTGTGTCTTTAATTAAACTTTGTGACGTCTGACTCCCATTCATGCCACTGCTGAATAAGAAAGGAGGTTTTGACATTGACCAGACTGCACTGCCCCTGATATTTGTCAGCTCATCCTTTATATTCAGTGGTTTCTCGCCCTTTGATTGGCTGCAGTGTAGCGGATATCACGTTGGTCTCACACGCGAAAGGTCTTCGGTGGATCCGTTTTCTCTCACTCAAAGTTTTCTATTTATTGAAGTGAAATAAAAAGCAATTAAGGAATAAGGGAGCCCTTGAGCCAGAAGAATAAATAACATATAAAAACAGCAAACGCTGGAAATCTCAGCAGGTCAGGCAGCATTTGCAGCGAGACGAAACTCGCTTCCGATTGTTCATCCACAGAAAGTTCAAACATAATGTTTCAACCCAGGATCGAACCATGGCCCTTTTACATATAAAGCAAACGTGATAACCACTACACTACATAAACCTCTGGTACAACGCCTCCAACAGAGGGGAGCTGACCAGTGAGCTCCCTCTGTGCTGATCGGGAATGTGTTGTCTCACCTCAAACAACTTCTGTCCCACACTGAAATTTCTCAATCCTTCTCCTCCGCTGCCCTTTACAGAAATGTCACCCATCACCCAGCCACCGTGTTCATTTCCACATCCTCACAGTGGGGCCACAGAGGCTCCTACCGTCTCCCCGCGATCAGCGAACTCACCCACTTTACAAAATTAAACCCCGAACACGTGCCCGGCAAAGGGCAGGAGAAGCCAGATAGTCTGTAAGCTCGGTCTATCACAGAAAGTATTGGTATTCATGATGATTACAGCAATTATTAATCGTCTCACAGCCTCAATTATTTTTATGCGATGCATTGATCGAGGATTGAAACCAGGTTAGTGCGCCAGATCTTCACCCCTTGACCAGCAGGGAACAGTTACGATACATGTCGATATATTTATATATATTTATATATGAATTTCAATGGCTAGCTAACTAAAGCTCGTGGTGCCCACGGTCGTGTGTCTAACATTGAGTGAGAGAAATTGTTCCACAATGACACCTTTCATGTGTTCTACATGGTTTCAAGGTGTGCACCAGAGGGCACTGCAGTGGGAGACTTGCAGCTTACCTGTACAGGTGTGCCTGGCCGAGTGTAAAAGGCAGGCCACCAGGTGTGATCCTCACTCTGTGGTTATCAATAAAGGACTTCGGTCACTACAGTTCAAGCATGACACATTGTCTCGTGGAGTCATCATCAGAGCATCTGAAGGTATAACAATTGGCGACGAGATTACGGACCTTCACACGAAAATGGCTGACCTTGGTACGTTGCAGCAGTTCGCTGATGGTGATGATTGTGAAGCCTTTGTGGAGAGGCTCGACCATTTCTTCACAGCAAACGACCTGGCAGGTGACAACCCGGCCACACTGGCTGATAAGTGCAGAGCTATCTTGCTAACCAGTTGTGGGCCCACCGTCTATGGACTCGTCAGGGACTTGCTGGCACCAGCGAAGACAACGACCAAGACATACGAGGAGCTTGTAACACTGATCCAAGAACAACTCAATCCCAAAGAGAGCATCCTCACAGCCAGACAGCGGTTTTATACACACCGACGGCCCGAAGGCCAGGATTTCACGAAATATGCTGCAGACCTCAGGAGGCTGGCGGCACCGTGGGATTTTGGTGACCACCTCACCGAAGCACTGCGGGATATCTTTGTCATCGGAATCGGCCAAGAGGGCCTTCTTCATAAGCTACTGTCAGCGGATACTACAGTCATACTGCAGACGGCCATCTCCGTGAGCCAAGCATTCATGACCTCGACCTGTGGCTCCAGGCAGATGACTCATCCTCAGGACTCAAACGCGGCAAGTAATATGCACAGAGTGGCGCCTTTTAGAGGCTGGGCTGTAGAACGTGAACCTTCTCAGGGGAGAGAGAACAGGCCCCCGAGTCCCTTAACTCAAAGTCCATGGTCAGATCAGCCATGATCTTATTGAATGGCAGAGCAGGATCGAGGGGCCGAATGGCCGACTCCTGTTCCTATTTCTTATATTCTTATGTTAATCATTTAAGGAGCTTGAATCATTGATGAAGTTTTCTCCCCTATCTGACTTTACACAGTCTGTATTTCGGAGACTGGTTTAAAATGTTCACTGCTCATGCGACAAGGAACCTGTGGAGAATTTTGTTCAATTTATTTCACAGCAAAAGTAGTCTCCAAAATAATGTTTCTACACGTACAAACCGGGGACCTTTCACCTGTGGTTCTCCACAGTGGTGGATGTTGTGCTCGAGTTTAAAATGGTGCATTGTTTCCACTTTGAAAATGCATCTACAACTACAAGGAACATTTTGCCCATGAATGGGCCCGCATAATCTACGTGCACCCGCGGCCACGGTTTGGTAGGCCAGGGCCAGGTGCTCAGTGGAGCCTCCCTGGGGGCATTGCTGAGTTGGGCACAAATAGTGCACCTTCGGACGCAGAGCTCCAAGTCCGCGTCGATACCAGGCCACCAGACGTGAGATCTGGCTGTGGCCTTCATGAGAACAATCCCCGAGTGCTCGCGGTGCAGCTCCCGGACAAATGCCTCTCTGCCTTGCAGAGGCATGACTACTCGGCTGCGCCACATCAGGCAGTCTGCTTGTAGTGATAGTTCAAGCATGCTCCTGTGAAAGGGTTTTAATTCCTCGGGGTAGGCATCATGAGCCTCTGCCCAGTCACCGGTTAGGACACATCTTTTTACTAAGGATAACGTGGGGTCGCTGGCCGTCCAGGCTCTGATTTGGTGAGCTGTTATGGGCGAACCTGTGGACTCAAAGGCTTTGATTGCCATGACTATCTCACAGTCCTGTTCGTCAGAGCCTTCCGTGGTCGCCAGGGGTAGCCTGCTGATCGCGTCGGCAAAGTTGTCTGATACTGGTCTGTGCCTTATGGAATAGTCGTAGGATGCCAGCATGAGTGCCCACCGTTGAATTCGCGCTGAGGCGTTGCCGTTTATTGCCTTACAGAAACATCTGGTACAACAGCACCAACAGAGGGGAGCTGACCACTGAGCTCCCTCTGTGCTGATCGGGAATGTGTTGGCTCACCTTAAACAACTTCTGTCCCACACTGAGGGCCAACGTATCGGGTGGAGTTGCTCCTAGTTTTTTGAAGCAACTAGTTTAGTTTGGAGAATGTTAGAAATTGCAATTCTCGGATATTAGTTTGCTTCAGTTCAACTGAGTTAGTTGAGGTTGGCTTCAGGTAAGGTATTTATTTTCAAAAGAGGGTGTGTCCAGCCACTCAGGCCTGTTTTGCAAGTTTCGGCAGTGAAAACTTACTACAATCTAACTTAGGCTGGAGTAAGTGCCCTCTTTTGTAAGTTCAGAACAACCTTACCTAGAGGTAAGCTCAGTGCAGGCACAGCCAGAGAGGAGGTGGGAATTAAACACAAAAAGGACTGAAGCATTAAACACATCACTTAAAATGTCCAAAAACCTCTTTTGATGATACCTTGCCTTATATCTGCTGAATGAGGATAGTTGCTTCTCTTTTTATAAATAAACAAGTGCAGCCACCCGTTTGAGGCAGGCACATTCCGGATGCTTTCAGATGAGCTGTGAGAGATTATTAAAGGGTCCGAGTGTCCTGTAGCCCCACACACCAGGATATACTCTCCCCCGTGGTTTTCCTCTGCTTGTGCTCGGTGTACGGGGAGCTTTGGCCCGGGTCCGAGGTAGCTTGCATCCTAGGGATGGACAACAACCCTCTGAGCTCTGGAACTGGGAAGAGCGAATAACTAATGAGTTGTTTGTGGGTTTGAAATGCGGCTTAGATCTGCTGGTATTAACCGAGGCAGGGGCTGTGGGACATGGATGGGTGAAGATTATTTGTTTTATTCCCCATTCATTACTCGCCAGCGTTGTTTTGTAAAATTGTTACTGAGGGTCAGTGGAAACTTCAATAACTGAAATATAATCATTCAAGGATTTTGAATCATTGATGAAGTTTTCTCCCCTATCTGACTTTACACACTCTGCATTTAGGAGACTGGTTTAAAATGTTCAGTTCTCATGCGACAAGGAACCTGGGGCGACTTTTGTTCAATTTATTTCACAGCAAAAATAGTCTTCAAAATAATGTTTCTGCACGGGCTCGAACCGGGGACCTTTTGCGTGTGAGGCAAACCGAATAACCGCTACACTACACAAACGGTGTGGTTAAAGTAATCTTAGGTATATAACCAGAGCTTTAACCTACACAGCTGGCCGATACTTCAGGAGCTGGTTTTACGAGAATAGAATGACGGTGCTATATTTAGGAAGGCTGTGAGTGTGGCAGGAATTGATCTAGTGTTTCCCAGACTTTACACATAGTAACAGGAGCTGGCCATTTAGCAGCGAGTGGTTAGGATCTGGAATGCACGGCTTGAAAGGGCGGTGGAGGACGACTCAATCTTCTGTTTCAGACGGGAGTTGGATAAGTGTCTGAAGGAAAAACAATTGCAGGGCAATGGGGGAAGGGCGGGGGTTGTGGGACTCGCTGAGAGTCGGCACGGGCTCGATGGGCCGAATGGCCTTCCGTGCAGTAACCATTCCATGATTCGATAAGTTAGTGGCACATTTCATAGTGTGGGTGGGAGCACAACATTGCAAAGGGACATGGATTGAGTCGGCAAAACTAGAGGCATATGATTCAGGAGATTCGCGGGGCATGGAAATTCGGGAGTTTAATGATTTTGAAAGGAACATTTTTGTTTTGTGCCGTTTCGGTCATTGAAATGTTTCTGAAAGGAATGTTTTGCAGAAAGGGATGCAGCATTTAACCTTCTGCCTTAACACTTCTTTCTGGGTGTCAGCTCACATTTCGTTTCGATGTTATTCTTCCAGAATTGCTATTTTCTTTGGTGTTTCACAATAACCAGACCCTTTCTCTAAAGTCAGTCTGAATGTTTCCACAGTCTCCGATTTTTGTTACCAGCAATGATCATTTTGACCCAGACCCCGAAAGCACAGTGTGTAAAATGGTTTATGGTTTCAGAGTTCAATTGCAGAGCACAGAAGAAATGATTCAATTATGGAGTTCCTTCAGTTAGCATTTCTTTAATTGTGGAAAAGAAGATTGCGGGTTAATTAATAATGATTTTCCATGAAAGCAACATTAAATTAAAAGAAATGCAATCGCCCAACATGGGGCTTAATCCCACGAACCTGTAATTAATAGTCTCATGTTCTACCGACTGAGCACGCCAGGCTTCTGGACAACGCTGGATTTTATCGCTCATTGCAGCCAGGCGCCTGTTGGCCACCCGCAGCCTGGATACACTAACGTCCCAACAGCTCATTGACTGTCGGTGTGGGAACGTGCGGTGCTTCAGAAGACAGGTCGAAAAAGCAAAGTCACTGATTTCGTCCCATGTGCTCCTCCGATCAAGAATAGCAACACACGGAAAATGCTTCAATAATATTTACACCTGAGCTCTACATTTGTCAAGTAGCTGGCTCGTTGGTCTAGGGGTATGATTTTCGCTTTTGGGTTGTTACTTGAAATATGCGAGAGGTCCCGGGTTCAAATCCCGGACAAGCCCTCAGTTTACCCACGAATTTTGAAATTGCATCGAACTTTTGCAAACAAGGACTTGCATTTCTTCATCATCTTTCAGGAACTCATGACGCCCCAAAGCGCTTTCCAGCCGTTGAGTTATGTTTGAAGTGTTGTCGTGTGGGGAAATATGTGCACAAATCACCCCACACGAACCGCAACACTTTGCGAAGGAGTTTGGTGCAAAGAATCAGATATCTCAGGGACTTGGACTTTCTATGAATGAGTTCTGCTTGTACCTGAAATCAAACTTGAAACAGCAACTGGGCTTCCATCTCACGGGAGCAGCGTCTAGCAGTTAGTGAGTAGGTGACCAGGTTGATGTGCGCCGCTTTCAATCTTTGAAATTTCACCAAACAAAGAAACGGTGAATCCAACTGTCCCTGTAAGCGACACATTGAAGGGATCGGTGCTCCAAACAGAGCAGGAAAACGCGCAGTACAATAATAGCGTCCGCAACATTAAATGTCAGAGTTATTAAGCAGACAACAATTAAACATACACTTAACAACAGTACTTACACCCAAACCTTGCGAATGTTCGCCGAAGAACTCAAACACGTTCCAGTTCCCAGCTCAGTGCACAAATTGATCAAACATTAATCGGATTCTAAAATATCTGTTCCAAATGCCACATTTTATATATTTTCCTTATCCCTGCTACGTGAGAATTGAAACTTTTAATAGTATGACCTAACACAAGTGCCCACCTTCTGATGGAAGGTCATTAACCTGAAATGTTAACTCTGTTTCTATCTCCACAGATGCTGCCTGACCTGCTCAGTGTTTCCAGCTGTAATCTTTTTATTCTCCAAACTTATAATCAGAAAACGACTTACCTTGTCATCTAACTGCACTCCTTCCTGATATGTAGCCTTGTCCTACAAACCAGGCTCCTTTCGGATAATTCAGGCATTCATTGGAATTATAACTTCTTAACGATAACAATTATGTGAAGTATGTAACTCTGTAATACTTGCCAGTAGAGGGCGCGACTTTTGGAGTCGGAATGGTCACCTGCACACACGTGCAGGGCCAGTATGAAAGGTTGGCTACCATGTTGTTCAGGCACTCTGGAGTTGTAATAAAGAAGACTAAGGTCACACTAAGTTTAGCTCACAGTACTCAGCCTCGGGGAGTTCTTCGATACACAACAATTGGCGACGAGTAACAGAATACGAACCTTCACACAACCATGGCTGCTGTTGGAATATTAGAGAGATCCATAGAGGGTGATGATTGGGAAGTCTTTGTAGAGCAGCTCGCCCAGTACTTTGTGGCCAACGATCTGGAAGGAGACACTAACGTGGCCAAGCACAGGGCGGTTCTCCTCACTGTCTATGGGCCGAAAATATACAGCCTCATCAAGAATCTGCTCACACCGACAAAACCAACGGAGAAGGCATATTCAGAGTTGTGCACACTGGTTTGGGACAACCTCAAGCCGAAAGAGAGTATCCTCATGGCCAGATATCGTTTTTACATGCACCATCGCTCCGGGAACAGGACCTGGCGGATTATGTCACCGACCTGAGACACCTCGCGGGACCTTGCTATTTTTGAGCTGCGTTGGGGCAAATGCTGTGAGACTTTTACGTGCTGGGCATCAGCCACGAGATCATTCTTCGAAAGCTGCTGGCTGCTGAAACCCTAGACCTGAGCAGGGCCATCGCGATCGCCCAGGCATGCATGGTCACGGACGATAACAGCAAACAGATATCTTCTCAACATCAAAGCTCACCGGCAAGTACTGTGCATAAAATGATGTCGCCAGCAGGCCGAACTTCACATGGCAGGGTCTATACGTCTGTAGCTGCAAGACCTGTGATGACTCAGAGTGCGCCATCGGGGGTAATTGTGAATGTATTAGCAACGTGTTGGTGCTGCGGGGGTAATCCTCGGGCCCATCAATGTCGTTTCAAGCACTACGTGTGCAAAGGCTGCACAACGATTGGGTACCTCCAGTGAATGTGCAAACGTGCTGTGACATACCCCGTGGCTGAGGATGATCGATTCGGCACGGATCATGCAGCACAGGCAGCTCAACCCAGGGAACAAGGACTCCCAGGTGCAGGTGGGGCTGTTGCATTTTATCAGGGAGGCTTTGAGGGTGTGCCCGAAACGTTTCCTCTGCCCACCTGTGGCTCGCTTACCTGTCGTAGTTCTGAGTAGAGCGCTTGCTTAGGGAGTCTCATGTTGGGCATGTGGACAATGTGGCCCGCCCAGCGGAGCTTGACAAGTTTGATCAGTGCTTCAATGCTGGGGATGTTGGCCTGAGCGAGAACACTGATGTTGGTGCGTCTGTCGTCCCAGGGGATTTGCATGATCTTGCGGTGACAGCCCTGGTGGTATTTCTCCAGTGATTTGAGATGTCTGCTGCATGTAGCCCATGTCTCGGAGCCATACCGCGGGGCAGGTATCACCACCGCCCTGCAGACCATAAGCATGGTGCCAGATTTGAGGTCCTGGTCTTCAAACACTCTCCTCCTCACGGGATCGATGGCTGTGCTGGCACACTGGAGGCGGTGTTGGACCTCGTCATCGATGTCTGCCCTTGCTGATAGTAGGTTCGCGAGGCGTGGAAAAGGTTCCCGAGGCGTGGAAAAGGCACTTACAACCTTCCTAAATATAGCACCCTTATTCCATTCTCTTAAAACAAGTTTCTGAATTCTCGGCTAGCTGTGTACTTTCGAACTGTGGTTTTATCCTCAGATAGATTCGAACACAGTGTTTCCGTAGTGTAGTAGTTATCACATTCGCTTCACACACGAAAGGTCCCCGGTCCGAAACCGGGCGGAAAGATCTTGAAAACTTGAAAATGGTCCGAATACCTGACTCCTGTTCCGAATTATTACATTCTTATGATCTCTTGTCCTTTCACAGAAGAACAAACTCTCCTCTGAACATGCATAAGAAAGCTCCAGAAAATATTTTCCCCCGAGGTGCTGTCGCGTGTGAGGCGAAAGTGTTAACCGTTACACTGCGGAAACATCTTCACTTTCAGCAGCAGATTACCAAAATTAAAACCAATGAGATCGGGATAAAAGTTCCTCACATGCTCAGAGCAAAATATATGATTGATGGTCTACAAAAGAATGAACAAACTTCAGCACCAGGTCAGACGGAAATGTTCAGCGAGCAGGTGGACTGCTGAATGGCACTTTTAAGGAGTTGGTGGTGACAAAACAAATGGGTTTCGCTTCATGATTAAATGTTAGAAATGGGTCATAAACCCACATCTCCAGAGAAGACAGTGACTTGAACACAGCACTTTAGACCGCTCGGCCATCCTGACTATTCAGTGCTATGTGTGGCCACCTGCAGGTTGATTTTGAACTTTTGTGTCCTGTCACATGAAATAAATGAGGGCAGCAGGCGTATCTCTGCCTGACACCGGGAAACAGTGAGACCGGCCTTGGAGCAAGGGTTTGGTTATTTCGACACAGGAAAGGAAATATTAATTCTGGAAGAACAATATCCAAAAGAACAATGACCAGTGAGCTCCCTCTGTGCTGATCGGGAATGTGTTGGCTCAACTTAAACAACTTCTGTCCCACACTGAAAGTTCTCAATCCTTCTCCTCCGCTCCCCTTTACAGAAATGTCACCAATAACCCAGCCACCGTGTTCAATTCCTCACAGTGGGGCCACAGAGGCTCCGACCATCTCCCTGCGATCAGCGAACTCACTCAGTTTACAAAATTAAACCCCGAACACGTGCCTGGCAAAGGGTAGGAAAAGCAAGATAGTCTGTAAGCTCGGTCTATCATAGAAAGTATTGGTAATCATGGTGATTACAGCAATTATTAATCGTCTCACAGACCTCAATTATTTTTATGCGATGAACTAATCGAGGATTGAAACCAGTTTAGTGCGCTAGATCTTAACTCCTTGACCACCAGGGAACAGTTACGATACATGTCGATATATTTATATATATTTATATATGAACCTGAATGTCAATGGCTACCTACCTAGACCTCGTGGTGCCCACGGTCGTGTGTCTAAATTTGAGTGAGAGAAACGGTTCCACAGTGACACCTGTCATGTGTCCTACATGGTTATTGCTTGTACTATTAGAAGTTGTGCACCAGAGGGCACTTCAGTGGGAGACTTGTAGCTTACCTGTCCAGGTGTGCCTGGCCAAGTACAAAAGGCAGACCACCAGGTGTGACCCTCACTCTATGGTTATCAATAAAGGACTAAGGTCACTACAGTTGAAGCATGACACATTGTCTCGTGGAGTCATCATCAGAGCATCTGAAGGTATAACAATTGGCGATGAGATTACGGACCTTCACACGAAAATGGCTAACCTTGGTACGTTGCAGCAGTTCGCCGATGGTGATGATTGGGAAGACTTTGTGGAGAGGCTCGACCATTAATTCACAGCAAACGATCTGGCAGGTGACAACCCGGCCACACTGGCTGATAATTGCAGAGCTATCCAGATAACCAGTTGTGGGCCCACCGTCTATGGCCTCGTCAGGGACTTGCTGGCACCAGCGATGATAATGACCAAAACGTACGAGGAGCTTGTAACACTGATCCAAGAGCAACTCAAGCCCAAAGAGAGCATCCTCACAGTCAGACACCGGTTTTATACACACCGACTGCACGAAGGCCAGAAGATCACGAAATATGCTGCAGACCTCAGGAGGCTGGAAGCACCGTTGGATTTTGGTGAACACCTCACCGAATCACTGCGGGATATATTTGACATCGGAATCGGCACGAGGGCCTCCTTCTTAAGCTACCGTCAGCGGATACCACAGCGGATGCAGAAGGCCATCTCCGTGAGCCAAACATTCATGACCTCGACCTGTGGCTCTCGGCGGATGACTCCTCCTCAGGTCTCAAACCCGGCAAGTACTGTACATAGAGTGGTGCCTTTTGCAGGCTGGACTGTAGAACGTGAACCATCTCAGGGGAGAGAGAACAGGCCCCCGAGTCCCTTAACTCAGAGTCCATGGTCAGATCAGCCATGATCTTATTGAATGGAAGAGCAAGAGCGAGAGGCCGAATGGCCGACTACTGTCCCTATTTCGTGTGTTCTTATGTTAATCATTTAAGGAGCTTGAATCATTGATGAAGTTTTCTTCCCGATCTGACTTTATACACTCTGTGTTTAGGAGACGGGTTTAAAATATTCACTGCTCATGCGACAAGAAACCTTGGGCGACTTTTGTTCAATATATTTGCAGCAAAAATAGCCTCCAAAATAATGTTTCCTCCTGGGCTTGAACCAGGAACTTTTCGCATGTGAGGTGAATGTGATAACCGCTACACTACAGAAACGTTGTCGTTAAAGTAATCTTCGTAATATATCTAGAGATTTAACCTACACAGCTGGCCGATACATAAGCAGCTGGTTTTACGAGAATAGAACGAAGGTGTTGGAGTGGATTTTCAGACATAGCAAAGCATGATGGGGTAAGCCACCACGAAATGAACTTTGTACCAAGAAGCCTATCTGCTGTCCCTGATATGAACTCTGCAGCAACAAGTGACTCCTGGCCAGGTGCAGACCACTGTTTCATCGAAAGCTTTGCAACAGAATAACGAAACACAAAATAAGATAAAGAGGAAGAGTTCCAAACTCGCACCATGCTATCAGGTTTCACTAACACTAAAAAGTTGAATGTAAATGAATTGCGTTGCCATATGGATCGATTGGTTGTATGTAAATGAATTTAAATGATTGTATTCTGCCCCCTTCTAAACTGCTTATAACCCCGCGGCACAAGGCACTCGGGGAGATCGCTGGATCTCAACTCTTCTCCCAGAGCTCTGTTAGCAATAAAGTTGTCTCTGTTACCTTACCAGAGTCTATGTGAATTTATTTTCACTAACAGTGGATGCAGAGAGGATGTTTCCACCGATGGGGGAGACTAGAATTGTGGCATGATCTTAGAATAAGGGGCCGCCCATTTAAAACTGAGATGAGGAAGAATTTCTTCTCTCAGAGGGTTGGAAATCTGTGGAATTCACTGTCCCAGAGAGCTGTGGAAGCTGGGAAATTGAATATATTTAGGACAGAAATAGACAGTTTCTTAAACAATAAGGGGTTAAGGGGTTATGGGCAGCGGGCGGGGAAGTGGAGCTGAGTCCATGATCGGATCAGCCATGATCTTATTAAATTGTGGAGCAGGCTCGAGGGGCTGCATGGCCGACTCCTGCTCCTATTTCTTATGTTCCTTTGACTAATACACATCAACATCCTGGAGGTTATCATTGACGATGTAGATGTGGGCAAGTCTGGCTAGTTCAGTCTATAGAACATGAGATTTTTAATTTTAAGGTCATGCGTTCGAGCCCCACCTTGCATGAATTATTTTCCTTAAACTTTTATGTTACTTTCACGGGAATTAACCCGCACATTCAAAAAGGAGTTAGATATGTCCCTTGTGGCTAAAAGGATCAAGGGGTATGGAGAGAAAGCAGGAAAGGGGTACTGAGGGAATGATCAGCTCTGATCATAGTGAATGGCAGTGCAGGCTCGAAGGGCCGAAGGGCCTACTACTGCACCTATTTTCTATGTTTCTATGTTTCCCCTTGTGGGGGAATCTAGAACTTGGGGGCACAGTTTCCGAATAAGCGGTCATAAGAACATAAGAAGTCGGAGTAGGAGTAGGCCACATGGGGCCTCGAGATGCTCTACCATTCAATACGATCATGGCTGATCCCCATAACCCCTTATTCCCTGACCGTTTAAGGGTCGCCCATTTAAAACGGAGATGAGGTGGAATTTCTTCTCTCAGAGGGTGGTGAATCTTTGGAGCTCTCTGCCCTAGAGAGCTGTGGAGGCTGGGTCATTGAATATATTTTAGGTGGAGATAGACAGATTTTTGAACGAGGCCATATGGATTCAATTGGAGAACAGAAAAGGGGCGATCACACGACTGGGAGTGTACGAGAGACCCCCGAACATCCAGAGGGAGATATTGGGTCTGGTTATTGTGATTCAGCAAGGAAACTATCGATCCTGGAGGACAAATACTCTGTTCCAAAGGAAACGGACCCAGCCTCTCCAATTCATCAGTTAATTAATGATGCTTTCCCGTGAAAGCAACATAAAAATTTAATTTAACAGAACTTATTCGCGCAACGTGGGGATGGAACCCACGACTCTGAGATTAAGAGTGTCATGCTCTATCGACTGAGCAAGCCGGGTTTGGCAAATGTGGAATCCTTGACGTATGTCAAATGTTGTGGGTGGATTAGTGATGATTGAAATCATGAATGAGTATCTCACAGACTTGAATTTTGTAGTTCCTTCAGTTAGCATTTATTTAATTGTGCAAGAGAAGATTGTGGGTTAATTAATGATGTGTTTCCATGAAAGCTGCATTAAATTAAAAGAAATGTAATCACCCAAAGTGGGGCTCGGACCCACGAACCTGAGATTAAAAGTCTCAAATTCTACCGACTGAGATCGACGGGATTCTGCCCAACACAGATTTTTATCGCTCATTGCAGCCAGGCGCCTGTTGGCTCCGCCCCAGATGTTGAAACTTGCTGTTGAAACTTGTGCTGTGTTTATCACGTTTGCTTTGCACGCAAAATGTGCCTGTTTCAATCCCAGGCAGAAACATTATGCTTAACCTTTCTGTGGATGAACAATCGGAGGCGACTTTCGTCTCCCGGCAAATGCTGCCTGACCTGCTGAGATTTCCAGCATTTGCTGTTTTTATTTGCTATTTATTCTCCTGGCAAAAGGGCTCCCTTATTTATTAATTGCTCCTTATTTCACTTCAATAAATGGATAACTTTGACTGAGAGAAAACGGATCCAACGGGGACCTTTTGCGTGTGAGGCCAACGTAATATCCGTTATACTGCAGCTCATCAAAGGACGAGAAACCACTGAAAACAAAGGATGACTTGACAGATATCAGGGGCAGTGTAGTCTGGTCAACGTCAAACCCTCCTTTCTTATTCAGCAGTGGCATGAACGGCGGTCAGACGCCACAAATTTTAATTGAAGACACAAATACAAGTAACACTTGCAAATCTTTTCAGTGTAAAATTCTTTCACTTTATTTGAAATCCTATTGGGTTGAATCTGCAAATATGCACAGTGGGATTGTATCTTCACAAATGATTACATTTTGTGTGCACGATAGGAAGAACCGGTGCTGTTAAATTTGATAAATGTTGCCCCAGATCCCTGAAGACTTTGAACCAGAAAGCTAAAATACAGTGTGTAAAATGGGATATGGTTTTCGAGGTAAGAAGCAAAGCACAGGAAAAATGATTGAAGTATGGACTGTTCCTGAGTTAGCATTTGTTTGATTGTGCAACAGAAGGTGAGGGGTTAATTAATGATGGTTTCCCGTGAAAGCAAGAGAAAAGTTTAAGATGAAATCATACGGTGCCTGTCAGGTGAGCGCTGCTTGTGACACCTGGTGGGAATGGGCGGGGATTTTAAAGACCCTTGTACTGCAGAATCTTCATATAGACGAACATCTCCAAGTCACTGTGTATGTCTCATGGTGCAACGGTAGCGTGTCTGACTCCAGTTTAAAGTGTTGTGTGTTCAAATCACTTCGGGGTCACTGTTCGCTTGGATATTTTTATTCCAAAATTAATATTCCTTTGCTGTTTGGCAATAACCAGACCCTTGCTCCAAGCTCTGTCTCACTGTTTCGCCGGTGTCAGGCAGACATCCGCATGCACCCCTCATTTATTTCATGTGACAGGACACAAAAGTTCAAAATCAACCTGCAAATGGTCACATGCAGCACTGAATAGTCAGGATGGCCGTGCGGTCTCAGCTGCTGTGTTCAGGTCACTATCTCCTCTGGAAATGTCGGTTTAGGTCACGCTTCTGACATTTCTTATGTTTAATCATTAAGCGGAACCCATTTGTTTTGTCACCAACCAACTCCTTAAAAGTACGATTCAGCAGTCCACCTGCTCGCTTAACATTTCCGTCTGACATGGTGATGAAGTTTGTTCATTCTTTTGTAGACCGGCAATCAGATATTTTGCCCTGAGCATGTGAGGAACTTTTATCCCGATCTCATTGGGTTTAATTTTGGTAATCTGGTGCTGAAAGTGGAGATGTTTCCGCAGTGTAACGGTTAACACGTTCGCCTCACACGCGAAAGCACCTCGGGGGGAAATATTTTCTGGAGCTTTCTCATGCATGTTCAGAGGAGAGATTGTTCTCCTGTGAAAGGTCAAGAGATCAGAAGAACGTAAGAGTTAGGAACAGGAGTCAGCCATTCGTCCCATTTTCAAGTTTTCAAGATCTTTCCGCCCGGTTTCAGACCGGGGACCTTTCGTGTGTGAGGGGAATGTGATAACGACTACACTACGGAAACACTGTTTAGAATCTATCTTAGGATAAAACAACAGCTCTAAACCTACACAGATAGCCGAGAATTCAGGAACTTGTTTTCAGAGAATAGAATGAGGTTGCTACATTTATGAAGGCTGTAAGTGTGGCCTTCGACAGCGTGGATCATTTTCCACGGCTCGGGAACATACTATCAACAAGGGCAGACATCGATGACGAGGTCTAACACCGCCTCCAGTGTGCCAGCACATCATTCGATCACCTGAGGAGGAGAGTGTTTGAAGACCAGGACCTCAAATCTGGCACCAGGCTTATGGTCTGCAGGGCGGTGGTGATACCTGCTCCGCAGTATGGCTCCGAGACCTGGACTATATACAGCAGACATCTCAAATCACTGGAGAAATACGACCAGGGCTGTCTCCGCAAGATCCTGCAAATCCCCTGGGTGGACAGACGCGCCAACATCAGTGTTCTCGCTCAGGCCAACATCCCCAGCATTGAAGCACTGACCACACTCGACCAGCTCCGCTGGGCGGGCCACATTGTCCACATGCCCGACACGAGACTCACTAAGCAAGCGCTCTACACAGAACTCCGACACGGTAAGCGAGCCCCCGGTGAGCAGTGTCATTTATTTCACACTACTCTATATAACTGTACCTTACCATGCGATACATGACTGTAAATAGATATGACCTGTAACCACAAGCATACTTTACCACCAGGAGACACTGCATACCTGTTCCACACAGGTATATAAAGGCATGTCTCAGGCTAGTGTGGCACTCAAGAGCTATGAAATAAAGGTGCAGGTCCAGAGTGACCTTGACTTCAGCATGTGCCTCGTGTAAGTCTGTACTGCAGGGTGAGGACTTTACAGTGGCGACGAGTTACGGGATCACGGAATCCATAGAATAGCTACCAACGGCTCAGATGAGAAATATAATGCCGGAGACAATTGGGAGGACTTTGAAGAAAGGCTCCAGCAAAGCTTTGTAACCAAAGACTGGTTGGGCGACATTAAGGCAGACAAGAGAAGAGCCAATCTCTTGACCAGCTGTGTCTCGAAAACATACGCCTTACGAATGACCTGCTGGCACCCGAGAAACCAGCAAGCAAGTCGTTTGAGGAGTTGAGCACACTGGTGAGAGACCACCTGAAGCCAGCGAGCAGCCAACACATGGCCAGACACAGGTTCTACAACTACAGACGCTGTATGGGCCAGAGCATACCCGACTTCGTGGCGGAACTTCGGACGTTGGCGAGTTTACGTGAGTTCTCCAATGAACTAAGGAGAGAAGTACTGCGAGACTTTTTTATTGAAGGATTAGGCCACGCAGGCATATTCCGAAAGCTTATAGAGACCAAGAACTTGAACCTAAAGGCAGCAGCACTGATCGCACAGACATTCTTGGAAGGAGAAGAAGAAATAAGGTTGATCTACACTGCGGATACGACAACTAACGAAACATCGGAACAAGGGGTTCACAGCGTGAAACAAGCCGCTACCCCCACACACAGACAAAGGCAGGAGAGCAGGCCTTCAAAAGTGGCAGTGGCGCCAGAAGCCATCAAGGGCCACATGGACGACCTTTCACACCTCATCAACCCACAATGCGAGCAATCAACTACAAACTGTGAGAAGCTCAACAGAGATCAGCCAGACGCAGCTCATCCTTCGTAAACAATGGAAGCGGTCTGTGTTAGAAATGTGGGGGAAGGCACTCAACAAGGGGGTGTCGATTTCAGCATGCTGTTTGCAGAAACTGCAACGATACAGGACATCTGGCTCACGTGCAAAAAAACAGCAGCTCGGCTGGTATACGAATCAGAAGGGTCGGAAAGCGGACCAGAAGAAGGTGGGGACAGTGCCCGGGACACCGAGGTACAGCGGTCAACACGATCAATGTCCACTGTTCTTACAACAAGACGCCTCCAATAATGATAAGGGTCCTAGTCAACGGGATACCCGTCAACATGGAACTGGACACGGGAGCAAGTCAATCCCTCATGAGCATCCAACAATTTGAACAGCTGTGGCCGCACAAAAGCGACAGACCAAAACTCACAAGGGTCGACACCAAACTAAGGACCTGCACCAAAGAAATCGTCCCAGTCCTTGGCAGCGCCATGCTCTCTACGACACACAAAGATACAGTGAACCGATTTCCGTGTGGAATGTCCCCGGAGATCTCCCAGCATTGTTGGGAAGAAGCTGTCTGGCAAAACTAAAATGGAAATGGGATGATGTGCACAGCTTGCCGTCAGAGGAACGGACCTCCTGCTCAACAGTTCCAAATCGTTTTGAACATCTCCTTCAGCCTTCAAAGGGGCGAAAGTTAAAATCTGCGTCACACAGGATGCCAGACCTGTCCATCACAAGGCTAGAGCTGTGCCTAATGTGATAAGGGAAAAGATTGAACACGAACTGGACCGGCTTTTTCGGGAAGGCATTATCTCACCCGTGGAATTTAGCGACTGGGCAAGTCCCATCGTCCCCGTCATGAAGCCTGATGGATCCGTACGAGTCTGTGGGGATTATAAGTCTACCATAAACAGAGTCTCCCGACAGGACCAGTACCCGCTGCCCAGAGCGGAGGATCTATTTGCCACATTGGCTGGAGGAAAACTTTTCTTGAAACTAGATCTCACATCTGCGTATATGACGCAAGAACTGACCAAAGAGACTAAGCTGCTCACCACCATCAACATACATCGAAGCCTTTTCACGTACAATCAATGCCCATTCGGCATCAGGTCGGCAGCTGCTATATTCCAGCGCAACATGGAGAGTCTGCTCAAGTCCATCCCGGGGACGGTTCTATTTCAAGACGACATACTTATCACGGGCAGGGACACCGACTCCCATCTCTGCAATTTGGAGGAAGTACTAAGTCGATTGGTACGGATAGGCCTAAGAGTTAAGACATCCAAGTGTCTGTTTCTCGCGCCCGAGGTTGAAATTTTGGGCAGAAGGATTGCCGCTGATGGAATCCGCCCAACAGAATCCAAAACAAAAGCAATTCGCCTGGCACCCAGGCCCCGGAATTCTCAGAACTGTGCGCCTTTCTCGGGCTACTCAATTACTTTGGGAACTATATTCAGAACTTAACCACGCCTCACCATGTGATACTCAGGAAGGGGTGCGATTGGTTTTGGGGGGACACCCAGGAACGCGCCTTCAATAAGGCATGCAACCTTCTATGTTCCAACAGTGTTTTGGTTTTCTTTGATCCAGGGAAAAAGCTAGTTCTCACATGTGATGCGTCAGTGTATGGGGTCGGGTGCGTTTTATAACATGTCAATGATGCGCGTAAATTACAACCCATAGCTTATGCCTCCAGTTCACTTTCGCGGGCGGAGCGCGGGTACTGTATGGTTGAGAAGGAGGCGCTCGTGTGCGTTTACGGTGTCAAAAAGATGCACCAAGACCTTTTCGGGGCCAGTTTCGCGTGAGAAACTGACCACAAACCCCTCGCATCCCTGCTATCCGAGTGCAAGGCAATAAACGCCAATGCCTCGGCACGCATTCAGCGGTGGGCACTCATGTTAGCGTCTTACGACTATACAATAAGTCAAAGGCCAGGCACAGACAACTGTGCCAACACGCTTAGCAGGCTAGCCCTGGCGACCACGGAAGGGTCCGACGAACAAGACTGTGAGATGGTCATGGCAATCAATGCCTTTGAATCCACAGGTTCACCGATGACGGCTCACCAAATCAGAGCTTGGACGAGCAGCGACCCCACGTTATCCTTAGTCAAAAGATGTGTTTTAACTGGTGACTGGGCAGAGGCTCGTGATGCCTGCTCCGAGGAGATCAAACCTTTCCATAGGCGCATGCATGAACTATCACTACAGGCAGACTGCCTGATGTGGGGCAGCCGAGTAGTTATGCCCTTGCGAGGTAGAGAGGCGTTTGTCCGGCACCGTTCAAGCCGGCCTCCAATAGACAGGCGGAGCGAGCAGTGCAAATCGTGAAACAAAGGATGCTAAAAATCCAAATTCCCATGCTGCAGAGCCGCCTGTCGCGACTTCTGAGACATACAGACCTCGTCCGCATTCGTTGACTGCGGTTCCCCCGCGCAACTATTGATGAAACGAACCTTAAAGACGAGACTCCCTTTAATCCTCCCAGACATGCATGAAATTATTGAGGCAAAGCGCCGGAAGCTAACTGAGTACCATGATCGAAATTCGAGGGGGAGGTGGAATGAGATAGGGGACAAAGTGTTTGTGCTAAACAATGGCCGGGTTCCCAAATGGTTTGCAGGGACAGTAATAGATAAGGAAGGAACAGGCCACTGTGGTACAAATGGACAATGTCCAAGCGTGCCGGAAGCATGTAGACCAAGTAAAATGTAGATTCACTGATGGCACTGCAGAACCAGAGGCAGACTACAATGTGGAACTCACACCACACCTGGTGGACAGACAGAGGGAACAACCTGAGAAAAGGGCAGTCTCAACAGACAGCCCAGGCGAGATACCAGCAATCACACCAAAAGAAAAACAGGCACCAAGGCAAACAACTGAACCACAACTAAGACGCTCCACGCGACAGCGTAGACCACCTGAGAGACTGAACCTATAAAGAAAATAAGACCTTGGGGGAGGGCTATGTCATGTATCTCACACTACTGTATATAACTGTACATTACCATGCTATACATGACTGTAACTAGATATGACCTGTAACCACAGCGTACTTTACCACCAGGGGTGCACTTGCAGGAGACACTGCATATCTGTTCCACACAGGTATATAAAGGCAGGTCTCAGGCAAGTGTGGCACTTGAGAGCTGTGAAATAAAGGTGCAGGTCCAGAGTGACCTTGACTTCAGCATGTGACTCGTGTAAGTCTGTACTGCAAGGGTCAGGATTTTACAGGCAGAGGAAACGTTTCGGGCACACCCTCAAAGCCTCCCTGATAAAATGCAACATCCCCACCGGCACCTGGGAGTCCTTGTTCCTCGGGTTGAGTTTCATGTGCTGCATGATCCATGCCGGATCGATCATCCTCTGCCACTTGGTATGTCACAGCACGTTTGCACATTCACTGGAGGTACCTCATCGTTGTGCAGCCTTTGCACACGTCGTGCTTGAAACGACATTGATGGGCCCGATGATCACCCCCGCAGCACTAACACGGTGCTGATAGATTCACATTCATCCCCGATGGCGCACTCTGAGTCATCACAGGTATTTCAGCCACAGACGTATAGGCCCTGCCATAAGCAGTTCGGCCTGCTAGCGACATCATTTTATGCACAGTACTTGCCGGTGAGCTTCGATGTTGAGAAGGTATCTGTTTGGTGTTCTCGTCCGTGGCCATGCATGCCTGGGCGATCGCGATGGCTCTGCTCAGGTCTAGCGTTTCAGCAGCCAGCAGCTTTCGAAGAATGACCTCGTGGCTGATGCCCAGCACGTAAAAGTCCTACAGCATTTGCCCCAACGCAGCTCCAAAATCGCAAGGTCCCGCGAGGTGTCTCAGGTCGGTAACCTAATCCGCCAGGTCCTGGTCCCCGGAGCGATGGTGCGTGTAAAAACGATATCTGGCCATGAGGATACTCTCCTTCGGCTTGAGGTAGTCCCAAACCAGTGTGCACAACTCAAAATATTCCCTCTCCGTTGGTTTTGTCGGTGTGAGCACATACTTGATGAGGCTGTATATTTTAGGCCCACAGATGGTGATGAGAACCGCCCAATGCTTGGCCACGTTCGTGTCTCCTTCCAGCTCTTTGCCAGAAAGTACTGATCGAGCTGCTGCACTCAGGCTTCCCAATCATTACCCTCTACGGATCTCTCTAATATTCGAACAGCAGCCATGGTTGTGTGAAGGTTCGTATTCTGTTACTCGTCGCCAATTGTTCTGCAAGGAAGAACTCCCTGAGGCTGAATACTGTGAGCTAAACTTAGTGTGACCTTAGTCGTTTTTATTACAACTCCAGAGTGCCTGGCTAGCTCAGTCGGTAGAGTATAAGACTTTTAATCTCCGGGTCGTGGGTTCGACACCCATGTTGGTGAATTATTTTCCTGAAACCTTTGTGGTGCTTTCAAAGGAAAACATCATTAATGAACCCATAATCTTCTATTGCACAATGAAAGAAATGCAAACTGAGGGAGAGTTGATAATTTAATCATTTATTCTGTGCTCTGTATAAGAACACAAGAACCAGGAGCAGGAGTCGGCCATTTGGCCCTTCGAGCCTGCCTTCTTTTGCACTGAAACAAATTATAACCGTGTTTTTAAATGAGCAGTGCAAGATATTTAGAGGGCACATTTCAATGCTTCACAAAACCATTCCATGCGCGACAGCCACCCAGGATCGATTCCCGGTTTGAGAAGTAACTTTGATATCATTGTTTGCAATTGAATTGGGGTCATTTTATTCAGTTCGATGGATGTCCCAAAGCACTTCAGAGTAGTGTCCAAACAAATGAGTTTGTAATTAAAAACACTGAATGTCAGGATTGAGATTTGAACACACGCCTCCAGAAATGACAGTGACCTGAACGCAGCGCCTTCGACCACTCGTCCATTCTGACTGTTGGATATTCCAGTTGCAAGTTATTACACTGGAAATTTTCAGAACAGGCACTTGTTCAGTGTTGCTGGAAGGCCCAGTGACCGGGATATCCTCTCCCCCGGGGTTTTCCTGAGCCTGTGCTCGGTGTACGGCGAGCTTTGACACGGGTCCAAAGTAGCTTACATGTGTAGGCTACTTGCTGGCTTCAGGTGGTCTCTTACCAGTGTGATCAATTCTTCAAACGACTTGCTTGCTGGTTTCTCGTGTGCCAGCAGGTCCTTCATTGAAGCGTATGTTTTCGAGCCACAGCTGGTCAAGAGATGGGCTTTTCTCTTGTCTGCATTATTGTCGCCTAACCAGTATTTGGTTACAAAGCTTTGCTGGAGCCTTTCTATAAATTCCTCCCATTTATCTCCAGCATTGTATTTTTCGTCTGAGCCGTTGGTCACCATTCTTTGGATTCTGTAATCCCGCAACTCGTCGCCACTTTAAAGTCCTGACCCTGTAGTACAGACTCACACGAGGCACATACTGAAGTCAAGGTCACTCTGGAGCTGCACCTTTATTACACAGCTCTCGAATGCCACACTTGCCTGAGACCTGTCATTATATACCTGTCTGGGAAAGGTATGCAGTGTCTCCTGCAAATGCACCCCTGGTGGTAAGGTAAGTTTGTGGTTACAAGTCTTCTCTGGTTATAGTCATGTATTGCATGGTAAGGTACAGTTATGTACAGTAGTGTGAGATACATGACAGTATTGGTATTCATGGTGATTACAGCAATTATTAGTCGTCTCACAGACCTCAATTATTTTTATGCGATGAATTGATCGAGGATTGAAACCAGGTTATTGCGCCAGATCTTAACCCCTCGACCACCAGGGAACAGTTACGATACATGTCGATATATTTATATATATTTATATATGAACCTGAATATCAAAAGCTACCAACCTAGACCTCGTGCTGCCCACGGTAGTGCGTTTAACTTTGAGTGAGAGAAATTGTTCCACAGTGACACCCATTTCATCTTTAGTTACCTTTTAAACACTGGAAACTGATTCAGGGGAATAAATAGAGAAACCATAGCACAAGGTTATCGACAAGAGGAAGAGAGAAGGGGAAAGATACTGTCCCCTCCCTGAAATAATGGAGAAACACCTCTGCTGTGCTCGGGGTGACCACCCACAGCCTGCATACTCTAACGTCCCAAAAGCTCATTGACTGTCGGAATGGGACCGTGCGGTGCTTCAGAAGACAGGTCGAAAAAGCAAAGTCACTGATTCCATCTCATGTGCTCCTCCGATCAAGAATAGCAACACACTAAAAATGTTTCAATAATGGTTACACCTTATTTCCACATTTATCAAGCAGTTGGCTCGTTGGTCTAGGGGTATGATTCTTGCTGGGGGGTTGTTGCTTGAAATTTGCGAGAGGTCCCGGGTTCAAATTCTGGACGAGCCCTGAGTTTACTCAAGAATTTTGAAATTGCATCATGCTTTTGCAAAGAATGACTTGCATTTCGACAACACCTTTCAAGAACTCATGACGCCCTAAAGCGCTTTACAGCCGTTGAGTTATGTTTGAAGAGTTGTAGTGTGGGGAAAGATGTGCCCAAATCACCCCACACAATACGCAACTCTTTGCGAAGGATTTTGGTGCAAAAAATCAGGTGCCTCAGGGACTTGTACTTTCTATGAATGAGTAATCCTTGTACCTGCGTTCAAGCTTGTAACAGTAACTGGGCTTCCATCTCACGGGAGCAGCGTGTAGCGGTTAGTGAGTCGGTGACCAGGTTGATGTGCGCCGCTTTCAATCTTTGAAATTTCACCAAACAAAGATCCGGTGAATCCAACTGTCCCTTTAAGCGAAGGATTGAAGGGATCGGTGCTCCAAACAGAGCTGGAACACACGTAGTGCAGGAATAGGGTCCGCAACATTAAATCTCAGAGTTATTAAGCAGACAATAATTAAACATACACTTAACAGTACTTACACCCAAACCTTGCGAATGTTAGCTGAAGAACTCAAACACGTTACAGTTCCCAGCTCGGTGTACAAATTTTCAAATATTAATTGGATTCAAAACTATCAGTGCTAAATGCCACATTTTATATTTTTTCCTCACAACTGCTTCGTGACAATTGAAACTTTTAATACTATTACCTAACACAACTGCCCAACTTCTGATGGAAGGTCATTAACCTGAAACGTTAACTCTGTTTCTCTCTCCACAGATACTGCCTGGCCTGCTCAGTATTTCCAGCATTTACTCTTTTTATTCTCCAAACTTATAATCAGAGTATCACTTCCCTTGTCATCTAACTACGCTCCTTCCTGATATGTAGCCTTGTCCTACAAACCATGCTCCTTTCGGATGATTCAGGCATTCATTGGAATTATAACTTCTTAACGATAACAATTATGTGAAGTATGTAACTATGTCAAACTTGCCACCAGAGGGCGTGACTGTTGGAGTCCTAATGGTCACCTGCCCACACGTGCAGGGCCAGTATAAAAGGTTGGCTGCCATGTTGTTCAGGCACTCTGGAGTTGGAATAAAGAAGACTAAGATCACACTAAGTTTAGCTCACAGGACTCAGCTTCCTGGTGTTCTACTTTTCATAGCAATTGGCGACGATTAACCGAATACAAACCTTCACACAACCATGGCTGCTGTTGGAATATTAGAGAGATTCACAGAGAGTGAAATAAATGAGGGGAGCAGGCAGATCTCTGCCTGACACCGGGGAAACAGGGAGACAGACCTTGGAGCAAAGGGATATGGATGGAGTCGGCAAAACTTGAGGCATCTGATTCAGGAGAGTTGCGGGGCGTGGAAATTCGGGAGTTTAATGACTTTGAAAGGAACATTTTTGTTTTGTGACTTTTTGTTCAAAGAAATGTTTGTGAAAGGAATTTTTTGCAAAAGGGATGCAGCATTTAACCTTCTGCCTTAACACTTGTTTCTGGGTGTCAGGATTACATTTCGTTTCAATGTTATTCTTCCAGAATTAATATTTCATTTGCTGTTTGACAATAACCAGCCCCTTGCTCCAAGGTCTGTCTCACTCTTTCCCCGGTGTCAGGCAGAGATCTGCCTGCTGCCCTGATTTATTTCATGTGACAGGACACAAAAGTTCAAAATCAACCTGCAGGTGGCCACACACAGCACTGAATAGTAATGATGGCCACGTGGTCTAAGATGAGGTGCGCTGGTCACTATAGATAGTGTTCGAATCCTATTTCAGACATGTTTTAGATTGAATCATGAGGCAGAACCCATTTGCTTTGTCACCACCAACACCTTAAAAGTGCGATTCAGCAGTCTACCTGCTCGCTTAACATTTCCGTCTGACCTGGTGCTGAAATTTGTTCATTCTTTTGTAGAACGACAATTATTTATTTTGCCCTGAGCATGTGAGGAACTTTTCTCCCGATCTCATTGGGTTGAATTTTGTTAATCTGGTGCTGAAAGTGGAGATGTTTCCGCAGTGTAACGGTTCACACCTTCTAGTTTTTTGAGTTCATGCTGAACTTTCTCCTTCAGTGCATATGGTACGGAACGGGGCTTGTAGTAAACCAATCTAGCGTCCTTCTGTACCCTGACACTCGCCTTGAAGCCTTGGATCGGACTGTCCGTTTCGCAGAACAACTTTGGATACTTCTTGATAACCTCATCCGTTGATGAAAATCTCGCTTCCACACAGAAAATCTGAGTACAATCCAGCTTCAGTGAGCTTAATGAATTTCATCCTTGTAAGGCAGACTTGTCTCTTTTCACTACTATTAGAGGCAAGTTCTGAAATTGATCTTTATATTTCACCGATCGGTACAGTGATATGACCAACGACAGGAATTTACTCTCCCGAAGAGCCTCGCAGCTCTATCTTGGGTTTCTCCAGTTAGAAATCACGCAATTTGTCGCGGTACAGTGACTCCGGTATTACACTCACGGATGCACCCGTGTCAATTTCCATTGGTATCTTGAATCCAGCAACATCGATGTGGATTTTGATTTTTTCCGAATCACTGTCCGTTAAAATCGTGCTCCTGATGATGTGTAACTCTAACATTTCATCGTCCTGTTATTGGTCTTCCATACTATGTAGTCTCTTGGGATTTCTACTCATAGCTTTGAACGCTGGACTCAGAGCTTTAACAACAGGTTTTTCCCTTCAGTCGGCATGCCTTCGCAAGATGCCCAGTCTTTCTGTCGAAGAAACACTCTGCCTTCACATGTGGACAACTTTGAGCAATGTGTTGTCCCAGGCACCTACAGCATGACTTCGACGCTCTTGTAGAATTTCCAGTTTCTGAGGCTTTCGGCTCCCTTATTAGACCTTCAAATGCTCTGATAATGACTCCACGAGACAATGTGTCGTTCTTTAACGGTCGTGACCTGAGTCCTTTATTGATAACCTTTATTGGTGGCCTGACTTTTATACTAGGCCAGGCACACCTGTGCAGGTAAGCTACAAGTCTCAACCCCCCGCAGTGCCCTCTGGTGGCACACCTTGTAATAGTGCAAGCAGTCACCATGCAGAACACATGACAGGTGTCACTGTGGAACCGTTTCTCTCACTGAAAGTTAGACGCACTACCGCGGGCGCCACGAGGTCTAGGTAGGTAGCCATTGACATTCAGGTTCATATATAAATATATATAAATATATCGACATGTATCGTGACTGTTCCCTGGTGGTCGAGGGGTTAAGACCCGGTGCACTAACCTGGTTCGACATGCATCGTAACTGTTCCCTGGTGGTCGAGGGGTTAAGACCCGGCGCACTAACCTGCTTTCAATCCTCGATCAATTCATCGCATAAAAATAATTGAGGTCTGTGAGACGATTAATAATTGCTGTAATCACCATGAATGCCAATACTTTCTGTGATAGACCGAGCTTACAGAATATGTGGCTTCTCCTGCACTTTGCCGGGCACGTGTTTGGGGTTTAACTTTGTAAACTGGGTGAGTTCGCTGATCGCGGGGAGACGGTAGGAGCCTCTGTGGCCCCACTGTGAGGATGTGGAAGTGAACACGGTGGCTGGGTGATCCGTGACATTTCTGTAAAGGGCAGCGGAGGAGAAGGATTGAGAACTTTCAGTGTGGGACAGAAGTTGTTTGAGGTGAGCCAACACATTACCGATCAGCACAGAGCAAGCTCACTGGTCAGCTCCTCGCTGTGCGGGCTGTTGTACAAGAGGTTTCTGTCGTGTAGTGGTTATCACGTTTGCTTTACACGTGTAAAATCCCTGATTCAATCGCAGGCAGAAACATTATGTTTAAAGTTGCTGTGAATGAACAATCGGAGGTGAGATCAGTCTTCCTGCAAATGCTGCCTGACCTGCTGAGATTTCCAGCATTTGCTGTTTTTATTTGCTATTTATTTTCCTGGCAAAAGGGCTCCCTTATTCATTAATTGATCTTTATTTTATCAATAAATATATAACTTTGAGTGAGAGAAAACGGATCCACCGGGGACCTTTTACGTGTGAGGCCAACGTGATATCCGCTACACTGCAGCCCATCAAAGGGCGAGAAACCACTGAATATAAAGGATGAGCTCACAAATATCACGTGCAGTGCAGTCTGGTCAATGTCAAACCATCCTTTCTTATTCAGCAGTGGCATGAACGGGAGTCAGACGCCACAAGTTTTAATTAAAGACCCAAATACAAGTAACACTTGCAAATCATTTCAGTGTAAAATTATTTCACTTTATTTGAAATGCTACTGCGTTGAATCTGAAAATACATACTGTGGCATTTTATCCTCACTACTGATTGTATTTTGTGTGCACGGTAGGAATAATCGGTGCTGATAAATTTGATAAAAGTTGCCCCAGATACCTGGTGTCATCGGCAATGAACACTTTGAATCAGAAAGCTAAAATACAGTGAGTAAAATGGGTTAACATGCATACGAACATAAGAACATAAGAAATAGGAGCAGGAATGGGCCATACGGCCTCTCGATCCTGCTCCTCCATTTAATACGATCATTGCTGATCTGATCATGGACTCAGGTCCACTTCCCTGCCCGCTCCCCAAAGCACAGGCCAAGTGATTGAAGTATGGAGTGTCCCTGAGTTAGCATTTGTTTGATTGTGCAAAAGAAGGTGAGGGGTTAATTAATGATGCTTTCCTGTGAAAGCTAGAGAAAAGTTTTCGAACAAACCATCCGGTGACTGTCAGGTGAGCGCTGCTTTTGAAAACTGGTGGGAATGGGCGGGGATTTTAAAGCGCCTTGTATTGCAGAACCTTCATATAGACGAACATTGCTTAACTACTGTGTAGAGCTTGTGGTGCAACGGTAGTGCGTCTGACTCTAGACCAAAGGGTTGCGTATTCAAATCATGTCAGGCTCACTGTTCTTTTAGCAATTGCTGTTTCACAAAAACAGACCCTTGCTGCAATGTCTGTCTGACTGGTTCGTCGTGGTAAGGTTGGGGACAGCATCAAACAAGAAAGAAGCGATGTGTGCAGTGGTGGGACAGCAGTTATCATGGGTGAGTTTAATCGACATCGTGATTGGGCTAACCACATGGTAGTAATGTGGTGGAGGAGGATTTAATGGAGTGAATTTTGGATGGTTTTCTCAACCCAGAAGAGCGCTGGCCATCCTTGACTGGGTGATGTGTAATGAGAAGGGACAAATTAGCAATCTTGTTCTGCGAGGCCCCTTGGGGACGAGTAACATAATATGGTAGAATTCTTCATTAAGATGGAGAGTGTCACAGTTAATTCAGAAACTTGGGTCCTGAAATTAAGGAAAGGTAACTTTGACGGTATGAGGTGTGAATTGGCTAGAATAGACTGGCCAAGGATACTTAAAGGGTTGACGGTGGATCGACAATGGCAAACATTTAAAGATCACATGGGTGACTTCAGCAATTGCACATCCCTGTCTGGATAAAAATAGAACGGAGAACGTTGCTCAATCGTGGCTAACAAGGGAAATTAAAGATAGTGCTAAAACCAAGGAAGAGGCAGATAAATTGGCCTGAAAAAGGTACAAACCTGAGGACTGGTAGAAATTTAGAATTCAACAGAGGAGGACGAAGGGTTTCATTAGGAGGGGGAAAATGGATTATGAGAGGAAGCTTGCTTGGAACATAAAAACTGACTGCAAAAGCTTCTTTAAATATGTGAAGAGAAAAAGATTAGTGAAGACAACTTTCGGTCCCTTGCAGTCGGATTGAGGTGAATTTATAATGGGGAACAAAGTAATGGCAGACCAATTGAACAAATACTTCAGTTCCGTCTTCACGAAGGAAGGCACGAATAACCTTCGAAAAGTACTAGGGGACCGAGGGTCGAGTGAGAAGGAGGAACTGAAGGATATCCTTATGAGGTGGGAAATTGATGGGATTGAATGATAATAAATCCCCGGGGATTGATAGTCTGCATCTAAGAGTACTTAAGGAAGTAGCCCTAGAAATAGTGGATGCATTGGTGATCATTTTCCAACAGGCTATTGACTCGGGATCAGTTCCTATCGACTAGAGGGTAGTTAATGTAAAACCACTTTTTAAGAAGGGAGGGAGAGAGAAAGCGGGTAATTATACACTGGTTAGCCTGAATCAGTAGTGGGGAAAATGTTGGAATCAATTATTAAGGATGAAATAGCAGCGCATTTGGAAAGCAGTGACAGGATCGGTCCAAGTCAGCATGGATTTATGAAAGGTAATTCATGCTTGACAATTCTTCTGGAATTTTTGAGGATGTAACTAGTAGAGTGGACAAGGGAGAACCAGTGGATGTGGTATATTTGGACTTTCAAAAGGTTGTTGACAAGGGTCCACACAAGAGATTGCTGTGCAAAATCAAAGCACATGGTATTGGGGGTAATATACTGACCTGGATCGAGAACTGGTTGGCAGACAGGAAGCAGAGAGTTGGGATAAAAGGGTCCTTTTCAGAATGGCAGGCTTTGACTAGTGGAGTGCCTCAGGGCTCAGTGCTGTGACCCCAGCTCTTTTCAATATACATCAATGATTTGGATGAAGGAATTGAGTGCAATATCTCTATGTTTGCAGATGACACCAAACTGGGTGGCGGTGTGAGCTGTGAGGGGGACGCTAAGGGACTGCAGGGTGACTTAGACAGGTTAGGTGAGTGGACAAATTCATGGCAGATGCAGTAAAATGTGGATAAATGTGAGGTTATCCACTTTGAGGGCAAAAACGTGAAGACAGAATATTATCTGAATGGTGGCAGATTAGGAAAAGGGGAGTTGCAATGAGACCTGGGTGTCATGGTTCATCAGTCACTGAAAGTTGGCATACAGTTACAGTAGGCAGGAAAAAGGTAAATCGTATGTTGGCCTTCATAGCTTGGTGATTTGAGTATAGGAGCAGGGAGTTCTTATTGCAGTTGTACAGGGCCTTGGTGAGGCCTCAACTGGAACATTGTTTTCTATTTTGGTCTCCTAATCTGAGGAAGGACGTTCTTGCTATTGATGGAGTGCAGCAAAGGTTCACCAGACTGATTCCCGGGATGGCTGGACTAACATATGAGGAGAGACTGGATCAACTGGCCCTTTATACATTGGAGTTTAGAAGAATGAGAGGGGATCTCATCGAAACATACAGTATTCTGATGGGACTGGTCAGGTTAGATGCGGGGAGATTGTTCCCGATGTTGGGGAAGTTGGAGCAGGCTCGAGGTTCTAGATGGCCCACTACTGTTCCTAATTCTTATGTTCTTATGTTCTTACAGCAATTCTGGAAGAATAACATTGAAACGAAATGTGACCTGACACCCAGAAACAAGTGTTCAGGTAGAAGGCTAAATGTTGCATCCCTTTCTGCAAAAAATTCCTTTCACAAACATTTCTCTGACCGAAACGGCACAAAGCAAAAATGTTCCTTTCAAAGTCATTAAACTCCCGAATTTCCGTGCCCCGCGAATCTCCTGAATCAGATGCCTCTAGTTTTGCCGACTCAATCCATGTACCTTTGCAATGTTCTGCTTCCACCCACACTTTGAAATGTGCCACTAACTTATCGAATCATGGAATGGTTACAGCACGGTAGGCCATTCGGCCCATCGAGCCCGTGCCGACTCTCAGCGAGTCCAACTCCCGCGCCCTTCCCCCATCGTACTGCAATTGTTTTTCCATCAGACACTTTTCCAACTCCCATCTGAAAGATAATATTGAGTCTCTCTCCACCGCCCTTTCAAGCCGTGCATCCCAGATCCTAACCACTCGCTCCTGTTCCTATGTGTAAAGTCTGGGAAACACGAGATCAATTCCTGCCACACACACAGCCTTCCGAAAGATCGCACATTCATTCTATTCTCGAAAAACCAGCTCCTGAAGTATCGGCCAGCTGTGTAGGTTAAGGCTAGGTTAGATGCCTAGCAACATATCAATCGCAGTGTTTCTGTAGTGTAGTGGTTATCAAGTTCGCCTAACACGCGAAAGGTCCCCGGTTCGAAACCGGGTGGAAACATTTTCGACATTGTTCAATTAAATATTAGAAAAAATGGAATAATTGACATTAAATGTTCAATATTAACAAAGTTGGTGTTTGTTTCTGCTGATGTTAATAACACTTCAACTAGGCTGGAGTTTAATATTATGATATTTCAAATAACAGTGTTAATATTTGATGTCTCCAAGATTAGAGGGCCTAATTGATGTCCTGTTTCTGACTGCTCCATATTTGATCGGGGCGGAGGGGCGGTGTGAGATCGGGGCTCAGGAGAGGCGAAGGCCCAGGGACAGTACGGGCCAGCGCACACTGCGATCTATGGATAGTCGGCACATGTGTACACACTTGGTCCATGCAGCAGAGCTTGGTCTGTGGTCGCCTTGGGTAATCCTTGCCTCTGGACCAAGACCTAGCTCTGTCAAGCCCGTGTGGTGGCAGGTGTGCAACGGTCACCCCACTTTAAAACCATCCACCCACAGGCATATTCCACCTTTCATGATGTAGTTCGGGACCTAGATTGTCAGGTCCCTCATCGAAACACCTGTGAACTCATCCCTTTTTAGTGTGGAAACAAATCATTCTCGATCCGAGGGACTGCTTAATACTATACTATTAACAAAATGCAGTGTCTCACAGCCCTGTTACATTGGCTGGTTTCTCTGTACAGTTCTGTACACACTCAAACTCTGCACAGCGTCTCTCACTCCGTCCCGTTTCCAGCCCTGACGGTGCAGAAAGACCCTCTCAAAGCTGCACGTTCCGGCTGCTTTCAGTTGAGCTGTGAGAGATTATTAAAGGATCCTGCATCTCCGCCGCGCTTCACAACAGCAGATCGAAGCCGCAAACAACCCCTCGACTAATCGCTCGTCCACAGCTCCACAGTGAGTGAGGCCAGGACTGTCATGTCTGCAACCAGCATTGTAACCCATGTAAAATCTGACCTAAGTTGTACACTGTGAGAACAATGACCACTTGGTGGTGAACTTGTTCGAGACATTCCTAACCTGGACCTTCAGGTATAAAAGGGGAAGCTCCACCCACTTCCATCACTTGAGTGCTAAGAAATAAAAGACAGGTCACAGACTGACCTTCCCTGAAGCATGGGCCTCGTGTGCCTTTACACTGTATAGTAAGGACGTATCAATGGCGACGAGAAACTGGGATTTAAACCACACGAGCATGGCCACGAGCAGAACCGACAAGAGGTTCTGTGTTAAGCAATGGTTGGGACAGAGATTCAACATTGTTAAAGCATCACACAGTTCTCCAGGCAGCCAAGGGCAGTCAGGCATGCCCCAATATGTAGCCAAACCCAGAGGGGGTGTTCTACAGAGACAATGGCAAGCTGAATAGCGATTCACGTCATTGCAAGGGACAATGCGGCCAGTAATGGGGCCATCAACACCTGTTAATGGTGCACTCAAGGACAATCACGGGGCAGTCAATGACGATCGACTGGCAAGAGACCTTTTGTTTCCCACAGCAGCTCATGTTGGAGGCATGGAGGCACACACTCAGCCAGAGTTTGCAGAGATGAGCAAAATACATGCAGAAATTGCAGAAATGAACACTGGGGGAAATCGCTGGAAGCTGAAGTTCAGCGAGTTCATGTGGTGCACGTATAAAGTTCATACACCAGGACGCCACCGATAATGATGAAAGTGCTCCTCAATGGCATCCCAGTATCAGTGGAGCTAGACACGTGGGCCAGCCAGTCCCTGATGGGTATCAAATAGTTCGAAAAGTTGTGGGCGTCCAAGGCCAGGAGGCCAAAATTATTGCCGATTGACGCACAGCTACGAACGTACACAAAGGAGATCATTCTGGTGCTAGGCAGCGCCACAGTAGTCGTGACCCACAAGTTCGCTTGCTGTCATGAACTGGAAATGGGGCGATGTCAATGCAATTTCCTCTGTGGAGCGAGTATCATGCTCACAGATCCTGAACAAATTTGACTCATTATTTCAACCCGGCATTGGCACTTTCATGGGGGCCAAGGTAGTGATTCACATGAACCCGTACGCCAGGCCAGTACACCACAAGATCAGGGCAGAGCCGTGCGTGATGCGGGAAACGATTGAAGGCGAATTGGACCGCCTGCTAAGGGAAGGCATCATTTCGCCAGACGAATTCAGTGACTGGGCGAGCCCGATTGTGCCGGTGCTCAAGACGGATAGGTCGGTCAGGATATGTGGTGATGACAAGGCCACCATCAATCGGGTGTCATTCCAAGACCAGTACCCGCTACTGAGAGCGGAGGACCTCTTTGTGATGCTATCCGGTGGCAAGCTTTTTTCAAAATTAGACCTGAACTCAGCTTACATGACCCAGGAGCTGGCGAGTGAGTCGAAAAAGCTGACCACCATCACGACACACAAGGGGTTGTTTGAGTACAACAGATGCCCGTTCGGGATTCTTCGGTTGCCGCGATCTTACAATGAAATATGGAAAGCCTCCTCAAGTCGATTCGAGGGACGGTGGTTTTTCAAGACGACATCCTCATCACGGGTTACGATACTGAAGAACACCTCCACAACCTGGAGGAGGTGCCACGCAGACTGGACCGGATAGGGCTGCGACTGAAAAAGGCGAAGTGCGTCTTCATAGCTCCAGAGATAGAATTCCTGGGGAGAAGGGTAGCAGCAGACGGGATCAGCTCTGCTGCCTCCAAAACGGAAGAGATCCAGAGAGCACCCAGACCACGTAACACGACGGAGCTGATTCGTTCCTGGGGCTCCTGAACTATTTTGGTAACTTTCTTCCCAAATTGAGCAAGCTGCTAGAGCCGCCACACGTGCTCCTACGCAAAGGTCACGAATGTGTCTGGGGGGACAGCCAGAAAAGGACTTTTAATAGAGCTCGCAATTTGTTATGTTCCAACACTCTGTTAACGCTATATGACCCATGTAAGAAACTTGTGTTAACGTGCGATGCGTCGTCCGATTGTGTCGGGTGTGTGTTGCAGCATGTCAATGCCAAGTGTCAGTTACAGCCGGTAGCTTTGGCCTCCAGAAGTCTGTCCCAGGCAGAAAGGGGCTACGGGATGGTAGAAAAGGAGACGTTCGCATGTGTATATGCAGTAAAGAAAATGCACCAATACCTGTTTGAAAGGAAATTTGAGCTGGAGACAGATCACAAACCCCTAACGTCCCTTTTGGCAGACAACAAGGCCATAAATGCAAATGCATCGGCCCGCATACAGAGGTGGGGACTCACTTTAGCCGCCTATGACTACACAATTCGGCACAGACCGGGCACCGAAAACTGCGGCGATGCATTCAGCAGGCTCCCACTAGCCACCACTGAGGGGGCTACCGAGCATGGTGCTGAGATGGTCATGGCTGTTGAAGCTTTCGGAAGTGAAGGCTCACCCGTGACAGCCCGTCAGATTAAAGTCTGGACAAATAGAGACCCGCTATTGTCTCCAGTCAAGAAATGTGTCCTGAATGGGGACTGGGCAGCCACGTACAGGGCATGTCGTGAGGAAGTTAAACTATTTCACCGGCGCAGGGATGAACTCTCGATTCAGGCCGATTGCCTACTGTGGGGAAACCGCGTAGAAACGAGATGGGCAGAGAGGTGTTCATCAGAGAACTCCACAATGAGCACACGGGCATTGTCATGTGGAAGGCAATTGCCAAGTCACACATTTGGTGTACAGGGAAAGACGCAGATCTGGAACTTTGCGTTCGCAGGTGCAACACCTTTGCCCAGCTGGGTAATGCGCCCAGGGAAGCCCCCACTAGCCCATGGTCCTGGCCCACCAAGCCTTGGGCACGCATCCATGAGGACTACGCAGGTCCTTTAAAAAATGTTTTTTTGGTTGTAGTAGACGCCTGCTACATAAGAAACATAAGAAACATAAGAATTAGGAACCGGAGTAGACCATCTACCCCCTCGAGCCTGCTCCGCCATTCAACAAGATCATGGCTGATCTGGCCGTGGACTCAGCTCCACTTACACACCCGCACCCCGTAACCCTTATTTCGCTTAGTGGTTTAGCATCTATCTATCTGTGACTTGAATACATTCAATGATCCCGCCTCAACTTCTTCCTTGGGCAGATAGTCCCACAGATTCACAAACCTCTGGGAGAAGAAATTGCTTCTCAACTCGGTTTTAAATTGGCTCCCCCGTATTTTGAGTCTGTGCCCCCCTAGTTCTAGTCTCCCCTACCAGTGGAAACAACATCCCTGCCTCTATCTTGTCTATCCCTTTCATTATTTTAAATGTTTCTATGAGATCACCCCTCATCCTTCTGAACTCCACCGAGTAAAGACACAGTCTCCTCAATATATCATCATAAGGTAACCCCCTCCTCTGCGGAATCAGCCGAGTGAATCGTCTCTGTATCCCCTCCAAAGCCAGTATATCCTTCCTTAAGTAAGGTGACAAAAACTGCACGCAGTACTCCAGGTGCGACCTCACCAATACCCTATACAGTTGCAGCAGGACCTCCCTGCTTTTGTACTCCATCCCTCTCGCAATGAAGGCGAACATTCCATTCACCTTCCTGATTACCTGCTGCACCTGCAAACTAACTTTTGGGGATTCATGCACAAGGGCCCCCAGGTCCCTCTGCACCGCAGCATGTTGTAATTTCTCTCTATTCAAATAATATTCCCTTTTACTGTTTTTTTTCCCAAGGTGGATGACCTCACACTTTCCGACATCGTATTTCATCTACCAAACCTTAGCCCATTCGCTTAACCTATACAAATCTCTTTGCAGCCTCTCTGTGTCCTCTACACAACCCGCTTTCCCACTAATCATTGTGTCATCTGCAAATTATTTTACACTACACTCTGTCCCCTCTTCCAGGTCATCTATGTATATTGCAAACAGTTGTGGTCCCAGCACCGATCCCTGTGGCACACCACTAACCACGGATTTCCAAACTGAAAAGCACCCATTTATCCCGACTCTCTGCTTTCTGGTCTCCAGCCAAATCTCGATCCATGCTAATACATATCCTCTGACTCCGCGTAGCTCTATCTTCAGAAGTAACCTTTTGTGTGGTACCTTATCGAATGCCTTTTGGAAATCTAAATACACCACATCCATCGGTACAACTCTATCCACCATGCTCGTTATATCCTCAAAGAATTCCAGTATATTAGTTAAACATGATTTCCCCTTCATGAATCCATGCTGTGTCTGCTTGATTGCACTAAGCCTATCTAGATGTCCCGCTATTTCTTCCTTAATGATAGTTTCAAACATTTTCCCACCTACAGATGTTAAACTAACCGGCCTATTGTTACCTGCATTTTGTCTGCCCGCTTTTGTAAACAGAGGCGTTACATTAGCTGCTTTCCAATCCGCTGGTACCTCCCCAGAGTCCAGAGAATTTTGGAAGATTATAACGAATGAATCTGCTATAACTTCCGCCACCTCTTTTAATACCCTGGGATGCATTTCCTCAGGACCAGGGAACTTGTCTACCTTGAGTCGCATTAGCCTGTCCAGCACTACCCGCCTAGTGATAGTGATTGTCTCAAGTTCCTCCCTTCCCACATTCCTGTGACCAGCAATTTCTGGCATAGTTTTTGTGTCTTCCACTGTGAAGACCGAAGCAAAATAATTGTTTAAGTTCTCAGCCATTTCCACATTTCCCATTATTAAATCCCCCTTCTCATCTTCTGAGGGACCAACATTTACTTTAGTCACTCTTTGCCGTTTTCTATATCGGTAAAAGCTTTTACTATCTGTTTTTATGTTTTGCGCAATTTTAATTTCGTAATCTATCTTTCCTTTCCTTATTGCTTTCTTATTCATTGTTTGCTGTCGTTTAAAATTTTCCCAATCTTCTAGTTTCCCACTAACCTTGGCCACCTTATACGCATTGGTTTTTAATTTGATACTCTCCTTTATTTCCTTGGTTATCCACAGCAAGTTATCCCTTCTCTTACTGCCCTTCTTTTTCATTGGAATATATTTTTGTTGTGCACTATGAAAGAGCTCCTTAAAAGTCCTCTGCAGTACCTCAATTGTGCCACCGTTTATTCTATGTTCCCAGTCTACTTTAACCAACTCTGCCCTCATCCCACTGTAGTCCCCTTTGTTTAAGCATTGTATGCTCGTTTGAGACACTACTTCCTCACCCTCAATCTATATTACAAATTCAACCATACTGTGATCACTCCTTCTGAGAGGATCTTTTACTAGGAGATCGTTCATTATTCCTGTCTCATTGCACAGGACCAGATCTAAGATAGCTTGCTCCCTTGTAGGTTCTGTAACATATTGTTCTCAGAAACAATCCTGTATGCATCGATGAATTCCTCCTCCAGGCTACCCCGTGCGATTTGAATTGACCAATCAATATGTAGGTTAAAATCCACCATGATTACTGCCGTTCCTTTTTCACATGCCTCCATTATTCCCTTGATTATTGCCCACCCCACCGTCAAGTTATTATTTGGGCGCCTATAAACTACGCCCACCAGTGACTTTTTCCCCTTACATTCTCTAATCTCCACCCACAATGATTCAACATTTTGTTCATTAGAGCCAATATCATCTCTCACAACTGCCCTGATGTCATCCTTTATTAACAGAGCTATGCCACCTCCTTTCCCTTCTTGTCTGTCTTTCCAAATTGTCAGCTTCCCCTGTATGTTTAATTCCCAATCTTCGCCACCCTGCAACCACGTTTCTGTAATGGCCACCAAATCATACTCATTTGTCATGATTTGTGCCGTCAACTCATTTACTTTATTTTGAATGCTGCGTGCGTTTAGGTAAAGTATTTAATACTAGTTTTTAATCTATGATTATTAGTTTTGACCCCGCCTGCAGCCCCTTTATATTCATACATATTGTCCCTTCCTATTACCTTGTGGTTTACAGTTACCCCAGTACTACTCTGCTCTGTTGCCTCCTGCCTTTTGCATTCTTTCTTGGGCTCCTTTTTATCTGCGCTCTCACCCACTCTAACTAGCTCAGAGCACTCTCCGGCGTTCTGAATACTCCTCGCATTGAGGCACCGAGCTTTCAGGCTTGCCTTTTTATTCCACTTTGACCCTTTAGAATATTGCTGTACAGTGGCCATTTTTGGTTTTTGCCTTGAGTTTCTCTGCCCTCCATTTATACTCATCTCCTTTCTGTCTTTTGTATCTGTCTCCATTTTGTTTCCCTCTGTCTCCCTGCATTGGTTCCCATCCCACTGCCATATTAGTTTAACTCCTCCCCAACAGCACTAGCAAACACTCCCCACTGAGGACTTTGGTTCAGGACCTGCCTAGGTACAGACCGTCTGGTTTGTACTGGTCCGACCTCCCACAGAACCGGTTCCAATGCCCCAGGAATTTGAATCCCTCCCTGCTGCACCACAGCTCAAGCCACGGATTCATCTGAGCTATCCTGCGATTCCGACACTGACTAGCACGTGGCATTCGTAGCAATCCCGAGATTGCTGCTTTTGAGGTCCTACTTTTTAATTCAGCTTCTAGCTCCTTAAATTCATCTCGTAGGACGTCATCCATTTTTTTACCGAAATCTTTGGTACCAATGTGCATCACGACAACTGGCTGTTCTCCCTCCCTTTTCAGAATGTCCTGCACCCGCTCCGAGACATCCTTGACCCTTGCCCCAGGGAGGCAACATACCAAACTGGAGTCTCGGTTGCGGCCGAAGAAACGCCTATCTATTCCCCTTTAAATCGAATCCCCTATCACTATCGCTGTCCCACTGTTTTTCCTGCCCTTCTGTGCAGCAGAGCCAGCCACGGTGCCATGAACTTGGCTGCCGCTGCACTCCCCTGATGAGTCATCCCCCTCAACAGCACTCAATGTGAGGCCAACGTGATATCCGCTACACTGCAGCCCATCAAAGGGCGAGAAACCACTGAATGCAAAGGATGAGCTCACAAATATCAGGGGCAGTGCAGACTGGTCAATGTCAAACCCTCCTTTCTTATTCAGCAGTGGCATGAATGGGAGTCAGACGCCACAAAATTTGATTAAAGACACAAATACAAGCAACACTTGCAAATCTTTTCAGTGCAAAATTCTTTCACTTTATTTGAAATGCTACAGCGTTGAATCTGAAAATACGCATGTTGGGATTTTATCTTTACTACTGATTGTATGTTGTGTGCACGGTAGGAATAACCGGTGCTGTTAAATTTGATAAAAGTTGCCCCAGATTCGTGGTGTCATCGGCAATGAGGATTTTGAACCAGAAAGCTATAATACAGTGAGTAAAATGGGATATGGTTTTCGAGTTAAGATGCAAAGCACAGGACAAATGATTGAAGTATGGACTGTTCCTGAGTTAGCATGTGTTTGATTGTGCAAAAGAAGGTGAGGGGTTAATTAATGATGGTTTCCCGTGAAAGCAAGAGAAAAGTTCAAGAAGAAACCATGCGGTGCCTGTCAGGTGAGCGCTACTTGTGATGCCTGGTGGGAATGGGCCGAGATTTTAAAGCCCATTGTATTACAGAACCTTCATAGAGACGAACATCTCCAACTCACTGTGTAGGTCTCATGGTGCAATGGTAGCGTGTCTGACTCCAGATCCGAAAGTTGCGTGTTCAAATCACGTCTTGGTCACTGTTCTTTCGGATAATGTTCTTCCAGAATTAATATTTCCTTTGCTGTTTGGCAATAACCAGACCCTTGCTCCAAGGGCTGTCTCATTGTTTCCAAGGTGTCAGGCAGATAATTATTTGTATTTAAAAAAATACTTTATCCAAACCAGGTTCCCTAATGGTCTAGTGGTTAGGATTTAGTGCTTTCAACGCCACGGCTCGGGTTCGATTCCCGGTCAGGGAAATTGTACTTTTAATTCAAAACCTTATAAAAAAAATAGTTCATCTATTTTACACATCTTTATGCATCTCCTGTGTAAAAAAAAATGAAGCATTGATTTAAACATCATTAATTAATGCATAAAATTCTATTGTCATATGATATATTTTGCTCTGAGCATATGAGGAACTTTTCTCCCGATCCCATTGGGTTTAATTCTGGTAATCTGGTGCTGAAAGTGGAGATGTTTCCGCAGTGTACCGCAAATCATAGACACCTTCAGAGGCAGTCTCTCGGGATCGAGGAGGACTTGCTTCCATCCCAAAGTGAGTCCTTTGATGGCTGAACATTCCGATACGAGAGCCACAGACCCTGTTACAGGTGGGACAGACATTCGTCGAGGGAAGGGGTCGGTGGGACTGGTTTGCCGTGTGCTCCTTCCGCTGCCTGCACTTGGTCTCTTCATGCTCCTTGCGTCTAGAGTAAAAGAGCTCAACGCCCTCCCAGAAGGACTTTCTCCACATCGGGCGGTCTGCGGCCAGGGCCTCCCAGGTGTCAGTGGTGATGTCGCACTTTACCAGGGAGGCTTTGAGGGTGTCCTTATAACGTTTAGCCTGTCCTCCTTTGGCTCGTTTACCCTGAAAGGAGCTCCGCATAAAGACGTAAACATAAACACGTCAGGATGAGGGGCCGGAGTTGGCCAATCGGCCCCTCCAACCTGGTCCACCATTCAAGAAGATCCTGGCAGTTCTTCAACAGCAAGTTTGAACATCTGGGGCGGAGCCAACAGGCGCCTGGCTGCAATGAGTGATAAACACCTGCTTTGAATGGAAGCCTGGCTAGCTCAGTCGGTAAAGCATGAGACTCTTAATCGCAGGGTCGTGGGTTCAATACCAACGTTGGGCGATTTATTTTCATTTAATGTTGCTTTGATGGAAAACCTCTGACCGAAACGGCACAAAACAAAACTGTTGCTTTCAAAGTCATTGAACTCCGAAATTCCCACGCCCCGCGAATCTCCTAAATCAGATGCCTCTACTTTTGGCGACTCAATCCATGTCCCTTTGCAATGTTGTGCTCCCAGCCACACTATAAAGTGTGCCACTAACTGATCGAATCATGGAATGGTTACAGCACGGAAGACCATTCGCCCCATCGAGCCCGTGCCGACCCTCAGCGAATCCCACTCCCCGCCCTTTCCCCGTAGCCCTGCAATTGTTTTTCCTTCAGACACTTATCCAACTCCCGTCTGAAAGATAAGATTGAGTCTGCCACCACCGCCTTTTCAAGCCGTGCATTCCAGATCCTAACCACTCGCTGCTAACTGGCCATCTCCTGTTCCTATGTATGAAGTCTGGGAAACACGAGATCAATTCCTGCCACGCTCACTGCCTTCCGAAATATAGCACCGTCATTCTCTTCTCGGAAATCCAGCTCCTGAAGAATCGGCCAGCTGTGTAGGTTAAAGCTCTGGTTATATACCTAAGGCTGCTTGAGATACAGTGTTTCTGTAGTGTAGTGGTTATCATACTCACCTCACACGTGAAAGGTCCCCGGTTCGAGCCCCGGTGGAAATTGTATTTTGGAGAATACTTTTGCTGTGAAATAAATTGAACAAAAGTCGCCCCAGGTTCCTTGTCGCATGAGCACTGAACATTTTAAACCAGTCTCCAACATACAGAGTGAGTAAAGTCAGATAGGGGAAAAAACTTCATCAATGATTAAAAATCCTTAAATAATTAAAGTTCAGTTATTGAAGTTTCCACTGTCCCTCAGTAACAATTCTACAAAACAACGCTGTCGGTTAATGAATGGGGCATAAAACAAATAATCTTCACCCATCCCCATCCCCCGGCACACAGTTTAATTAGTTGCATGTCATTATTTTAAAGATTTTGAATGGAAGAATTATTTTCTGAATTCGTACTCCCTCTGTGAGCGCCGCATCACGAAACGAGCAGGAAACACATTAATAAGTTTACCACAATTGCTGACATTTCTTTGCTTTTTTCTTGTGTTTTTTCAGCTCTTCGTCCTTTTCAGCTCCTGACTGCGGATATTGCTGTGATGAAACCTGAACAAAATGCAATGTCTGTCTCACTGTTTCCCCGGTGTCAGGCAGAGATACGCCTGCTGCCCTCATTTATTGCATGTGACAGGACACAAAAGTTCAAAATCAACCTGCAGGTGGCCACACACAGCAGTGAATAGTCAGGATGGCCGAGCAGTATGCGGTGCTGTGTTTAGATCACTGTCTCCACTGGAGATATTATTTTTGCACCAAAAACTAATGTGCGATAAAAGGGAACAAGAGCATTCCGGTGTGCATTGTCACATGATGCAAGCTACCTCGGACCCGGAACAAAGCTCCCCGGACACCGTGCACAAGCTCAGGAAAACAACGGGGGAGAGGATATCCCGGCCGCTGGGCCTTCCAGCAACACTGAACAAGTGCCCGGTCTGAAACTTTCCAGAGTAATAACTTGTAACTGGAGCTTCTAACAGTCCGGATGGCCAAGCGGTCTAAGGTGCTGTGTTCAGGTCACCGTGTCCTCTGGAAGTGTGGGGTCAAATCCCACTCCTGACATTCAGTGTTTTTAATTGCAAACTCATTTGTTTGGACACCACTCGCAAGTGCTTTGGGACATCCATGGAACTTCATAAAATGACCCCACTTCAGTTGCAAACAATGATATCAAAGTTCCTTCTCAAACCGGGAATCGATCCTGGTTGGCTATAACGAAAGGAATGGTTTTGTGAAGCATTGAAATGTGCCCTCTAAATATCTCGCACTGCTCATTTAAAAACACGGTTATAATTTGTTTCATTGCAAAAGAAGGCAGGCTCGAAGGGCGAAATGGCGGACTCTTGCTCCTGGTTCTTGAGTTCTCATACAGAGCACAGAAAATATGATCAAATGATCAACTCTCCCTCAGTTCGCATTTTGTTCATTGTGCAAAAGAAGATTATGGGTTCATTAATGATGTTTTCCAGTGAAAGCACCATAAAAGTTTAAGGACAATAATTCACCCAACATGGGGCTCAAACCCACGACCCGGAGATTAAAAGCCTAATACTCCACCGACTGAACTAGCCGGGTCTGCTGAAGGTGCATCTTCCTGTCGCTGATTGCTGCCAGGCGCCTGTTGGTATCGCCCCGTGGCTTTATCTCGAGCTTTATCTCGAGCTTCAAACCACGATACCGGTTCTCCTGAATTTCAAGGCTTGTACGGAGATCAATCATCAAAAGCCGTGTCATTAACCACAGCTGGGCCGTCAAATTTCTGATCGCAAAGTGCTTTCAGTCCTTGTCAATATCTATTGTCTATTTGCCGGTGTTACCCGATTCTGTCGGTCTCTCTGGCTCTTTAATCTGTGTGTGGTCACCTGCATGTTGATTCTCGATGAATGCCTGTGTTTGTGTCTTCTACAACGATAGAAAATGTTTCTTATATATTTCTTACGTTCTCTCCAATGCCTTGATATCCTTCCTAAATTGTGGTGCTCAGAACTGTAAACAGTTCTCCAACTGAGGCCGAAACCGGGATTGAAAAGGTATGGTACAACTTCTTCGCTGGTGTCCTCTATTTCACTTCATATAAAGCCAAGGGCCCTGTATTCTTTTTAAAGAACTTAGTAACTTATCTACCCAGCTTCAAAGATTTCTGTGTATAAATCACTCAATCCTGCTGCTTCTCTTTTAACACAATACCATTTAGTTTATGTTTTCTCATATCACCTCCCTTTGTTTCAGAGACCTTACACACAGGAACAGGAGGAGGCCCATTCAGCCCCTCGAGCCTGTTGCACAGGAACAGGAGGAGGCCCATTCAGCCCCTCGAGCCTGATACACAGGAAAAGGAGGAGGCCCATTTAGCCCCTCGAGCCTGTAACACAGGAACAGGAGGATGCTATTCAGCCGCTCGTGCCTATTACAGAGGAACAGGAGGAGGCCCATACAGCCTCTCGAGCCTGTTACAGAGGAACAGGAGGAGGTCCAATCAGGCCCTCGAGCCTGTTACACAGGAACAGGAGGAGGCCATTCAACCGCTCAAGCCTGTTACACAGGAACAGGAGGAGGCCATTCAGCCCCTCGAGCCGGTTCCGCCATTCAATGAGATCATTGCTGATCTGTGAGCAAACTCCATATGCCCGCCTTTGGACAATCTTCCTTAATACCTTTGATCAAAATGCGATGTAAAATGAACAACTGACCTAGCACGAACTGCCCTTTGCAGAAGGGAATTCCAAACCTCTCCCACCATCTGTGTGTTGGAATGTTTCCGAATTTCACTCCTGAAACGTCTGTCTCTAATATTTAGACTATGGCCCCTAGTCTGGGACTCCCCAACCAGCGGGAATCATTTCTCTCTATCTACTATATCTCTTCCCTTATTATCTTTGAAAATTTTGATCAAATCAATGCTCGACCCTCTAATTTCCAGTGGGTGTAATCTCATATCTTAATTTAAACCTTGGAATCCAGGTATCATTCTGGGAAACCGAAACAATGCTGCCTCCAACGCCAATATATCCTTCCTAAGGCAAGGCCAGTGAAAACTGAATCAAGGGATGGGTCTTACTAGATTTAATCTGATGGTTTCCAGCAGGCATTTGCTAAGGTCCCACACATCATCATCATCATCATCATAGGCGGGTCCTCGAACGAGGAAGGCTGACTTCCACATGGGTTCGCAGGTGTTTCAATGAAGGACCCGATGTTCCAGTTCTGAACTCTAATCAAAGGGTGGAAGATGCCTGTGGGTGGATTGTATTAACGTGGTGTGACCGTTGGACACCAGCCACCACACGGGCTTGACAGAGCGAGGTCTTGGTCCAGTGGCAAGGGTTAACCAGGACAGCTGGAGTCCTGCTCTGCTGCACGTCATCAAAACATAGGTCGCTGTTTTGTGCGTGGGTAGGCAGGAACATCGGCGGGACCCAGGTACAGCGGAGGAGCGGGAAGGTCAGTGTGGAGGAACGGTGAGAGGTCGTGGTGGAGGAGCGGTGAGAGATCGTGGTGGAGGAACGGTGAGAGGTCGTGGTGGAGGAACGGCGAGAGATCGTGGTGGAGGAACGGTGAGAGATCGTGGCGGAGGAGTGACAAGAGATCGTGGTGGACGAACTGTGAGAGATCGTGGTGGAGGAGCGGGGAGAGATTGTGGCGGAGGTGCGGCGAAGGTTAAATACAAGGGATGTTGGCAGAAAGCAAAGTTGAGGCAAAGAATGTGTTGTGTATCTGTAAAGCATGCACTCCCATGTTCCACCATCAGGGAGCTCATCCCCTGAAGTCCCAAGGGATCCCAACACCCCTTGGGAGCACTGTATTTAAGCCGGCCCCTAAGGCCAGTTTCTCACTCTAGAGTGTCTTATTAAAGACTCAGGTCACTGTTACTTTAACGTCCCTGTGTGCAGCCTCATCTGTGTTAGGAACACAATAACTGGCGTCGAGAATACGAATCCAACACAAAGATGCAGCAAACTTTGGGCAACCTGGAGAAGTTCTCGGACGGTGAGGACTGGGAAGTCTATGTCGAACGAGCTGGACGGAGAAGGAAGTGCTGCAAAAAAGGAGAGTGGTCCTCCTCACAGTCTTTGGGGCTCAGACCTACAGCCTCATGAAGAATGTTCTGGCTCTGGTGAAACCCACAGGTAAGTCGTATGAGGAGGTGAGTACACTGGTTCGGGACCATCTTTACCCGAGAGAGAGTGTGCTATGGCGAGGTATCGGTTCTGTACGTGCCAGCGAACTGAAGATCTGGAAGTGGCGAGCTACCTCGCCGAGCTAAGGCGACTTGCAGGATAATGTGAGTTTGATGGCTACCTGGAGCAAATGCTCAGAGAATTTTTTGTACTGGGCATTGGCCACGAGACCATCCTACGAAAACTTTTGGCTGTAGAGACACCGATCGTCAGTAAGGCCATTGCGATAACAAAGGTATTTATGTCCACAAGTGAAAACACCAAACAAATCTCTCAGCACACAAGTGCTAGCAATGTTCATAAATTAACTGGAACTGTGTTTGTGAGAAGAAATGTACAGGGCAGAACCCACGAATCTGCAACTGCGAGCAGGCCTCAGGTGACCCAGATGACTCAGAGTCTCCAACAAAGGATGAGTGCAAGGCAATTCACACGTTGTTGGTGTTGTGCAGACTTCCATTCAGCCTATTCATGCCGCTTCAAAGGGTATGTTTGCAAGAGCTGTGGAACAATGGGGCATCTCCAACGAGCTTGCGAATGAGCTGAAAGCTCTGCAAAGCCTGCTAACCACCATGTGGCAGAGGAAGATCGGTCCATGGTGGATCAAAGCAATTTCGAGCCTCAGAGAGAGGAGGCAGATGCTGAAGTACACGGGGTGCACACATTTTCGACGAAATGTCCACCTATAATGCTAACTGTAAAATTGAATGGCTTACACGTAACCATGGAACTGGACACTGGCGCTAGCCAGTCCATCTTGAGTAAAAAGATGTTTGAGAGACTGTGGTGCAACAACGCATTCAGACCAGCCCGAAGCCCCATCCACACGAAACTAAGAGTGTACACCAAAGAGCTTATCACTGTCCTGGGCAGCGCCATGGTCAAGGTCACCTACGAGGGCACGGTGCACGAACTGCCACTCTGGATTGTCCCGGGAGATGGCCCAACACTGCTTGGAAGGAGCTGGCTGGGAAAAATCCGCTGGAACTGGGATACCATCCGAACGCTATCACATGTCGATGAGGCATTATGTACCCAGGTTCTGAACAAATTTCATTCACTTTCTGAGCCAGGCATTGGAAACCTTTCCGGTGCGAAGGTGCGGATCCACTTGGTCCCAGAGGCACGACCCTTTCACCACAAGGCGCGAGCGGTACGTCATATGATGAGGAGAGAGTGGAAATCGAGCTGGACAGGCTGAAACGCGAGGACATCATCTCCCCAGTGGAATTCAGTGAGTGGGCCAGCCCGATTGTTCCAGTACTCAAAAGTGATGGCACGGTCAGGGTTTGCGGCGATTATAAAGTAACTATTAATCGTTTCTCGCTACAGGACCAATACCCGCTACCTAAGACAGACGACCTATTTGGCGCGCTGGCAGGAGGCAAGGCGTTCACCAAGCTTGAGCTGACTTCGGCCTACATGACGCGGGAGCTGGAGGAGTCTTTGAAGGGCCTAACCTGCATCAACGTGCAAAAGTGACTGTTCAGCGACAACAGATGCCCGTTTGGAATTCGGTCGTCTGCAGCGATCTTCCAGAGAAACATGGAGAGCCTACTCAAGTCGATACCACACACGATGGTCTTTCAGGATGACATATTGGTTATGGGTCTGGACACCGTCGAACACATACAAAACCTGGAGGAGGTCCTCCAGCGACTGGATCGCGTAGGGCTGCGGCTGAAGAGGTCGAAATGCGTCTTCAAGGAAACAGAAGTGGAGATTTTCGGGAGAAAGATCACGGCGGACGGCATTCGGCCACAGACGCCACTACAGAGGCTATGATGTACGCGCCCAGGCCACAGAACGTCACGGAGCTGCGGTCATTCCTGGGACTCCTCAACTATTTTGGTAACTTCCTACCGGAGTTAAGCACATTTTAGAGCCCCTACATGTGTAATTGCACAAAGGTGAGAACTGGGTATGGGGAAAAAAAACAAGTAATTGCTTTTGACAAAGCCAGCAACCTTTTGTGCTCCAACAAGCTGCTTGTATTGTATAACCCGTGTAAAAGACTTGTGCTAGCATGTGACGCGTCGTCGTACGGAGTCGGGTGTGTATTACAACAAGCTAACATTGTAGGGAAGTTGCAACCTGTAGCCTATGCTTCCAGGAGCTTGTCTAAGGCCGAGAGGGCCTACAGCATGATTGAGAAAGAGGCATTAGCGTGTGTGTTCGGGGTAAAGAAAATGCATCAGTTCTTGTTTGGCCTCAAATTTGAGCTGGAAACCGATCACATGCCCCTCACATGCCTGATCGCTGAAAACAAGGGGATAAATACTAATGCCTCAGTCTGCATACAAAGGTGGGCACTCACGTTCTCAGCGTATAACTAGACCATCCGCCACAGGCCAGGCACTGAGAACTGTGCGGATGCTCTGTCGGCTACCATTGCCCACAACGGGGGTGGAAATGGCGCAACCTGCAAACTTGTTGATGGTGGCGCAGCCCTCTGACTTGTTGATGTTCATGGAAGCATTTGAAAATGATAAATCACCTGTCACGGCCCGCCAGATTAGGACATGGACCAGCCAAGATCCTCTGCTGTCCCTAATAACAAACTGTGTATTGCATGGAAGCTGGGCCAGCATCCCCGTTGAAATACAAGAGACAATCAAGCCGTTCCAGCGGCGAAAGGAGGAGCTGTCCAGTCAGGCAGACTGCCTGTTGTGGGGTAACCGCGTAGTTCTGCGAAAAAAAGGCAGGGAGACGTTCATCTCGGATCTCCACAGCACACACCCGGGTATAGTAATGATGAAAGCGTTAGCGAGATACCACATGTGCTGGCCCAGTATCGACTCTGACTTCGAGTCCTGTGTACGGCAATGCAGTGTATGTGCTCAGTTGAGCAACGCGTCCAAAGAGGCACCACTAAGTTTGTGGTCCTGGCCCTCCAGACCAGGGTCGAGGATCCATGTCAACTTTGCAGGCCCATTTCTTGGTAAAATGTTCCTGGTGGTGGCGGATGCTTTTTCAAAATTGATTGAATGAGAAATAATGTCGGTAAGCACCGCCACCGCCACCATTGAAAGCCTGAGGGCCATGTTTGCCACCCACGGCCTGCCTGACATACTGGTCAGTGACAACGGGCCTTGTTTCACCAGTGCCAAATTTAAAGAATTCATGACCCGCAATGGGATCAAACATATCACCTCGACCCCGTTTAAACCAGCCTCCAATGGGCAGGCAGAGCGGGCAGTACAAACAATCAAACAGAGCCTCAAACGAGTCACAGAAGGCTCACTCCTAACCCGCCTGTCTCGAGTACTGCTCAGCTATAGCACGAGACCCCACTCTCTCACAGGGGTGCCCCCGGCTGAGCTACTCATGAAAAGGACACTTAAAAGCAGACTCTCGCTGGTCCACCCCAACCTGCATGATCAGGTAGAGAGAAGGCGTCAGCAACAAAATGTAAATGATGGTTGCGCCACTGTGTCACGGGAAATTGATCTGAATAACCCTGTGTATGTGCTAAACTATGGAAAAGGTCCCAAGTGGATCGCGGGCATGGTGATAGCTAAAGAAGTGAGTCGGGTGTTTGTCGTCAAACTAGACAATGGACAAAGTTGCAGAAAGCACCTGGACCAAACGAGGCTGCGGTTCAGAGACTGCGCTGAACAACCTACAGCAGACACCACCTTTTTCGAACCCGCAACACACACCCAAAGGATCAACGACACCACCACGGATCGGAAATCGAACCCATCACACCCAACAGACCAGCAAGGCCAGACTCAACCAGCAGCCCTGTCGGGCCAACAACACGCCAGCTCAGCGAGGGCACAGCCAACACACCAGAACAGACATTTGTACCGAGGCGGTCCACCAGGGAAAGAAAGGCTACCGACCGCCTCACCTTGTAAATAGTTTTCACTTTGACTTTGGCGGGGGAGTGATGTTGTGTCTCTGTAAAGCATGCACTCCCATGTTTCACCACCAGGGAGCGCATCACCTGAAGTTCCAAGGGATCCCAAGAGATTGTTGGATGCTCTCGTTACAAGTTATTACTCTGGAAAGTTTCAGACCGGGCACTTGTTCAGTGTTGCTGGAAGGCCCAGTGACCGGGATATCCTCTACCCGGGGTTTTCCTGAGCCTGTGCTCGGTGTACGGGGAGCTTTGGTCCGGATCCGAGATAGCTTGTATCATGTGACAATGTACCCCGGACTGCTCTTGTTCCATTTTATCGTCCACAAGTTTTCATTTCAAAAATGTTTCCGCCAACAGGCGCTCAATCCCTTCTCTGCAACACGTTCCTTTCACATACATTTCTCTGACTGGAACTGCACCAAACAACAATGTTCCTTTCAAAGTCATTCAACTCCCCAATTTACACGTCCGCAATTTTAAGGACAAGGACTGAAAGCGCATTGCGATCAGAAAATTGCCGGACCCCCTGTGGTTAATAACAGAGCTTTTGATGGTTGATCTCCGTACACAGCTTGGAATTCAGGAGAACCTGTTTCGTGTTATGAAGTTCGAGATAAACCCACGGGGCGTATCCATCAGGCGCCTGGCAGCAATCAGCGACAGGAAGATGCAACTGAAGCAGGCCCGGCTCTCACCGGCATGACCATCGCCGAATCCCCCGCCATCAACAGCCTGGGATCACCATTGACCAGTAACTGAAGGTGATTGACAGGAGCAATGTTGAGAAGCCCGGCTAGCTCAGTCCGTAGAACATGAGGCTATTAATCTCAGGGTCCTGTGTTCGAGCCCCACATCGGGTGAATTATTTTCCTTAAACTTTTATGTTGCTTTCACGGGAATTAATCTTCTTTTGCACAATGAAAGAAATGCTAACTGTTTTGGTCTCCTTATTTAAGGAGCGCTATACTTACATTGTAGTCAGTTCAGACAAGGTTCACGAGGATGCAGGAAGAATGTTCCCGATGACAAGTTGGCAAAAATAATTAAAGTCTGTGAGATACTCAACCATTATTTCAATAATTAATCTACCCACAAGATTTGAGATACAACAAGCATCCATAGCTTTGCCAAGACCAGCCAGCTCACTTGGTCAAACATAAAACTCTGAATCTCAGGGTTGGGCGTTTGAGCCCCACATTGGGTAAATAGCTTTTGTTGCAAGCCAGTAATGACATGGACTCTTTCAGTAATCCACCCCAACTTACAGTAACACAGTCCCGCCCAAAGAATGAGGAATTGTGGGTGACTGCATGTTGATCAGCAGAGAACTTCCTCCTCTCCGATTCCACTAAGGCTCACCCTCCCACGATCACCTCTCGACAGGACAGGCTGCTGTCCAGATCGATTATACAGAGGCTTGGAATACAAGAGCAGGGAGGTTATTCTTGAACTGTTAGGCCACAGCTAGAGTACTGCATGCAGTTCTGATCACCACATTACAGCAAGGACGTGATTGCACTGGAGAGGTTACAGAGTAGGTTTATGAGGATGTTGCCTGGACTGGAGAATTTTAGCTCTGAGCAGAGATTGGATAGGCTGGGTTTGTTTTCCTTGGAACAGGAGATGCTGAGGGGAGAGGATTGAGTTTTATAAAATTATGAAGGGCCTGGATAGAGTGGACAGGAAGGACCTGTTTCCCTTAGAAGAGGGGTCAACAACCAGGGGGCACAGATTTAAAGTAATTGGTCGAAGGTTTAGAGGGAATTTGAGGGGAAATCACTGGAACTCACTGCCTGAAAGGGTGATCGAGGCAGAAACACTCAGCACATTTAAAAAGTACTTGGATGTGCACCTGAAGTGCCGTAACCTACAGGGCTACGGACCGAGAGCTGGAAAGTGGGACTGGGCTGGGGAGCTGTTTGTCGGCTGGCACGGACACGATGGACCGAATGGCCTCCTTCCGTGCTGTAAATTTCTCTGATTCCATGACGAGCAATTAACATTTTAAACCAGTCTCCTAAAACACAGAGTGAGTAAAGTCAGATAGGGGATAAAAATCCCTCAAGGGACACACAGGGTAAGATAAAGGAAAAAGGTAAGCTGAGGACAGATAGCGAGAACTCGACACTGCAGAAACTCGAGAGGAGTATAAAAAGAGCAGGGGTGCAGGATCAGAACAGCCACGTTATTATTGGATGGTGGAGCAGTCTCGAGGGGCCGAATGGCCGACTCCTGCTCCTTACGTACTTATGTAAATTGTTGAACCATTGCCCATTGCACGCACTTGACTTGAGGTGTCTGATTCAGAATGTTCATTGTAACATGTAACAGTGTAATATCTCCAAGTTGGCAGATGTCACTAATCTGGGTGGCGGTGTGAGCTGTGAGGGGGACGCTAAGAGGCTGAAGGGGGACTTGGACAGGTTAGGCGAGTGGGCAAATGCATGGCAGATGCAGTAAAATGTGGATAAATGTGAGGTATACAGTTTGGGGGCAAAAACACTAGGGCAGAATATTATCTGAATGGAGGCAGATTAGGAAAACGGGCAGTGCAACGAGACCTGGTTGTCATGGTTCATCAGTCATTGAAAGTTGGCATGCAGGTACAGCAGGCGATGAAGAAGGCAAATGGTATGTTGGCATTCATAGCGAGGGGATTTGAGTATAGGAGCAGGGAGGTCTTACTGCAGTTGTGAAGGGCCTTGGTGAGGCCCCACCTGGAATATTGTGTTCAGTTTGGTCTCCTAATCTGAGGAAGGACGTTCTTGCTATTGAGGGAGTGCAACAAAGGTTCACCAGACTGATTGCCGGGATGGAAGGACTGACATATGAGGAGAGACTGGATCAACTGGGCCTGTATTCACTGGAGTTTAGAAGGATTAAAGGGGAACTCATAGAAACATTTAAAATTTGGATGGGACGGGACAGGTTCGATGCAGGAAGAATGTTCCCGATGTTGGGGAAGTCCAGAACCTGGGGACACAGTCTAAGGATAAGGGTTAAGCCGGACTGACATATGAGGAGAGACTGGATCAACTGGGTCTTTATACATTGAAATTTAGAAGGATGAGCGGCGATCTCAGAGAAGCATTTAAAATTCTGATGGGACTGGTTAGTGCCAACATTAGCTCAGCCGTTACTTCGGAAAACCAACTTTGTGAAAAGTTTGAATTTGTCTTAATGTAGTCGCTGCCTGGTGTTTTTGTTGTCATTTTCAATCTCCTTCTTTCATACTGAAACAAATGGTAACCCTATTTGTAAATTAGGAATGCGAGATTTTTAGAGAGCATATTTAAATGCTTCACAAAAACATTCTGATCACGACAGCTACCGGGGTTCGATTCCCAGTTAGAGAAGTAATTTTGCTACCACCGTTTTTAATTAAAGTGAAGTAACTTAATTAAATTACACAGATGACCCAAAGCACTTCAGAGTGGTGTCAAAACAAATGAGTTGGTAATTAGAAATAAGGAATGTCAGAAGTCGGATTTGAGTTTCTGGGATGGAGGATGAAAAACACTCTGTGCACTGGAACTGGGAAGGGTGAATAATGAATGAGTTGTTTCCGGGTTTGAAATCCGGCTTTTATCTGCTGGTATTAACCGATAGCATTGTTTAGCAGAATGAAAGAAATGCTAACATGATCACTGAGGGACAGTCGAAACTTCAACAACTCAATTTTAATAATTTGTGAAACTTGAATCATTGAGGAATTTTTTTATTCCTTTTCTGATTTTACACACTCTGTATTTTAGGAGACTGGTTTTAAATGTTCAATGCTCATCATGGAATCAGAGACGTTTACAGCACGGAAGGAGGCCATTGTCACATGAACAATGAACATTTTAAACCAGTTTTTGTTTCAGAAATAATGTTTCCACTCGGGCTTGAACCGGGAACTTTTCGTGTGTGAGGCGAATGTGCTAACCGCCACACTACAGAAACTGTGCCTAACTCTTTGCCCAGAGAGAAATGTTCAGCAACAAGCTGAAATACTCAATCACTCTCTGCAAAAAGTTCCTTTCACAACTTCTCTCTGACCGGAACTGCACCAAACAAAAATATTCCTTTCAAGTGTGCAAATTATTTTCGTTTAACTTTTATTTTGCTTTCATTGTATAACATCGTTAAGGAATCGATAATCTTCTTTTGCACAATGAAAGAAATGCTAACTGACGGAAAGTCAATCGGTCAATAATTGGTTCTGTGCTCTGCATGTTGGTAATTTAGCCAAGATGATCCAAAGATCGGTGGGAAAGCGAGATATGAGGAAGACACAAACAATCTGCAAAGCGATATCGATAGGCTCAGTGACTGGGCAGTAGTTTGTCAGAGTGAGTATAATGTTGGAAAACTGAGGTTATCCACTGTGGTACGGATAATAGTCAGGCCATCCTGACTATTCAGTGCTGTGTGTGTCCACCTGCAGGTTGATTTTGAACTTTTGTGTCCTGTTATGTGAAATAAATGAGGGCAGCAGGCGTATCTCTGACTGACACCGGGAAAATAGTGAGACAGACCTTGGAACAAGCGTCTGGTTATTGCCAAAAAGCAATGTAAGTATTAATTCTGGAAAACAAATGTCTGAAAGAACAGTGACCCCAACCTGATTGGAACACAAAACCTTCGGATCTACCGTCAGACACACTACCGTTGCGCCACGAGCCCTACACAGTGCGGTGAAGATGTTCATCGAAATGAAGGTTCTGCAATACAATGGGCTTGGAAATCAGCAGAACCAGTTTCGAGGTTTGAATTTCGAGATCCCTGGCAGCGATCAGTGACAGGAAGATGCAACTTAAGCAATCCTGACGAGCTCAGTCGGTAGAGTATGAGACTGTTAATCTCAGGGTTGTGAGTTCAAACCCCACGTTGGACTAATTATTTTCCTTATATTTTTTTGGTGCTTTCACAGGAAAACATCATTAATGAACCCATAATCTTCTTTTGCACAATGAAAGAAATGCGAACTGAGGGAGAGTTGATCATTTAATCATTTATTCTGTGCTCTGTATAAGAACACAAAAACCAGGAGCAGGAGTCGGCCATTTGGCCCTTCGAGCCTGCGTTCTAATGCACTGAAACAAATTTTAACTGTGTTTTTAAATGAGCCGTGCGAGATATTTAGAGGGCACATTTCAATGCTTCACAAAACCATTCCTTTCGCTACAACCACCCAGGATCGATTCCCGGTTTGAGAAACAACTTTGATATCACTGTTTGTAATTGAAATGGCGTCATTTTATTAAGTTCGATGGATGTCGCAAAGCACTTCAGAGTGGTGTCCAAACAAATGAGTTTGTAATTAAAATCACTGAATGTCAGGATTGGGATTTGAACCCACGCCTCCAGAGGAGACAGTGACCTGAAACAACGCCTTAGACCGCTCGGCCATCCTGACTGTTGGATGCGCCAGTTGCAAGTTATTACACTGGAAAGTTTCAAAACGGGCACTTGTTCAGTGTAGCTGGAAGGCCCAGTTACCGGGATATCCTCTCCCCCGGGGTTTTCCTGAGCCTGTGCTCGATGTACGGGGAGCTTTGGCACGGGTCCGAGGTAGCTTACATGTGTAGGCTGCTTGCTGGCTTCAGGTGGTCTCTTTCCAGTGTGATCAATTCTTCAAACGGCTTGCTTGCTGGTCTCTCGTGTGCCAGCAGGTCCTTCATTGAAGCGTATGTTTTCGCGCCGCAGCTGGTCAAGAGATGGGCTCTTCTCTTGTCTGCCTTATTGTCGCCTAACCAGTCTTTGGTTACAAAGCTTTGCTGGAGCCTTTCTATAAAGTCCTCCCAATTATCTCCAGCATTGTATTTTTCATCTGAGCCGTTGGTCGCCATTCTGTGGATTCTGCAATCCCGTAACTCGTCGCCACTGAAAAGTCCTGACCCTGTAATACAGACTCACACGAGGCACATACTGAAGTCAAGTTCACTCTGGACCTGCAGCTTTATTACACAGCTCTCGAATGCCACACTTGCCTGAGACCTATCCTTATATACCTGTCTGGGAAACGTATCCAGTGTCTGCTGCAAATGCACCCCTGGTGGTAAGGTAAGTTTGTGGTTACAGGTCATCTCTGGTTACAGTCACGTATGGCATGGTAAGGTACAGTTATGTACAGTAGTGTGAGATACATGACAGTATTGGTATTTATGGTGATTACACCAATTATTAATCGTCTCACAGACCTCAATTATTTTTATGCGATGACTTGATCGAGGATTGAAACCAGGTTAGCGCGCCAGATCTTAACCCCTCGACCACCAGGGAACAGTTACGATACATGTCGATATACTTATATATATTTATATATGTTCCTGAATATCAACGGCGACCTACCTAGACCTCGTGTTGCAACGGTAGTGTGTCTAACTTTGAGTGAGAGAAATTGTTCCACAGTGGCACCCATCTCATCTTTTGTTCACTTTTAAACACGAGAAACTGAGACAGGGGAATAAATAGAGAAACCAAAGCACAGGGTTATAGACAAGAGGAAGAGAGAAGGGGAAAAATACTGTCCCCACCCAGAACGAATGCAGAAACCCCTCTGCTGCGCTCGGGGTGACCACCCACAGCCTGGATACACTAACGTCCCAACAGCTCATTGACTGTCGGAGTGGGACTGTGCGGTGCTTCAGAGGACAGTTCGAAAAAGCAAAGTCACTGATTCAGTATCATGTGCTCCTCCAAACAAGAAGAGCAACACAGTAAAAATGCTCCAATAATGGTTACAACTTATCTTCAGAATTGTTAAACAGTTGGCTCGTTGGTCTAGGGGTATGATTCATTTTTTCGGGGTTGATACTTGAAATTTGCGAGAAGTCCCGGGTCCAAATCCTGGACGAGCCCTCAATTTACCCAAGAATTTTGAAATTGCATCGAACTTTTGCAAAGAGGTTTTGCTTTTCTTCAACACTTTTCAGAAACTCATGACGCCCCAAAGCGCTTTATAGCCATTGAGTTATGTTTGAAGTGTTAAAGTGTTGTATTGTGGGGAAAGATGTGCCCAAATCACCCCACACGAACCGCAACTCTTTGCGAAGGAGTTCGGTGCAAATAATCAGGTGCCTCAGGGACTTGGATTTTCTGTGAATGAGTTTTGCTTGTACCTGCGTTCAAGCTTGAAACAGTAACTGGGCTTCCATCTCACGGGAGCAGTGATTAGCGGTTAGTGAGTAGGTGACCAGGTTGATGTGCGCCGCTTTCAATCTTTGAAATTTCACCAAACAAAGAAACGGTGAATCCAACTGTCACTGTAAGCGACGGATTGAAGGGATCGCTGCTCCAAACAGAGCTGGAATACGCACAGTGCAGGAATAGGGTCCGCAACATTAAATGTCAAAGATATTAAGCAGACAATAATTAAACATACACTTAACAGTACTTACAGCCAAACCATGCGAATTTTAGCCGAAGAACTCAAACACGTTACAGTTCCCAGCTCGGTGTACAAATTGATCAAACATTAATCGGATTCTAAACTATCTGTTCCAAATGGCACATTTTATATCTTTTCCTTAGCACTGCTACGTGACAATTTAAACTTTTAATAGTATTACAGAACACAAGTGCCCAACTTCTGATGGAAGGTCATTAACCTGAAACGTTAACTCTGTTTCTCTCTCCACAGATGCTGCCTGACCTGCTCAGAGTTTCCAGCATTTACTCTTTTTATTCTCCAAACTTATAATCAGAATATCACTTCCCTTGTCATCTAACTACACTCCTTCCTGATATGTAGCCTTGTCCTACAAACCGGGCTCCTTTCGGATGATTCAGGCATTCATTGGAATTATAACTTCTTAATGATAACAATTATGTGAAGTATGTAACGATGTAATACTTGCCACCAGAGCGCGCGACTGTTGGAGTCCTAATGGTCACCTGCCCACACGAACAGAGCCAGTATAAAAGGTTGGCTGCCATGTTGTTCAGGCACACTGCAGTTGTAATAAAGAAGACTAAGATCACACTAAATTTAGCTCACAGAACTCAGCCTCGGTGAGTCCTTCTATGCACAACAATTGGCGACGAGTAATAGAATTCGAATTTTCACGCAACCATGGCTGCTGTTGGAATATTAGAGAGATCCAAAGAGGATGATGATTGGGAAGCCTTCGTCGAGCAGCTTGACCTGTACTTTGTGGCCAACGAGCTGGAAGGAGACACTAACGTGGCCGAGCACAGGGCGGTTCTCCTCACCATATGTGGGCCTAAAATATACAGCCTCATCAAGAATCTGCTCACACCGACAAAACCAAAGGAGAAGGAATATTCAGCGTTGTGCACACTGGTTTAGGACTACCTGAAGCCGAAGGAGAGTATCCTCATGGCCAGATATCGTTTTAACACGCACCATCGCTCCGGGGACCAGGACCTGGCGGATTATGTCACTGACCTGAGACACCTCGCGGGACTTTGCTATTTTGGAGCTGCGTTGGGGCAAATGCTGTGGGACTTTTACGTGCTGGGCATCAGCCACGAGGTCATTCTTCGAAAGCTGCTGCCTGCTGAAACCCGAGACCAGAGCAGGGCCATCGCGATCGCCCAGGCATGCATGGCCACGGACGATAACACCAAACAGATATCTTTTCAACATCGAAGCTCATCGGCAAGTACTGTGCATAAAATAATGTCGCTAGCAGGCCGAAATGCATATGGCAGGGTCTAAACGTCAGGGGCTGCAAGACCTGTAATGATTCAGTGTCCGCCATCGGGGATCGATGTGAATCTATTAGCACCGTGTTGGTGCTGAGGGGATAATCCTCGGGGCCATCAATATCGATTCAAAGGCTGCACAACGATGGGGTACCTTCAGTGAATGTGCAAACGTGCTGTGACATAACACGTGGCAGAGGATGAACGATCCGGCACGGATTATGCAGCACAGGCAACTCTACCTGAGGAACCAGGACTCCCAGGTGCCGGTGGGGATGTTGCATTTTATCAGGGAGGCTTTGAGGGTGTGGCCGAAACGTTTCTTCTGCCGAACTGGGGCTCGCTTACCGTGTCGGAGTTCTGAGTGGAGCGTTTGCTCAGAGAGTCTCGTGTTGGGCATGTGGACAATGTGGCAAGCCCAACGGAGCTGGCCTAGTGTGGTCAGTGCTTCAATGCTGGGGATGTTGGCCTGATCGAGAAAACTGATGTTGGTGCGTCTGTCCTCCCAGGACATTTGCAGGATCTTGCGGAGACAGCCCTGGACGTATTTCTCCAGTGATTTGAGATGTCTGCTGTATATAGTCCATGTCTCGGATCCATACCGCGGGGCAGTTATCACCACCGCCCTGCACACCATAAGCTTGGTGCCAGATTTGAGGTCCTGGTCTTCAAACACTCTCCTCCTCAGGTGATCGAAGGCTGTGCTGGCACACTGGAGGCGGTGTTGGACCTCGTCTTCGATGTCTGCCCTTGCTGATAGTAGGTTCCCGAGGCGTGGTAAATGGTCCACGCTGTCGAAGGCCACACTTACAGCCTTCTTAAATATAGCACCCTCATTCTATTCTCTTGAAACAAGTTCCTGAATTATAGGCTAGCTGTGTAGGTTAGAGCTGTGGTTTTATCCTGTGATAGATTCTATCATAGTGTTTCTGAAGTGTAGTAGTTATCACATTCGCCTCACACACGAAAGGTCCCCGGTCCGAAACCGGGCGGAAAGATCTTGAAAACTTGAAAATGGGCCTAATGGCTGACTCCTGTTCCTAACTCTTACGTTCTTTTGATCTCTTGACCTTTCACAGGAGAACAAACTCTCCTCTAAACATGCATGAGAAAGCTTCAGAAATAATTTCCGTCCGAGGTGCTTTCGCGTGTGAGGCGAACGTGTTAACCGTTACACTGCGGAAACATCTCCACTTTCAGCACCAGATTACCAAAATTAAACCCAATGAGATCGGGATAAAAGTTCCTCACATGCTCAGGGCAAAATATCTGATTGATGGTCCACAAAAGAATGAACAAACTTCAGCACGAGGTCAGACGGAAATGTTAAGCGAGCACGTGGACTGCTGAATTGCACTTTTGAGGAGTTGGTGATGACAAAACAAATGGGTTCCGCTTGAAGATCAGAAAAGTCACAAGTGGGATTCGAACCCTCTCCTTCAGAGAAAACTGCAATTTGAACACACCACCTTAGACCGCTCGGCCATCCTGACTATGCAGTGCTTTATGTGGCCACCTGCAGGTTGATTTTGAACTTTTGTGTCCTGTCACATGAAATAAATAAGGGCAGCAGGCGTATCTCTGCCTGACACCGGGGAAACAGTGAGACAGACATTGCAGCAAGGGTCTGGTTGTTGTCAAACAGCAAATGAAATATTAATTCTGGAAGAAAAATATCCAAAAAAACACTGACCCTAACGTGATTTGAACACGCAACCTTCTCATTTGGAATCAAACACACTACCGTTACAGCATGAGACCGACACAGTGAGCTGGAGATGTTCGTCTATATGAAGGTTCTGCAAGACAAGGGGCTTTAAAATCCCCGCCCATTCCCACCAGGTATCACAAACAGCGCTCACCGGACAGTCACCGAATGGTTTGCTCGAAAACTTTTCTCTTGCTTTCACGGGAAACCATCATTAATTAACCCCTCACCTTCCTTTGCACAATCAAACAAATGCTAACTCAGGGACATTCCATAATTCAAATCATTTGGCCTGTGCTTTACATCTTAACTCGAAAGCCATATCCCATTTTACTCACTGTATTTTAGCTTTCTGGTTCAAAGTCTTCAGGGATCTGGGGCAACTTTTATCAAATTTAGCAGCACCGGTTTTTCCTATCGTGCACAAAAAATAAAATAACTCGTGAAGATAAAATCCCACCGTGCGTATTTTCAGATTCAATGCTGTCGGATTTCAAATAAAGTCAAAGAATTTTATAGTGAAAAGATTTGCAAGTGTTACTTGTATTTGTGTCTTTAATTAAACTTTGTGGCGTCTGACTCCCGTTCATGCCACTGGTAAATAAGAAAGGAGGGTTTGACGTTGACCAGCTCATCCTTTATATTCAGTGGTTTCTCACCCTTTGATGGGCTGCAGTGCAGCGGATATCACGTTGGCCTCACACGCAAAAGGTCCCCGGTGGATCCGTTTTCTCTCAGTCAAAGTTATCTATTTGTTGAAGTGAAATAAAGAGCAATTAAGGAATAAGGGAGCCCTTTTACCAGGAGAAAACATTGCAAATGCTGGAAATCTCAGCAGGTCAGGCAGCATTTGCCAGGAGACTAAACTCGGGATTAAACCAGGGACTTTCCCCGTGTAAAGCAAACGTGATAACCACTAAACTACAGAAACCTCTGGTACAATAACCCCAACAGAGGGGAGGTGACCAGTAAGCTCCGTCTGTGCTGATCGGCATTGTGTGTTGGCTCACCTAAAACAACTTCTGTCCTGCACTGAATGTTCTCAATCCTTCTCCTCCGCTGCCCTTTACAGAAATGTCAGGGATCACCCAGCCACCGTGTTCACTTCCACATCCTCGCAGTGGGGCCACAGAGGCTCCTACCTTTCTCTCCGTGATCAGCGAACTCACACAGTTTACAAAATTCAACCCGGAATACATGCCCGGAAAAGTCAGATAGTCTGTAAGCTCGGTCTATCACAGAAAGTATTGGTATTCATGGTGGTTACAGCAATTATTAATCGTCTCACAGACCTCAATTATTTTTATGCGATGAATTGATCGAGGATTGAAACCAGGTTAGTCCGCCGGGTCTTAATCTCTCGACCACCAGGGAACTGTTGCGATGCATGTCCATATATTTATATATATTTATATATGACCCTGAATATCAACAGCTACCTACCTAGACCTCGTGCTGCCCACGGTAGTGTGTCTACCTTTGAGTGAGAGAAATTGTTCCACAGTGAGACCCATTTCATCTTTTGTTCCCTTTTAAACACTAGAAACTGAGACAGGGGAATAAATACAGAAACCAAAGCACAGGGTTATAGACAAGAGGAAGAGAGAAGGGGAAAGATACTGTCCCCACCCAGTACTAATGCAGAAACCCCTTGCTGTGATCACACACAGCCTGGATACACTAACGTCCCAACAGCTCATTGACTGTCGGAGTTGGACCGTGCGGTGCTTCAGAAGACAGGTCGAAAAAGCAAAGTCACTGATTCCATCTCATGTGCTCCTCCGATCAAGAATAGCAACACACTAAAAATGTTTCAATAATGGTTACACCTTATCTCCACGTTTATCGAGCAGTTGGCTCGTTGGTCTACGGGTATGATTCTCGCTTCGGGGTTATTGCTTGAAATTTGCGAGAGGTCCCGGGTTCAAATCCCCGACGAGCCCTCAGTTTACCCAAATATTTTGAAATTGCATCAAACTTTTGCAAAGCAGGACTTGCATTTCTACAACACCTTTCAGGAACTCATGACGCACCAAAGCGCTTTGCATCCGTTGAGTTGTGTTTGAAGTGTTGTCGTGTGGGGAAAGATGTGCCCAAATCACCTAACACGAACCGCAACTCGTTGCGAAGGAGTTTGGTGCAAAAAATCAGGTGCCTCAGGGACTTGGACTTTCTATGAATGAGTTCTGCTTGTACCTGCGTTCAAGCTTGTAACAGTAACTGTGCTTCCATCTCACGGGAGCAGCGTGTAGCGGTTAGTGAGTAGGTGACCAGATAGATGTGCGCCGCATTCAATCTTTTAAATTTCACCAAACAAAGAAACGGTGAATCCAACTGTCCCTGTAAGCGACGGATTGAAGGGATCGGTGCTCCAAACAGAGCTGGAACACACGCAGTGCAGGAATAGGGTCCGCAACATTAAATGTCAGAGTTATTAAGCAGACAATAATGAAACATACACTTAATAGTACTTACACCCAAACTTTGCGAATGTTAGCCGAAGAACTCAAACACGTTGCAGTTTTCATCTCGGTGTACAAATTGATCAAACATTAATCGGATTTAAACTATCTGTTCCAAATGCCACATTTTATATCTTTTCCTTACCCCTGCTTCGAGACAATTGGAACTTTTAATAGTATTACCTAATACAACTGCCCAACTTCTGATGGAAGGTCATTAACCTGAAACGTTAACTCTGTTTCTCTCTCCACAGATGCTGCCTGGCCTGCTCAGTGTTTCCAGTATTTACTCTTTTTATTCTCCAAACTTATCATCAGAGTATCACTTCCCTTGTCATCTAACTACGCTCCTTCCTGATATGTAGCCTTGTCCTACAAACCAGGGTCCTTTCTGATGACTCAGGCATTCATTGGAATCCTAACTTCTTAACGAAAACAATTATGTGAAGTATGTAACTATGTCATGCTTGCCACCAGAGGGCGTGAATGTTGGAGTCCTAATGGTCACCTGCCCACACTTGCAGGGCCAGTATAAAAGGTTGGCAGCCATGTTGCTCAGGCACTCTGGAGTTGTAATAAAGAAGACTAAGATCACACATAGATTAACTCACAGTACTCAGCTTCCTGGTGTTCTACTTTTCACAACAATTGGCGACGATTAACAGAATACAAACCTTCACACAACCATGGCTGCTGTTGGAATATTAGAGAGATTCATAGAGTGTGAAATATATGAGGGCCGCAGGCGGATCTCTGCCTGACACCGGGGAAACAGGGAGACAGACCTTGGAGCAAAGGGATATGGATGGAGTCGGCAAAACTTGAGGCATCTGATTCAGGAGAGTCGCGGGGCGTGGAAATTCGGGAGTTTAATGACTTTGAAAGGAACATTTTTGTTTTGTGACCTTTTGTTCAGAGAAATATTTGTGAAAGTAATTTTTTGTAGGAAGGGATGCAGCTTTTATCCTTTTGCCTTAGCACTTGTTTCTGGGTGTCAGGATCATATTTCGTTTCAATGTTATTCTTCCAGAATTAATATTTCATTTGCTGTTTAACAACAACCAGACCCTTGCTCCAAGGTCTGTCTCACTCTTTCCCCGGTGTCAGGCAGAGATCTGCCTGCTGCCCTGATTTATTTCATGTGACAGGACACAAAAGTTCAAAATCAACCTGCAGGTGGCCACACACAGCCCTGAATAGTAATGATGGCCGAGGGGTCTAAGGTGATGTGTTCTGGTCACGAAAGATAGTGTTCGAATCCTATTGCAGACATTTCTTATATTGAATCATGAGGCAGAACCCATTTGCTTTGTCACCACCAACTCCTTAAAAGTGCGATTCAGCAGTCCACCTGCTCGCTTAACATTTCCGTCTGACCTGGTGCTGAAATTTGTTCATTCTTTTGTAGAACGACAATTATTTATTTTGCCCTGAGCATGTGAGGAACTTTTCTCCCGATCTCATTGGGTTTAATTTTGTTAATCTTGTGCTGAAAGTGGAGATGTTTCCGCAGTGCAACGGTTAACACCTTCTAGTTTTTTGAGTTCATGCTCTACTTTCTCCTTGAGTGCATATGGTACGGAAAGGGACTTGGAGTAAACCAATCTAGCGTCCTTCTCTACCCTGACACTCTCCTTGAAGCCCTGGATCGGACTGTCCGTTTCGCAGAACACCTTTGGATACTTCTTGATAACCTCATCCGTTGATGAAAATATCGCTTCCACACAGAAAATCTGACTACAATCCAGCTTCAGTGAGCTTAATCAATTTCTTCCTTGTAAGGCAGACTTGTCTCTTTTCACTACTATTCGAGGCAAGTTCTAAAATTAATCTTTATATTTCACCGATCGGTACAGTGATATGACCAACCACAGGAATTTACTCTCCCGAGTAGCCTCGCTGCTCCATCTTGGGTTTCTCCAGTTGGAAATCACGCATCTATGTGGATTTTGATGCTTTCCGAATCACTGTCCGTTAAACTAGTGCTCCTGATGATGTGTAACTCTAACATCGCATCGTCCTGTTGTTGGTCTTCCATACTATGTAGTCTCTTGGGATTTCTACTCATAGCTTTGAACGCTGGAGTCATAGCTTTAAAAATAGGTTTACCCTTCAGTCGGCATGACTTCGCAAGATGCCCAGTCTTTCTGTCGAAGAAACACTCTGCCTTCACGTGTGGAGAACTTTGAGCAATGTGTTGTCCCAGGCACCTACAGCATGACTTCGACGCTTTGGTAGAATTTCCAGTTTCTGAGGCTTTTGGCTCCCTTGTTATACCTTCAAATGCTCTGATAATGACTCCACGAGACAATGTGTCGTTCTTTAACTGTAGTGACCTGAGTCCTTTATTGATAACCACAGAGTGAGGATCACACCTGGTGGCCTGCCTTTTATACAAGGCCAGGCACACCTGTGCAGGTAAGCTACAAGTCTCCCACTGCAGTGCCCTCTGGTGGCACACCTTGTAATAGTACAAGCAGTAACCATGTCGAACACATGACAGGTGTCACTGTGGAAGCGTTTCTCTCACTCAAAGTTAGACGCACTACCGTGGGCGCCACGAGGTCTAGGTAGGTAGCCATTGACATTCAGGTTCATATATAAATATATATAAATATATCGACATGCATCGTGACTGTTCCCTGGTGGGCGAGATGTTAAGACCCGGCGCACTAACCTGGTTTCAATCCTCGATCAATTCATCGCAGAAAAATAATTGCGGTTTGTGTGACGCTTAATAATTGCTGTAATCACCATGAATACCAATACTCCCTGTGATAGACCGAGATTACAGACTATCTGGCTTCTCCTGCACTTTGCCGGGCACGTGTTTGGGGTTTAAATTTGTAACCTGGGTGAGTTCGCTGATCGCGGGGAGACAGAAGGAGCCTCTGTGGCCCGACTGTGAGGATGTGGAAATGAACACGGTTGCTGGGTGATCCGTGACATTTCTGTGAAGGGCAGCGGAGGAGAAGGATTGAGAATTCTCAGTGTGGGACAGAATTTGTTTCAGGAGAGCCAACACATTGCCGATCAGCACAGAGGGAGCTCACTGGTCAGCTCCTCGCTGAGGGGGCTGTTGTGCCAGAGGTTTCTGTAGTGTAGTGGTTATCACGTTTGCTTTACACGCAATAGGTCCCAAGTTCAATCCCAGGCAGAAACATTTTTTTTTAAATTGCTGTGGATGAACAATCGGAGGCGAGTTGAGTCTCCCTGCAAATGCTGCCTGACCTGCTGAGATTTCCAGCATTTGCTGTTTTTATTTGCTATTTATTCTCCTGGCAAAAGGGCTCCCTTATTCATTAATTGCTCTGTATTTCACCATTAAATAGATAACTTTGAGTGAGAGAAAACGGATCCACGGGGACCTTTTGCGTGTGAGGCCAAAGTGATATCATCTACACTGCAGCCCATCAAAGTGCGAGAAACCACTGAATATAAAGGATGAGCTGACAAATATCAGGGGCAGGGCAGTCTTGTCAATGTCAAACCCTCCTCTCTTATTCAGCAGTGGCATGAACGGGAGTCAGACGCCACAAAGTTTAATTAAAGACACAAATACAAGTAACACTTGCAAATTTTTTAGTATAAAATTCTTTCACTTTATTTGAAATGCTACTGCTTTAAATCTGAAAATACACACGGTGGGATTTTATCTTCACTACTGATTGTATTTTGTGTGCACGGTAGGAATAATCGGTGCTGATAAATTTAATAAAATTTGCGCCGGATTCCTGGTGTCATCGGCAATGAACACTTTGAACCAGAAAGCTAAAATACAGTGAGTAAAATGGGTTAACATATATAAGAACATATGAAATAGGAGCAGGAGTGGGCCATACGGCCCCTCGATCCTGCTCCGCCATTTGATACGATCATGGCTGATGTGATCATGGACTCAGTTCCACTTCCCGGGCCGCTCCCCAAAGCATAGGCCAAATGATTGAAGTATGGAGTGTCCCTGAGTTAGCATTTGTTTGATTGTGCAAAAGAAGGTGAAGGGTTAATTAATGATGCTTTCCTGTGAAAGCAGGATAAAAGTTTTCGAACAAGCCATCCGGTGACTGTCAGGTGAGCGCTGCTTGTGGTACCTGGTGGGAATGGGCTGGGATTTTAAAGTCCCTTGTATTGCAGAACCCTCATATAGACGAACATCCCTTAACGATTGTGTAGACCTTGTGGTGCAACGGTAGTGCGCCTGACTCTAGATCAACGAGTTGAGTGTTTAAATCATGTCGTGGTCATTGTTCTTTTAGCAATTGCTGCTTCCCAATAACCAGTCACTTGCTGCAATGTCTGTCTCACTGGTTTGTAGTGGTCGGGTTGTGGACAGCATCAAAGAAGAAAGAAGGGATGTGTGCAGTGGTGGTACAGCAGTTATCATGGGTAATTTTACCTACATCGTGATTGAGCTAAACACATGGTAGTGATGTGTTGGAGGAGGATTTCATGGAGTGTATTATGGATGGTTTTCTCAACCCAGAAGAGATCTGGCCATCCTTGACTGGGTGATGTGTAATGAGAAGGGACTAATTATCAATCTTGTTGTGCGAGGCCCCTTGGGGACGAGTAATATAATATGGTAGAATTCTTCATTAAGATGGAGAGTGTCACAGTTATTTCAGAAACTTGGGTCCTGAATTTAAGGAAAGGTAACTTTGACGGTATGAGGTGTAAATTGGCTAGAGTAGACTGGCCAAAGATACTTAAAGGGTTGATGGTGGATAGGCAATGGCAAACATTTAAAGATCACACGGGTGACTTCAGCAATTGCACATCCCTGTCTGGAGTAAAAATAGAACGGAGAACGTTGCTCAACCGTGGCTAACAAGGGAAATTAAGGATAGTGTTAAAACCAAGGAAGCGGAAAATAAATTGGCCAGAAAAAGGAACAAACCTGTGAACTGGGAGAAATGTTGAATTCAACAGAGGAGGACTAAGGGTTTCATGAGGAGGGGGAAATGGATTTTGAGAGGAAACTTGCTTGGAACATAACAACTGACTGCAAAAGCTTCTGTATACACGTGAAGAGAAAAAGATTAGTGAAGACAACTGTAGGTCCCTTGCAGTCGGATTCAGGTGAATTTATATTGGGGAACAAAGAAATGGCAGACCAATTGACCAAATACTTCAGTTCCGTCTTCACGAAGGAAGACACGAATAACCTTCCAAATGTACTCGGGGACCGAGGGTCGAGTGAGAAGGAGTAACTGAAGGATATCCTTATGAGGTGGGACATTGATGGGATTGAAGGATGATAAATCCCCGGGGTCTGATAGTCTGCATCCAAGAGTACTTAAGGAAGTCGCCCTAGAAATAGTGGATGCATTGGTGATCGTTTTCCAACAGTCTATTGACTCGGGATCAGTTCCTATGGACAAGAGGGTAGCTAATGTAAAAATACTTTTTAAGAAGGGAGGGAGAGAGAAAGCGGGTAATTATACACCGGTTAGCCTGAATCAGTCGTGGGGAAAATGTTGGAATCAATTATTCAGGATGAAATAGCAACGCATTTGGAAAGCAGTGACAGGATCGGTCCAAGTCAGCATGGATTTATGAAAGGGAAATCATGCTTGACAAATCTTCTGGAATTTTTGAGGCTGTAACGAGTAGAGTGGACAAGGGAGAACCAGTGGATGTGGTATATTTTGACTTTCAAAAGGTTGTTGACAAGGGTCCACACAAGAGATTGCTGTGCAAAATCAAAGCACATGGTATTGGGGGTAATATACTGACGTGGATAGAGAACTGGTTGGCAGACAGAAAGCAGAGAGTCGGGATAAAAGGGTCCTTTTCAGAATTGCAGGCAGTGACTAGTGGAGTGCCGCAGGGCTAAGTGCTGGGTCCCCAGCTCTTTACAATATACATCAATGATTTGGATGAAGGAATTGAGTGTAGATTTGCAGATGAAACAAAACTCGGTGGCGGTGTGAGCTGTGAGGGGGACGCTAAGAGACTGCAGGGTGACTTAGACAGGTTAGGTGAGTGGGCAAATTCATGGTAGATGCAGTATAATATGGATAAATGTGAGGTTATCCACTTTGAGGGCAAAAACGTGAAGACAGAATATTATCTGAATGGTGGCAGATTAGGAAAAGGGGAGGTGCAATGAGACCTGGGTGTCATGGTTCATCAGTCACTGAAAGTTGGCATTCAGGTACAGCAGGCAGGAAAAAGGTAAATCGTATGTTGGCCTTTATAGCTAGGTGATTTGAGTATAGGAGCAAGGATTTCTTATTGCAGTTGTACAGGGCCTTGGTGAGGCCTCAACTGGAATATCGTTTTCAATTTTGGTCTCCTAATCTGAGGAAGGACGTTCTTGCTATTGAGGGAGTGGAGCGAAGGTTCACCAGACTGATTCCCGGGATGCCTGGACTGACATATGAGGAGAGGCTGGATCAACTGGGCCTTTATACATTGGAGTTTAGAAGGATGAGAGGGGATCTCATCGAAACATATCAGATTCTGATGGGACAGGACTGGTAAGATGTGGGTAGATTGTTCCCTATGCTGGGGAAGTTGGAGCAGGCTCGAGGGGCTAGATGGCCCACTCCTGTTCCTAATTCTTATGTTCTTATAGCAATTGATTAACATTAAAACGAAATGTGACCTGACACCCAGAAAGAAGTGTTGAGGCAGAAGGTTAAATGCTGCATCCCTTTCTGCAAAAAATTCCTTTCACAAACATTTCTGTGACCGAAACGGCACAAAACAAAAATGTTCCTTTCAAAGTCATTAAACTCCCGAATTTCCGTGCCCCCTGAATCTCCTGAATTAGATGCCTCTAGTTTTGCCGACTCAATCCATGTCCCTTTGCAATGTTCTGCTTCCACCCACACTATGAAATGCGCTACTAACTTATCGAATCATGGAATGGTTACAGCACGGAAGGCCATTAGGCCCGTCGAGACCGTACCGACTCTAAGCGAGTCATACGCCCCCGCCCTTTCCCCGGAGCCCTGCAATTGTTTTTCCTTCAGACACTTATCCAACTCCCATCAGAAAGATAAGATTGCATCTGTCTCCACCGCCCTTTCAAGCCGTGCATCCCAGATCCTAACCAATCGATCCTGTTCCTATGTGTAAAGTCTGGGAAACACGAGATCAGTTCCTGCCACACACACAGCCTTCCTAAATATAGCACCGTCATTCTATTCTCGTAAAACCAGCTCCTGAACTATCGGCCAGCTGTGTAGGTTAAAGCTCTGGTTATGTTCCTAGCAGTGGGTCGATCGCAGTGTTTCTGTAGTGTAGTGGTTATCATGTTCGCCGAACACGCGAAAAATCCCCAGATCGAAACCGGGTGGAATCATTTTCAACATTGTTCAATTAAATATTAGAAAAAATGGTATAATTGACATTAATGGTTCAATATTAACAAAGTTGATCTTTGTTTCTGCTGATGTTAATAACCCTTCAACTAGGCTGGAGTTTCATATTTTGATATTTCAAATAACATTGTTGATATTTGATGTCTCCAAGATAAGAGAGACTAATTGATGTCCTGTTTCTGACTGCTCCATTTTTGATCTGGGCGGAGAAGTGGTGAGAGATCGGGGCCCAGGAGCGTCGTGATCGGGGCTCAATAGAGACGAGGGCCCAGGGACAGCACGGGCCAGCCCATTCTGCGTTCGATGGATAGTCGGCGCATGTGTACACAATTGGTCCATGCAGAAGAGCTTGGTCAATGGTCGTCTTGGGTAATCCTTGCCTCTGGACCAAGACCAAGCTCTGTCAAGCCCGTGTGGTGGCTGGTGTGCAACGGTCACTCCACGTTAAAAAAATCCACCCACAGGCATCTTCCACCCTTCAGGATGTAGTTCGGGACCTAGATTGTCAGGTTGCTCATCGAAACACCTGTGAACTCATCCCTTTTTAGAGTGGAAACAAATCACCCTCGATACGAGGGACTGCCTAATACTATACTATCAACAGTGTCTCACAGCCCTGATACATTGGCTGGTTTCTCTGTACAGTTCTGTACACACTCAAACTCTACACAGTGTCGCTCACTCCCTCCCATTTCCAGCCCTGACGGTGCAGAAAGTCCCTCTCAAAGCTGCACGTTCCGGCTGCTTTCAGTTGAGTTGTGAGAGATTATTAAAGGATCCTGCATCTCCGCCTCGCTTCACAACAGCAGATCGAAGCCGCAAACAATCCATCGACTGATCGCTCGTCCCCAGCTCCAGCGTGAGTGAGGCCGGGACTGTCATGTATTCAATCAGCATTGTAACCCATGTATAATCTGTCCTAAGTTGTACACTGTGAGAACAATGACCACTATGTGGTGAACTTGTGGGAGACACTCCTAACCTGGACCTTCAGGTATAAAAGGGGAATCTCCACTCACTTCCATCACTTGAGTGCTAAGAAATAAAGGACAGGTCAAAGACTGACCTTCTCTGAAGCATGAGCCTCGTGTGCATTTACACTGTATAGTGAGGACGTATCAATGGCGATGAGAAACTGGGATTTAAACCACACGAGCATGGCCACTAGCTGAACCGACAAGAGGTACTGTATTAAGCAATGGTTGGGACAGAGATTCAACATTGTTAAAGCATCACACACTTCTCCAGGCAGCCAAGGGCAGTCAGGCATGCCCCAATATGTAGCCATACCCAGAGGGGAAGTTCGACAGAGACAATGGCAAGCTGAACGGCGATTCACGTCATTGCAAGGGACAATGCGGCCAGTAATGGGTCCATCAACACCTGTATATGGTGCACTCATAGACAATCACGGGGCAGTCAGTGACGATCGACTGGCAAGAGACCTTTTGTTTCCAACAGCAGCTCATGTTGGAGGCGTGGAGGCATGCACTCAGCCGGACTTTGCAGAGCTGAGCAAAATACCTGCAGAAATTGCAGAAATGAACACTGGGGGAAATCGCTGGAAGCTGAAGTTCAGCGAGTTCATGTGGAGCACGGATACAGTTCATACACCAGGACGCCACCGATAATGATGAACGTGCTCCTCAATGGCATCCCAGTATCAGTGGAGCTAGACACGTGGGCCAGCCAGTCCCTGATGGGTATCAAATAGTTCGAAAAGTGGTGGGCGTCCAAGTCCAGGAGGCCAAAATTATCGCCGATTGACGCACAGCTAAGAACATACACAAAGGAGATCATTCTGGTGCTAGGCAGCGCCACAGTAGTCGTGACCCACAAAGTTCGCTTGCTGTCATGAACTGGAAATTTGGCGATGTCAATGCAATTTCCTCTGTGGAGCGAGTATCATGCTCACAGATCCTGGACAAATTTGACTCATTATTTCAACCCGGCACTTTCATTGGGGCCAAGGTAGTGATTCACATAAACCCGGACGCCAGGCCAGTACACCACAAGGCCAGGGCAGAACCGTATGTGATGCGGGAAACGACAGAAGGCGAATTGGACCGTTTGCTAAGGGAAGGCATCATCTCCCCAGTCGAATTCAGTGACTGGGCGAGCCAGATTGTGCCGGTGCTCAAGGCGGATGGGTCGGTCAGGATATGTGGTGATTACAAGGCCAGCATCAATCGGGTGTCACCCCAAGACCAGTATCCGCTACTGAAAGCGGAGGATCTCTTTGCGACGCTATCCGGTGGCAAACATTTTTCAAAATTAGACCTGACCTCAGCTGACATGACCCAGGAGCTGGCGAGTGAGCCGAAGAAGCTGACCACCATCACGACACACAAGGGATTGTTTGAGTACAACAGATGTCGGTTTGGGATTCGCTAGGTTGCTGCGATCTTACAATGAAATATGGAAAGCCTCCTCAAGTCGATTCCAGGGACGGTGGTTTTTTAGGACGACATCCTCATCACGGGTTACGATACTGAAGAACACCTCCACAACCTGGAGGAGGTGCTACGCATACTGGACCGGATAGGTCTGCGACTGAAAAAGGCGAAGTGCATCTTCACAGCTCCAGAGGGATAATTCCTGGGGAGGAGGGTAGCAGCAGACAGGATCAGCCCTACTGCCTCCAAAACGGAAGCGATCCAGAGAGCACCCAGACCCCGTAACACGACGGAGCTGCTTTCGTTCCTGGGGCTCCTGAACTATTTTGGTAACTTTCTTCCCAAATTGAGCAAACTGCTAGAGCTGCTACACGTGCTCCTACGCAAAGGTCGCGAATGTGTCTGGGGGGACAGCCAGGAAAGGACTTTTAATAGAGCACGCATTTTGTTATGTTCCAACACTCTGTTAACGCTATATGACCCATGTAAGGAGCTTGTGTAACGATGCGTCGTCCGATGGTGTCGGATGTGTTGCAGCATGTGAATGCCAAGGGTCAGTTACAGCCGGTAGCTTAGGCCTCCGGAAGTCTGTCCCAGGCAGAAAGGGGATACGGGATGGTTGAAAAGGAAGCGCTCGCATGTGTATATGCAGTAAAGAAAATGCACCAATACCTGTTTGGCTGGAAATTTGAGCTGGAGACAGAGCACAAACCCCTGACATCCCTTTTGGCCGACAACAAGGCCATAAATGTAAACGCATCGGCCCGCATACAGAGGTGGGCACTAACGTTAGCCGCCTATGACTGCACAATTCGGCACAGACCGTGCACCAAAAATTGCGCCGATGCACTCAGCAGGCTCCCACTCGCCACCACTGAGGGGGCTACCGAGCATGGTGCTGAGATGGTCATGGCTGTTGAAGCATTCGGAAGTGAAGGCTCACCCGTGACAGCCCGGCAGATTAAAGTCTGGACAAATAGAGACCCGCTATTGTCTCTCGTCAAGAAATGTGTCCTGAATGGGGACTGGGCTGCCACGTACAGGGCATGTCCTGAGGAAGTTAAACTATTTCACCGGCGCAGGGATGAACTCTCGATTCAGGCCGATTGCCTACTGTGGGGAAACTGCGTAGAAACCAGATGTGCAGAGAGGTGTTCATCAGAGAACTCCACAATGAGCACCCGGGCATTGTCATGAGGAAGGCAATTGCCAAGTCACACATTTGGTGTCCAGGGATAGATGCAGATCTGGAACTTTGTGTTCGCAGGTGCAACACGTTTGCCCAGCTGACTAATGCGCCAAGGGAAGCCCACCTTAGCCCCTGGTCCTGGCCCACCAAGCCTTGGGCACGCATACATGAGGACTACGCAGATCCTTTCAAAAATGTTTTTGGTTGTAGTCGACGCCTACTCCATAAGAAACATAAGAAACACAAGAATTAGGAAGAGGAGTAGGCCATCTTCCCCCTCGAGCATGCTCCGCCATTCAACAAGATCATGGCTGATCTGGCAGTGGACTCAGCTCCACTTACCCGCCCGTTCCCGTAACCCTTAATTCCCTTAGTGGTTAAACATCTATCTATCTGTGACTTGAATACATTCAATGAGCTAGCCTCAACTGCTTCCTTGGGCAGATAATTCCACAGATTGAAAAACCACTGGGAGAAGAAATTCCTTCTCAACTCGGTATTAAATTGGCTCCCCCGTATTTTGAGGCTGTGCCTCCTAGTTCTAGTCTCCCCTACCAGTGGAAACAACCTCTCTGCCTCTATTTTGTCTATCCCTTTCATTATTTTAAATGTTTCTATGAGATCACTCCTCATCCTTCTGAACTCCACCAAGTAAATACCCAGTCTCCTCAATCTATCATCATAAGATAACCCCCTCATCTGCGGAACCAACGAGTGAATCGTCTCTGTAACCCCTCCAATGCCAGTATATCCTTCCTGAAGTAAGGTAACCAAAACTGCACGCAGTACTCCAGGTGCGGCCTCACCAATACCCTATACAGTTGCAGCAGGACCTCCCTGCTTTTGTACTCCATCCCTCTCGCAATGAAGGCGAACATACCATTCACTTTCCTGATTACCTGCTGCACCTGCAAACTAACTTTTGGGGATTCATGCACAAGAACCCCCAGGTCCCTCTGCACCGCAGCATGTTGTAATTTCTCCCTATTCAAATAATATTCCCTTTTACTGTTTTCTTTCCCAAGGTGGATGACCTCACACTTTCCGACATTGTATTCCATCTGCCAAACCTTAGCCCATTCGCTTAACCTATCCAAATCTCTTTGCAGCCTTTCTGTGTCCTCAACACAACTCGCTTTCCCACTAATCTTTGTGTCATCTGCAAATTCTTTTACACTACACTCTGTCCCCTTATCCAGGTCATCTATGTATATTGCATACAGTTGTGGTCCCAGCACCGATCCCTGTGGCACACCACTAACCACCGATTTCCAACCTGAAAAGCACCCATTTATCCCCACTCTCTGCTTTCTGTTCGCCAGCCAAATCTCGATCCATGCTAATACATATCCTCTGACTCCGCGTACCTCTATATTCGGACGTAACCTTTTGTGTGGTACCTTATCGAAAGCCTTTTGGAAATATAAATACACCACATCCATCGGTACACCTCTATCCACCATGCTCGTTATATCCTCAAAGAATTCCAGTAAATTAGTTAAACATGATTTCCCCTTCATGAATCCATGCTGTGTCTGCTTGAGTGCACTAAGCCTATCTCGATGTCCCGCTATTTCTTCCTTAATGATAGTTTCAAACATTTTCCCCACGACAGATGTTAAACTACCCGGCCTATTGTATCCTGCCTTTTGGCTGCCCCCTTTTTTAAACAGAGGCGTAACATTAGCTGCTTTACAATCCGCTGGAACCTCTCCAGAGTCCAGATAATTTTGGAAGATTATTACGAATGCATCTGCTATAACTTCCGCCATCTCTTTTAATACCCTGGGATGCATTTCATCAGGACCAGGGAACTTGTCTACCTGGAGTCCCATTAACCTGTCCAGCACTACCCGCCTAGTGATAGTGATTGTCTCAAGGTCCTCCCTTCCCACATTCCTGTGACCAGCAATTTCTGGCATGGTTTTTGTAATTTCCACTGTGAAGACAGAAGCAAAATAATTGTTTAAGATCTCAGCCATTTCCACATTTCCCATTATTAAATCCACCTTCTCATCTTCTGAGGGACCAACATTTACTTTAGTCACTCTTTGCCATTTTATATATCGGTAAAACCTTTTAATATCTGTTTTTATGTTTTGCGCAAGTATAATTTCGTAATCTATCTTTCCTTTCTTTATTGCTTTCTTAGTCATTGTTTGCTGTCGTTTAACATTTTCCCAATCTTCTAGTTTTCCACTAACCTTGGCCACCTTATACGCATTGGTTTTTAATTTGATACCCTCCTTTATTTCCTTGGTTATCCACGGCAGGTTATCCCTTCTCTTACTGCCCTTCTTTTTCACTGGAATATATTTTTGTTGTGCACTATGAAAGAGCTCCTTCAAAGTCCTCTGCTGTACCTCAATTGTGCCACCGTTTAGTCTGTGTTCCCAGTCTACTTTAGCCAACTCTGCCCTCATCCCACTGTAGTCCCCTTTGTTTTCGCATTGTATGCTCGTTTGAGACATTACTTCCTCACCCTCAATCTATATTACAAATTCAACCAAACTGTGATCACTCATTCCGAGAGGATCTTTTACTAGTAGATCGTTTATTATTCCTGTCTCATTGCACAGGACCAAATCTAAGATAGCTTGCTCCCTTGTCGGTTCTGTAACATATTGTTCTCAGAAACAATCCAGTATGCATTCTATGAATTCCTCCTCCAGGCTACCCCGTGCGATTTGAATTGACCAATGTAGGTTAAAATCCCCCATGATTACTGCCGTTCCTTTTTCACATGCCTCCATTATTCACTTGATTATTGCCCGCCCCACCGTCAAGTTATTATTTCGGCGCCGATAAACTACGCCCACCAGTGACTTTTTCCCCTTACTGTCTCTAATCTCCACCCACAATGATTCAACATTTTGTTCATTAGAGCCAATATCATCTCTCACAACTGCCCTGATATCATCCTTTATTAACAGAGCTACCCTACCTCCTTTCCTTTCTTGTCTATCTTTCCGAATTGTCAGCTACCCCTGTATGTTTAATTCCCAGTCTTCGCCACCCTGCAACCACGTTTCTGTAATGGCCACCAAATCATACCTATTTGTCATGATTTGTGCCGTCAACGCATTTACTTTATTTTGAATGCTGCGTGCATTTAGGTAAAGTATTTAATACTAGTTTTTAATCCATGATTTTTAGTTTTGACCCCTCCTGCAGCCCCTTTATATTCATACATATTGTCCCTTCCTATCACCTTGTGGTTAACACTGACCCCAGTGCTACTCTGCTCTGTTGCCTCCTGCCTTTTGCATTCTTTCTTGGGGTCCTGTTTATCTGCGCTCTCAACCACTCTAGCTCAGAGCCCTCTCCTGCGTTTCGAATACTCCTCGCATTGAGGCACCGAGCTTTCAGGCTTGCCTTTTTATTGCACTTTGACCCTTTAGAATTTGGATGTACTGTGGCTATTTTTGGTTTTTGCCTTGGGTTTCTCTGTCATCCACTTTTACTCATCTCCTTTCTGTCTTTTGAATCTGTCTTCATTTTGTTTCCCTCTGTCTCCCTGCATTGGTTCTCATCCCCCTGCATATTAGTTTAACTCCTCCCCAACAGCACTGGCAAACACTCCCCCCTAGGACTTTGGTTCCGGACCTTCCCAGGTGCAGACCGTTTGGTTTGTACTGGTCCCACCTCCCCCAGAACCGGTTCCAATGCCCCAGGAATTTGAATCCCTCCCTGCTGCACCACTGCTCAAGCCAAGTATTCATCTGAGCTAACCTGCGATTTCTCCTCTGACTAGCACGTGGCATTGGTAGCAATCACGAGATTACTACTTTTGAGGTCCTACTTTTTAATTTAGCTTCTAGCTCTTTAAATTCAACTCGTAGGACCTCATCCCTTTTTTTTACCTAAATCTTTGGTACCAATGTGCACCACTACAACTGGCTGTTCACCCTCCCTTTTCAGAATGTCCTGCACCCGCTCCAAGACATCATTGACCCTTGCACCAGGGAGGCAACACACCATCCTGGAGTCTCGGTTGCGGCCGCAGAAACGCCTATCTATTCCCCTTACAATCGAATCCCCTATCGCTATCGCTGTCCCACTCTTTTTCCTGCCCTTCTGTGCAGCAGAGCCAGCCATGGTGCCATGAACTTGGCTGGTGCTGCCCTCCCCTGATGAGTCATCCCCCTCAACAGTACTCGATGTGAGGCCAACGTGATATCTGCTACACTGCAGCCCATCAAAGGGTGAGAAAGCACTGAATATAAAGGATGAGCTCACAAATATCAGGGGCAGTGCAGTCTAGTCAATGTAAACACTCCTTTCTTATTCAGCAGTGGCATGAATGGGAGTCAGACGCCACAAAGTTTAATTAAAGACACAAATACAAGCAACACTTGCAAATCTTTTCAGTGTAAAATTTATTTGAAATGCTGCTGCGTTGAATCTGAAAATACGCACGGTGGGATTTTATCTTCACTACTGATTATATTTTGTGTGCACGGTGGGAATAACCGGTGCTGTTAAATTTGATAAAAGTTGCCCCAGATTCGTGGTGTCATCAGCAATAAAGATTTTGAACCAGAAAGCTGCAATACAGTGAGTAAAATGGGATATGGTTTTCGAGTTAAGATGCAAAGCACAAGACAAATGATTGAAGTATGGACTGTTCCTGAGTTAGCATTTGTTTGATTGTGCAAAAGAAGGCGAGGGGTTAATTTATGATGGTTTCCCGTGAAAGCAAAAGAAAAGTTTAAGAAGAAACTATACGGTGCCTGTCAGGTCAGCGCTGCTTGTGATACCTGGTGGGAATGGGCGGAGATTTTAAAGCCCCTTGTATTACAGAACCTTCATATAGACAAACATCTCCAGCTCACTGTGTAGGTCTGATGGAGCAACGGTAGTGTGTCTGACTTCAAATCCGAAGGTTACTTGTTCAAATCACGTCGTGGTCACTTTGATTGAGTTGATAGCCCTCCAGCAACAGGTGATGTGTTTGTCCCTCGTAACAGCCCGTCGAGCACAGAGTCGTGTGTTACGGAGCTGCGCGATGTGAACCTCGACAAAACCACTGCTTCTGTGTCCAAACTGGGTTTCCTGATGGTCTAGTGGTTAGGATTTAGCGCTCTCACCGCCGCTGCCCCGGTTCGATTCGCGGTCAGGGAAATTGTACTTTTAATTCAAAACCTTATAAAAAAATAGTTCATCTATTTTACACATCTTTATGCATCTCCTATGCAAAAAAAAAGAACCATTGATTTAAACATCATTAATTAATTCATAAAATTCTATTGTCATATGATATATTTTGCTCTGAGCAGATGAAGAGCTTTTGTGCCGATGCCATTGGCTTTAATTCTGGTAATCTGCTGCTGAAAGTGGAGATGTTTCCGCAGTGTACCGCAAATCACAGACACCATCAGAGGAAGTCTCTCGGGATCGAGGAGGACTTGCTTCCATCCAAAAGTGAGTCCTTTGATGGCTGAACAGTCCGATACGAGAGCCACAGATCCTGTTACAGGTGGGACAGACATACGTCGAGGGAAGGGGTCGGTGGGACTGGTTTGCCGCGTGCTCCTTCCGCTGCCTGCGCTTGGTCTCTTCATGCTCCTTGCGTCGAGACTTAAAGAGCTCAACGCCCTACCGGATGGACTTTCTCCACCTCGCGCGGTCTGCGGCCAGGGTCTCCCAGGTGTCAGTGGTGATGTCGCACTTTACCAGGGAGACTTTGGGGGTGTCCTTGTAACGTTTCCGCTGTACTTCTTTGGCTCGTTTACCCTGAAGGAGCTAATCATAAACACGTAAGGATTCGGGGCCGGAGTTGGCTATTCGTCCCCTCGAGCCTGGTCCACCATTCAAGAAGACCCTGGCAGTTCTTCAACAGCAAGATTCAACATCTGGGGCGCAGCCAACAGGCGCCTGGCTGCAATGAGTGATAAAAACCTGCGTTGGACAGAAGCCTGGCTAGCTCAGTCGGTAGAGCATGAGACTCTTAATCTCATGGTCGTGGGTTCGAGCCCCACGTTGGGCGATTGTATTTTTTTTCATTTAATGTTGCTTTCATGGAAAACCTCTGACCGAAACGGCACAAAACAAAAATGTTCCTTTCAAAGTCATTGAACTCCGAAATTTCACCGCGCCATGAATCTCCTGAATCAGATGCCTGTAGTTTTGCCGACTCAATCCATGTCCCTTTGCAATGCTGTGCTCCCACCCACACTATGAAATGTGCCACTAACTTATCGAATCATGGAATGGTTACAGCACGGAAGGCCATTCGGCCAATCGAGCCCGTGCCGACTCTCAGCGAGTCCCACTCACCCGCTCTTTCTCTGTAGCTCTGCAATTGTTTTTCCTTCAGACCCATATCCAACTCCCGTCTGAAAGATAAAATTGAGTCTGCCTCCACCGCCCTTTCAAGCCGTGCATTCCAGATCCTCACCACTCGCTGCTAAATGGTCATCTCCTGTTCCGATATGTAAAGTCTGTGAAACACGAGATCAATTCCTGCCAAACTCACAGCCTTCCGAAATATAGCACCATCATTCTATTCTCGTTAAACCAGCTCCTGAAGTATCGGCCAGCTCTGTAGGTTAAAGCTCTCGTTTTATACTTTAGATTACTTTAACTGCAGTGTAGTGGTTATCACGTTAGCCTTACACGCGAAAGGTCTCTGGTTCGAGCACGGGTGGAAACATTATTTTGGAGACTGTTTTTGCTGTGAAATAAATTGAACAAAAGTCGCCCCAGGTTCCTTGTCGCATGAGCACTGAACATTTTAAACCAGTCTCCAACATACAGAGTGAGTAAAATAAGATAGGTGAGAAAACTTCATCAATTATTCAAAATCCTTAAATAATTAAAGTTCAGATATTGAAGTTTCCACTGTCCCTCAGCAGCAATTCTACAAAACAACGCTGTCGGTTAATGAGTGGGGAATAAAACAAATAATCTTCATCCATCCCTATCCCCCGACACACAGTTTAATTAGTTGCATGTCATTATTTTAAAGATTTTGAATGAAAGAGTTACTTTCTGAATCTGTGCTCCCTCTGTGAGCACCGCACCACGAAACGAGCAGGAAACACATTAAAGAGTTTACCACAATTGCTGACATTTCTTAGCTTTTTTCTTGTGTTTTTTCAGCTCTTCCTCCTTTTCAGCTCCTGACAGCAGATATTGCTGTGATTAAACCTGAACACAATGCAATGTCTGTCTCACTGTTTCCCCGGTGTCAGGCAGAGATACGCCTGCTGCCCTCATTTATTTCATGTGACAGGACACAAAGGTTCAAAATCAACCTGCAGGGAGCCACACACAGCACTTAATAGGCAAGATGGCCGTTCTGTGTTCACGTCATTGTCTCCTCTGGAGATGTGGGTTCATGTCCCACTTCTGATATTATTTTTGAACCAAAAACTAATGTGCGATAAAATGGAACAAGAGCAGTCCGAGGTGCATTGTCACATGATGCAAGCGATCTCGGATCCGGACCAAAGCTCCCCACACACCGAGCACAGGCTCAGGAAAACGCCGGGGGAGTGGATATCCCGGTCACTGGGCCTTCCAGTCACACTGAACAAGTGCCCGGTCTGAAACGTTCCAGAGCAATAACTTGTAACTGAAACTTCTACCAGTCAGGATGGCCAAGCGGTCTCAGGTGATGTCTTCAGTTCACAGTCTCCTCTGGAAATTTGGGCTCAAATCCCACTCCTGACATTCAGTGTTTTTAATTGCAAACTCATTTGTTTGACACCACTCTGAAGTGCTTTGGGCCATCCATCGAACTTAATAAAATGACCCCACTTCAAGTGCAAACAATGATATCAAAGTTACTTCTCAAACTGAGAACCGATCCTGGTTGGCTGTAGCGAAAGGAATGGTTTTGTGAAGCATTGAAATATGCCCTCTAAATATCTCGCACTGCTCATTTAAAAACACGGTTATAATTTGTTTCAGTGCAAAAGAAGACAGGCTCGAAGGGCCAAATGGCCGACTCCTGCTCCTGGTTCTTGTGTTCTTATACAGAGCACAGAATAAATGATTAAATGATCAACTCTCCCTCAGTTCGCATTTCTTTCATTGTGCAAAAGAAGATTATGGGCTCATTTATGATGTTTTCCTGGGAAAGCACCATAAAAGTTTACGGAAAATAATTCACCCAACATAGGGCTCTATCCCACGATCCGGAGATTAAGAGTCTTATACTCTCCATACTGAGCTAGCCGGGCTTGCATAAATTGCATCTTCCTGTCGCTGATTGCTGCCAGGCGCCTGTTGGCATCGCCCCGTGGGTTTATCTCGAGCTTCAAACCACGAAACCGGTTCTCCTGAATTTCAAGGCTTGTACGGAGATCAATCATCAAAAGCCGTGTCATTAACCACAGCTGGGCCGTCAATTTTCTGATCGCAAAGTGCTTTCAGTCCTTGTCAATATCTCTTGTCTATTTGCCGGTGTTTCCCGATTCTGTCAGTCTCTCTGGCTCTTTAATCTGTGTGTGGTCACCTGCAGGTTGATTCTCGATGAATGCCTGTGTTTGTGTCTTCAACACCAATAGAAAATGTTTCTTATATATTTCTTACGTTCTCTCCAATGCCTTGATATCCTTCCTAAATTGTGGTGCTCAGAACTGTAAAGAGTTCTCCAACTGAGGCCTAAACCGGGATTGAAAACGTATGGTATAACTTCCTCGCTGGTGTCCTCTATTTCACTACATTTCAAGCCAAGGGCCCTGTATTCTTTTTAAACAACTTAGCAACTTATCTATCCAGCTTCAAAGATTTCTGTGTGTAAATCACTCAATCCTTCTGCTTCCCTTTTAACACAATACCATTTCGTTTAAGTTTTCTCATATCACCTCCCTTTGTTTCCCAGACCTTGCACACAGGTACAGGATGCGGCCCATTCAGCCCCTTGAGCCTGTTACACAGGAACAGGAGGAGGCCCATTCAGCCTCTCGAGCCTGTTACACAGGAAGAGGTGTAGGCCCATTCAGCCTCACGAGCCTGTTACACAGGAACAGGAGTAGGCCCACTCAGCCCCACGAGCCTGTTGCACAGGAAGAGGAGTAGGCCCATTCAGCCCCTTGAGCCTGTTACACAGGAACAGGAGTAGGCCCATTCAGCCCCTTGAGCCTGTTACACAGGAACAGGAGTAGGCCCATTCAGTCCCTCGAGCCTGTTGCACAGGAACACGAGGAGGCCCATTCAACCCCTTGATCCTGTTACACAGGAACAGGATTAGGCCCATTCAGCCCCTCGAGCATGTTGCACAGGAACAGGAGGAGGCCCATTCAGCACCTCGAGCCTGATACACAGGAACAGGAGGAGGCCCATTCAGCCCCACGAACCTGTTGCACAGGAACAGGAGGGGGCCATTCAGCCCCTCAAGCCTGTTACACAGGAACAGGAGGAGGCCCATTCAGCCCCTCGAGCCTGATACACAGGAACAGGAGGAGGCCCATTCAGACATAGAACCTGTTGCACAGGAACAGGAGGAGGCCATTCAGCCCCTCAAGCCTGTTACACAGGAACAGCAGGAGGCCCATTCAGCCCCTTGAGCCGGTTCCGCCATTCAATGAGATCATGGCTGGTCTGTGAGCAAACTCCATATACCCGCCTTTGTCCCATGTTCCTTAATACCTTTGGTCAAAATGCGATGTAAAATGAACAACTGACCCAGCACCAACTGCCCTTTGCAGCAGGGAGTTCCAAAGCTCTCCCACCATGTGTGTGTTGGAATGTTTCCGAATTTCACTCCTGAAACATCTGGCTCTACTATTTAGACTATGGCCACTAGTCTGGGACTCCCCAACCAGCGGGAATCCTTTCTCTCTATCTACTCTATGTGTTCCCTTATTATCTTGAAAATTTTGATCAAATCACTGCTCGACCCTCTAATTTCCAGTGGGTGTAATCTCATATCTTAATTTAAACCTTGGAATCCAGGTATCATTCTGGGAAATCGACACAGTGCTCCCACCAAAGCCAATACAGCCTTCCTCAGGCAAGGTCAGTGAAAACTGAATCAAGGGACGGGTCTTACTAGATTTAATCTGATGGTTTCCAGCAGGCATTTGGTAAGGACCCACACATCATCATCATCATCATCATAGGCGGGTCCTCGACCGAGGAAGGCTTAATTCCACACGGGTTCACAGGTGTTTCAATGAAGGACCCGATGTTCCAGTCCTGAACTCCAATCAAAGGGTGGAAGATGCCTGTGGGTGGATTGTTTTAACGTGGTGTGACCATTGCACACCAGCCACCACACGGGATTGACAGAGCGAGGCCTTGGTCCAGTGGCAAGGGTTAAACAGGACGGCTGGAGACCTGCTCTGCTGCACGTCATCAAAACCCATGTCGCCGTTTGCTGCGTGGGCAGGAACATCGGCGGGACCGAAGTACAGCGGAGGAGCGGGAAGGTCAGTGTGGAGGAACAGTGAGAGATCGTGGTGGAGGAGCGGTGAGAGATCGTGGTGGAGGAACGGTGAGAGGTCCTGGTCGAGGAACGGCGAGAGATCGTGGTGGAGGAACGGTGAGAGATCGTGTTGGAGGAGTGACGAGAGATCGTGGTGGAGGAGCGGTGATAGGTCGTGGGGGAGGAACGATGAGAGATCGTGGTGGTGGAACGGTGAGAGTTCGTGGTGGAGGAGTGAAGAGAGATCGTGGTGGAGGAACGGTGAGAGATCGTGGTGGAGGAACGGTGAGAGGTCGTGGTGGAGGAACGGTGCGAGATCATGGCGGCGGAATGGTGAGAGATCGTGGTGGAGGAGCGGTGATAGGTCGTGATGGAGGAACTGTGAGAGATCGTGGTGGAGGAACTGTGAGAGATCGTGGCGGAGGAACGGTGAGAAATCGTGGTGCAGGAACGGTGAGAGTTCGTGCTGGAGGAACGGTGAGAGATCGTGGTGGAGGAACGGTGAGAGATCGTGGTGGAGGAACGGTGAGAGATCGTGGCGGAGGTGCGGCGAAGATTAAACACAAGTGATGATGGCAGAAATCAAAGTTGAGGCAACGTATGTGTTGTGAATCTGTAAAGCATGCACTCCCATGTTCCGCCACCAGGGAGCTCATCCCCTGAAGTCCCAAGGGATCCCATCACCATTTGGGACCACTGTATATAAGCCGGCCCCTACGCCAGTTCCTCACTCTGGAGTGTCTTATGAAAGACTGAGGTCACTGTTACTTTAACCTCCCATGTGCAGCATCATCTGTGTTAGGAACACAATAACTGGCGACGAGTATATGAAACCAGCACAAACTTGCAGCAAACTGTGGGCATCCTGGAGAAGTTCTCGGAAGGTGAGGACTGGGAAGCCTATGTCGAATGGCTAAACCAGTACTTTGTAGCCAACGAGCTGGACGGAGAAGGAAGTGCTGCAAAAAGGAGAGTTGTCCTCCTCACAGTCTGTGGGGCTCAGACATACAGTCTCATGAAGAATCTTCTGGCTCCGGTGAAACCCACAGACAAATCGTATGAGGAGCAGTGTACACTGGTTCGGGAGCATCTTAACCCGAGGGAGAGCGTGCTATGGCGAGGTATCGGTTCTGCACGTGCCAGCGATCTGAAGATCAGGAAGTGGCGAGTTACATCGCGGAGCTAAGGCGACTTGCAGGATAATGTGAGTTTTATGGCTACCTGGAGCAAATGCTCAGAGGCTGTACTGGGCATTGGCCACGAGACCATCCTACGAAAAACTTTAGCTGTACAGACACCGACCCTCAGTAAGGCCATTGCGATAACACAGGTATTTATGTCCACCAGTGATAACACCAAACAAATCTCTCAGCACACAAGTTATAGCAATGTTCATAAATTAACTGGAACTGCGTTTGTGAGCAGAAATGTACAGGGCAGAACCCACGAGTCTGCAACTGCCAGCAGGCCTCAGGTGACCCAGATGACTCAGTGTCCCTAACAAAGAATGAGTGCAAGGCAATTCACAACTTGTTGGCGTTGTGCAGGCTTCCATTCAGCCTATTCATGCCGCTTCAAAGGGTATGTTTGCAAGAGCTGTGGAACAATGGGGCATCTCCAACGAGCTTGCGAATGAGCTGCAAGCTCTGCAAAAGCTGCTAACCACCATGTGGCAGAGGAAGATCGGTCCATGGTGGATCAAGCAATTTCGAGCCTCAGAGAGAGGAGGCAGATGCTGAAGTACACGGGGTGCACCATTTTCGACGAAATGTCCACCTATAATGCTAAATGTAAAATTGAATGTCTTACCCCTAACCATGGAACTGGACTCTGGCGCTAGCCAATCCATTCTGAGTAAAAAGATGTTTGAGAGACTGTGGTGCAACAAGGCATTCAGAGCAGCCCGAAGCCCCATCCACATGAAACTGAGAATGTACACCAAAGAGCATTTAACTGTCCTGGGCAGCGCCATGGTCAAGGTCACCTACGAGGGCACGGTGCACGAACTGCCACTCTGGATTGTCCCGGGCGCTGGCCCCACACTGCTTGGAAGGAGCTGGCGGGGAAAATCCGCTGGAACTGGGATACCATCCGAACGCTATCACATGTCGATGAGGCCTTATGTACCCAGGTTCTGAACAAATTTCATTCACTTTCTGAGCCAGGCATTGGAAACTTTTCCAGGGCGAAGGTGCGGATCCACTTGGTCCCAGAGGCACGATCCATTCACCACAACGCGCGAGCGGTACCTCACATGATGAGGAGAGTGAGGAAATCGAGCTGGACAGGCTGCAACACGAGGGCATCATCTCCTCAGTGGAATTCAGCGAGTGGGCCAGCCCGATTGTTCCAGTACTCAATAGTGATGGCACTGTCAGGGTTTGCGGCGATTATAAAGTAACTATTAATCGTTTCTCGCTACAGGACCAATACCCGCTACCTAAGACAGACGACCTATTTTGCGCGCTGGCAGGAGGCAAGGCGTTCACCAAGCTTGACCTGACTTCGGCCTACTTGACGCAGGAGCTGGAGGAGTCTTTTAAGGGCCTCAGCTGCATCAACACGCAAAAGGGACTGTTCAGCGACAACAGATGCCCGTTTCGAATTCGGTCGGCTGCAGCGATCTTCCAGAGAAACATGGAGAGCCTACTCAAGTCGGTACCACACGCGGTGGTCTTTCAGGACGACATATTGGTTATGGGTCTGGACACCGCCGAACACATACAAAACCTGGAGGATGTCCTCCAGCGACTGGATCGCGTAGGGCTGCGCCTGAAGAGGTCGAAATGCATCTTCATGGCAACAGAAGTGGAGATTTTGCGGAGAAAGTTCACGGCGGACGGCATTCGGCCCACAGACGCCAATAAAGAGGCTATCATGAACACGTTCAGGCAACAGAACGTCACGGAGCTGCGGTCGTTCCTTGGACTCCTCAACTATATTGGTAACTTCCTATCGGGGTTAAGCACCTTTTAGAGCCTCTACATGTGTTATTGCACAAAGGTGAGAACTGAGTCTGGGGAAAAAAAACAAGTGTTTGCTTTTGACAAAGCCAGCATCCTTTTATGCTCCATCAAGCTGCTTGTATTTTATAACCCGTGTAAAAGACTTGTGCTAACATGTGACGTGTCGTCGTACGGAGTCGGGTGTGTATTACAACAAGCTAACATTGCGGGGAAGATGCAACCTTTCGCCAATGCTTCCAGGAGCTTGTCTAAGGCCGAGAGGGCCTACAGCATGATTGAGAAAGAGGCATTAGCATGTGTGTTCGGGGTAAAGAAAATGCATCAGTTTCTGTTTGGCCTCAAACTTGAGCTGGAAACCGATCACATGCACCTCACATCCCTTTTCGCTGAAAACAAGGGGATAAATACTAATGCCTCAGCCTGCATACAAAGGTGGGCACTCACGTTCTCAGCGTATAACTAGGCAATCCACCACAGGCCAGGCACTGAGAATGGTGCGGATGCCCTGTCGGCTACCATTGCCCACCACAGGGGTAGACATGGCGCAGCCTGCAAACTTGTTGATGGGGGCGCAGCCCGCTGACTTGTAGATGGTCATGGAAGCGTTTGAAAATGATAAATCACATTTTACGGCCCGCAAGATTGGGACTTGGACCAGCCAAGATCCTCTGCTCTCTCTCGTAAAAAACTGTGTATTGCATGGGAGCTGGGCCAGCATCCCCGTTGAAATACAAGAGCCAATCAAGCCGTTCCAGCGGCGAAAGGACGAGCTGTCCAGTTAGGCAGACTGCCTGTTGTGGGGTAACCGCGTAGTGCTGCCAAAAAAGGGCAGGGAGACGTTCATTTCGGATCTCCACAGCACACACCCGGGTATAGTAATGATGAAAGCGATAGCGAGATACCACATTTGCTGGCCCGGTATCGATTCTGACTTAGATTCCTGTGTACGGCAATGCAGTGTATGTGCTCAGTTGAGCAACGCGTCCACAGAGGCACCACCAAGTTTGTGGTCCTGGCCTCCAGACCAGGGTCGAGGATCCATGTCAACGATGCAGGCCCATTTCTTGGTAAAATGTTCCTGGTGGTGGTGGATGATTTTTCAAAATGGATTGAACGTGAAATAATGTCGGGAAGCACAGCCACCGCCACCATTGAAAGTCTGAGGGCCATGTTTGCCACCACGGCATGCGTGCCATACTGGTCAGTGCCAACGGGCCATGTTTCACCAGTGCCAAATTTAAAGAATTCATAACCCGCAATGGGATCAAACATATCACCTCGACCCCGTTTAAACCAGCCTCCAATGGGCAGGCCGAGCGGGCAGCACAAACAATCAAACAGAGCCTCAAACGAGTCACAGAAGGCTCACTCCTAACCCGCCTGTCCCGAGTACTGCTCAGCTATAGCACGAGACCCCACTCGCTCACAGGGGTGCCCCCGGCTGAGCAACTCATGAGAAGGACACTAAAAAGCAGACTCTCGCTGGTCCACCCCAACTTGCATGATCAGATAGAGTGCAGGCGTCAGCAACAAAATGTAAATGTTGGTCGCGCCACTGTGTCACGGGAAATTGATCTGAATGACCCTGTGTATGTGCTAAACTATGGAAATGGTCTCAAGTGGATCGCGGGCACGGTGATCGCTAAAGAAGAGAGTAGGTTGTTTGTCGTCAAACTAGACAATGGATAAATTTGCAGAAAGCACCTGGACCAAACGAGCCTGTGGTTCACAGGCTGCCCTGAACAACCCAAGGCAGACACCACCTTTTTCGAAACCGCAACACATACCCAAAGGATCAACGACACCACCACGTACCAGGAAATCGAACCCATCACACCCAACAGCCCAGCAAGGCCAGACACACCCAGCAGCCTGGCAGGGCCAACAACACACCAGCCCAGCGAGGGCACAGCCAACACACCAGAACAGACATTTGTACCGAGGTTGTCCACCAGGGAAAGAAAAACTCCCGACCGCCTCAACATGTAAAAACTTTTTGCTTTGACTTTGGCGGGGGAGTGATGTTGTGTCTCTGTAAAGCATGCACTCCCATGTTCCACCACCAGGGAGCGCATCATCTGAAGTTCCAAGGGATCCCAAAAGACTGTTGGATGCTCTAGTTACAAGTTATTGCTCTGGAAAGTTTCAGACCGGGCACTTGTTCAGTGTTGCTGGAAGGCACAGTGACCGGGATATCCTCTACCCGGGGTTTTCCTGAGCCTGTGCTCGGTGTACGGGGAGCTTTGGTCCGGGTCCGAGATAGCTTGCATCATGTGACAATGTACCCCGGACTGCTCTTGTTCCATTTTATCGTCCACAAGTTTTCATTTCAAAAATGTTTCCGCCAACAGGCGCCCAATCCCTCTCTCTGCAAAACGTTCCTTTCACAAACATTTCTCTGACCGGAACTGCACCAAACAACAATGTTCCTTTCAAAGTCATTAAACTCCCCAATTTACACGTCCGCAATTTTAAGGACAAGGACTGAAAGCGCATTGCGATCAGAAAATTGGCGGACCCCCTGTGCTTAATGACAGAGCTTTTGATGGTTGATCTCCGTACACACCTTGGAATTCAGGAGAACCTGTTTCGTGGTTTGAAGTTCGAGATAAACCCACGGGGCGGAGCCAACGGCGCCTGGCAGCAATCAGCGACAGGAAGATGCAACTTCAGCAGGGCCGGCTATCAACGGCATTACCATCGCCGAATCCCCCGCCATCAACAGCCTGGGATCACCATTGACCACTAACTGAAGGGGATTGACTGTATTGATGTTGAGAAGCCCGGCTAGCACAGTCGGTAGAACATGAGGTTCTTATTCTCAGGGTCATGGGTTCGAGCCCCACGTCGGTTGAATTATATTCCTTAAACTTTTATGTTGTTTTCACGAGAATTAATCTTCTTTTGCACAATGAAAGAAATGCTAACTGTTTTGGTCTCCTTCTTTAAGGAGGGATATACTTACATTGTAGGCAGTTCAGACAAGGTTCACGAGGATGCAGGAAGAATGTTCCCGATGACAAGTTGGCAAAAATAATTCAAGTCTGTGAGATACTCAATCATTATTTCAATCATTAATCCACCCACAACATCTGAGATACAACAAGGATCAAAAGCTTTGCCAAGCCCAGCTAGCTCAATTGGTCAAACATAAAACGTTTAATCTCAGAATTGGGGGTTTGAGCCCCACGTTGGGTAAATAGCTTTTGTTGCAAGCCAGTAATGACATGGACTCTTTCACGAATCCACCCCAACTTACAGTAACACAGTCCCGCCTAAAGAATGAGGAATTGTGGGTGACTGCATGTTGATCAGCAGAGAGCTTCCTCCTCTCCGATTCCACTGAGGCTCAGCCTCCCATGATCACCTCTCGACAGTACAGGCTGCTGTCCAGATCGATTATACAGAGGCTTGGAATACAAGAGCAGGGAGGTTATTCTTGAACTGTTCGGCCACAGCTAGAGTACTGCATGCAGTTCTGGTCACCACATTACAGCAAGGACGTGATTGCACTGGAGAGGGTACAGAGGAAGTTTATGAGGATGTTGCCGGACTGGAGAATTTTAGCTCTGAGCAGAGATTGGATCGGCTGGGTTTGTTTTCCTTGGAACAGAGGATGCTGAGGGGAGACCTGATTGAGGTGTACAACATTATGAAGGGCCTGGATAGAGTGGACAGGAAGGACCTGTTTCCCTTAGAAAAGGGGTCAACAACCAGGGGGCACAGATTTAAAGTAATTGGTCGACGGTTTAGAGGGGATACGAGGGGAAATCACTGGAACTCACTGCCTGAAAGGGTGATAGAGGCAGAAACACTCAGCACATTTAAAATGTACCTGGATGTGCACCTGAAGTGCCGTACCCGACAGGGCTACGGACCGAGAGCTGGAAAGTGGGACTGGGCTGGGGAGCTGTTTGTCGGCTGGCACGGACACGATGGGCCGAATGGCCTCCTTCCGTGCTGTACATTTCTCTGAATCCATGATGAGCAATTAACATTTTAAACCAGTCTCCTAAAACACCGAGTGAGTAAAGTCAGATGGGGGATAAAAATTCCTCAAGGGACACACAGGGTAAGATAATGGAAAAAGGGAAGCTTAGGACAGATAGCGAGAACTCGACACTGCAGAAACTCGAGAGGAGTATAAAAAGAGCAGGGGTGCAGGATCAGAACAACCACGATATTATTGGATGGTGGAGCTGGCTCGAGGGGCCGAATGGCCGGCTCCTGCTACTTGCGTACTTATGTTAATTGTTGAATCATTCCCCCTTGCACGCACTTTACTTGATGTGTCTAATTAGGAATGTTTATTGTAACATGTAATGAACATGTAACAGTGTAATATCTCCAAGTTTGCAGATGACACTAAACTGTGTGGCGGTGTGAGCTTTGAGGGGGACGCTCGGAGGCTTCAGGGTGACTTGGACAGGTTAGGCGAGTGGGCAAATGCATGGCAGATGCAGTATACTGTGGATAAATGTGAGGTTATCCACTTTGGGGGCAAAAACACTGGGGCAGAATATTATCTGAATGGCGGCAGATTTGGAAAAGGGGCGGTGCAACGAGACCTGGGTGTCATGGTTCATCAGTCATTAAAAGTTGGCATGCAGGTACAGCAGGCGATGAAGAAGGCAAATGGTATGTTGGCCTTCATAGCGAGGGGATTTGAGTATATGAGCAGGGAGGTTTTACTGCAGTTGTACAGGGCCTTGGTGAGGCACCACCTGGAATATTCTGTTCAGTTTTGGTCTCCTAATCTGAGGAAGGACCTTCTTGCTATTGAGGGAGTGCAACGAAGGTTCATCAGACTGATTCCCGGGATGGCAGGACAGACATATGAGGAGAGACTGGATCAACTGGGCCTGTATTCACTGGAGTTCAGAAGGATGAGAGGGGATTTCATAGAAACATTTAAAATTTGGACGGGACGGGACAGGTTAGATGCAGGAAGAATGTTCCCGATGTTGGGGAAGTCCAGAACCAGGGGACACAGTGTAAGGATAAGGGGCAAGCCGGACTGACATATGAGGAGAGACTGGATCAACTGGGCCTTTATACATTGGAATTTAGAAGGATGAGCGGGGATCTCATAGAAACATTTAAAATTCTGATGGGACTGGTTAGTGCCAACTTTAGCTCAGCCGTTACTTCGTAAAACCAACTTTGTGAAAAGTTTGAATTTTTCTTAATGTAGTCGCTGCCTGGTGTTTTTGTTGTCATTTTCAATCTCCTTCTTTCACACTGAAACAAATGGTAACCCTATTTGTAAATTAGGAATGCAAGATTTTTAGAGAGCATATTTAAATGCTTCACAAAAACATTCTGATCACGACAGCTACCGGGGTTCGATTCACAGTTGGAGAAGTAATTTTGCTACCACCGTTTTTAATTAAAGTGAAGTAATTTAATTCAATTACACAGATGACCCAAAGCACTTCAGAGTGGTGTCAAAACAAATGAGTTGGTAATTCGAAATAAGGAATGTCAGAAGTTGGATTTGAGTTTCTGGGATGGAGAAAAATAACCATCTGTGCAGTTGAACTGGGAAGGGTGAATAATGAATAAGTTGATTCCGGGTTTGAAATGCGGCTTGTATCTGCTGATATTAACCGATAGCATTGTTTAGCAGATTGTAAGAAATGCTAACATGATCACTGAGGGACAGTCGAAACTTCAGCAACTTAATTTTAATAATTTGTTAAACTTGAATCATTGAGAAGTTTTATTCCCTTTCTGATTTTACACACTCTGTATTTTAGGAGACTGGTTTTAAATGTTCCTTGCTCATCATGGAATCAGAGAAGTTTGCAGCACGGAAGGAGCCCATTGTCACATGAACAATGAACATTTAAAACCAGTTTTTGTTTCAGAAATAATGTTTCCGCCCAGGCTTGAACCGGGGAACTTTCGCGTGTGAGGCGAATGTGATAACTGCTACACGAGAAGAAACTGGTGCCTAGTTCTATGCCCAGAGAGAAGTGTTCAGCAATAAGCTGGAATACTCAATCCCTCTCTCTACAAAAAGTTCCTTTCACAACATTTCTCTGACCGGAATTGCACCAACCAAAAATATTCCTTTCAAGTGTGCAAATTATTTTCGTTTAACTTTTATTTTGCTTTCATGGGATAACATCGTTAATGAATCGATAATCTGCTTTTGCACAATGAAAGAAATGCTAACTGACTGAAAGTCAGTCGGTCAATAATTGGTTCTGTGCTCTGCATGTTGGTAATGTAGCCAAGGTGTACAAAGATCGGTGGGAAAGCAAGTTGTGAGGAGGACACAAACAATCTGCAAAGCGATATCGATAGGCTCAGTGGCTGGGCAGTAATTTGTCAGATGGCGTATAATGTATGAAATATGAGGTTATCCACTGTGGTAGGGATAATAGTCAGGCCATCCTGACTACTCAGTGCTGTGTGTGGCCACCTGCAGGTTGATTTTGAACTTTTGTCTCCTGTCACATGAAATAAATGAGGACAGCAGGCGTATCTCTGCCTGACACCGGGGAAATAGTGAGAGAGACCTTGGAGCAAGGGTCTGGTTATTGCCAAACAGAAAAAAAAATATTAATCCTGGAAAAAAAATGTCTGACAGAACAGTGACCCCGACCTGATTTGAACAAACAAATTTCGGATTTAAAGTAAGACACACTACCGTTCCGCCACGAGGCCTACGCATTAAGCTGGAGATGTTCGTCGAAATGAAGGTTCCGCAATGCAAGTGGCTTGGAAATCAGGAGAACCAGTTTCGAGGTTTGAAGTTCGAGATAAACCCATGGTGCGGAGCCAACAGGCCCCTGGCAGCCATCAGCGACAGGACGACGCAACTTAAGCAGTCCGGGTTAGCTCAGTTCGTCGTGTATGAGACTCTTAATCTCAGGGTTGTCACTTCAAGCCCCACGTTGGCAGATTTATTTTCCTTAAATTTTTATGTTGCTTTCACAGGAAAACATCATTAATTAACCCATAAATTATTTTGCACAATGAAAGAAATGCGACTGAGGGAGAGTTGATCATTTAATCATTTGTTCTGTGCTCTGTATAAGAACACAAGAACCAGGAGCAGGAGTCGGCCATTTGAGCCTGCCTTCTTTTGCACTGAAACAAATTATAACCGTGTTTTGAAATGAGCAGCGCGAGACATTTCGCGGGCACCTTTCAATGCTTCACAAAACCATTACTTTCGTTGCAGCCACCCGTAATCGATTCCCGGTTTGGGAAGTAACTTTGATATCACTGTTTGCAATTGAAGTGGGGTCGTTTTATTAAGTTCGATGGATGTCCCAAAGCACTTGAGAGTGGTGTCCAAACAAATGAGTTTGTAATTAAAAACACTGGATGTCAGGAGTGGGATTTGAACACACGCCTCCAGAGCAGACTGCGACCTGAACGCAGCGCCTTCGACCGCTCGGTCAACCTGACTGTTGGATGTTCCATTTGCAAGTTATGACACTGGAAAGTTTCAGACCGGGCACTTGTTCAGTGTTGTTGGCAGGCCCAGTGAACGGGATACCCTCACCCCCGGGGTTTTCCTGAGCCTGTGCTCGGCGTCCGGGGACTATTGGCACGGGTCCGAGGTAGCTTACATGTGTGGGCTGCTTGCTGGCATCAGGTGGTCTCTTACCAGTGTGCTCAATTCTTGAAACGACTTGCTTGCTGGTTTCTCGGGTGCCAGCAGATCCTTCATTGAAGCGTATGTTTTCGAGCCACAGCTGGTCAAGAGATGGGCTCTTCTCTTGTCTGCCTTATTGTTGCGAACCAGTCTTTGGTTACAAAGCTTTGCTGGAGCCTTTCTATAAAGTCCTCCCAATTATCTCCAGCATTGTATTTTACATCTGAGCCGTTGGACGCCATTCTGTGGATTCTGTAATCCCGTAACTCGTCGCCACTGAAAAGTCCTGACCCTGTAGTACAGACTCACACGATGCACATACTGAAGTCAAGGTCACTCAGGACCTGCACCTTTATTACACAGCTCTCGAATGCCACACTTGCCTAAGACCTGTCCTTATATACCTGTCTGGGAACGGTCTCCAGTGTCTCCTGCAAATGCACCCCTGGTGGTAAGGTAAGCTTGTGGTTACAGGTCATCTCTGGTTACAATCATGTATGGCATGGTAAGGTACAGTTATGTACAGTAGTGTGAGATACATGACAGTACTGGTATTCATGGTGATTACAGCAATTATTAATCGTCTCACAGACCTCAATTATTTTTATGCGATGAATTGATCGAGGATTGAAAGCAGGTTAGTGCGCCAGATCTTAACCCCTCGACCACCAGGGAACAGTTACGATACATGTTGATATATTTATATATATTTATATATGAACCTGATTATCAACGGCTACCTACCGAGACCTCATGGTGCAACGGTAGTGTGTCTAACTTTGAGAGAGATAAATTGTTCCACAATGACAACCATTTCACCTTTTGTTCCCTTTTAAACACTAGAAACTGAGACAGTGGAATAAATAGAGAAACCAAAGCACAGGGATATTGACAAGAGGAAGAGAGAAGGGGAAATATACAGTCCCCACCCAGAACTAATGCAGGACCCCCTCTGCTGCGCTCGGGGTGACCACTTGCAGCCTGGATACACTGATGTCCCAACAGCTCATTGACTGTTGGAGTGGGACCGTGCGGTGCTTCAGAAGACAGGTCGAAAAAGCAAAGTCACTGATTCCGTCTCATGTGCTCCTCCGATCAAGAACAGCAACACACCAAAAATGCTTCAATAATGGTTACATCTTATCTACACATTCGGTAAACAGTTGGCTCTTTGGTCTCGGGATATGATTCTTGCTTTGAGGTTGTTACTTAAATTTTGCGAGAGGTCCCGGGTTCAAATCCTGGACGAGCCCTCAGTTTCGCCAAGAATTTTGAAATTGCATCGAACTTTTGCAAAGAAGGACTTGCATTTCTACAACACCTTTCAGGAACTCATGACGCCCCAAAGCGCTTCACAGACGTTGAGATATGTTTGAAGTGTTGTCGTGTGGGGAAAGATGTGCCCAAATCACCCCACACGAACTGGAACTCTTTGCGAAGGAGTTCGGTGCAAATAATCAGGTGCCTCAGGGACTTGGAGTTTCTATGAATGAGTTCTGCTTGTACCTGCGTTCAAGCTGGAAACAGTATCTGGCTTCCATCTCACGGGAGCAGCGTGTAGTGGTTCGTGAGTCGGTGACCAGATTGAGGTGCGCCGCTTTCAATCTTTGAAATTTCACCAAACAAAGAAACGGTTAATCCAACTGTCCCTGTAAGCAACGGATTGAAGTGGTCGGTGCTCCAAACAGAGCTGGAACACACGCAGTGCAGTAATAGGGTCCGCAACATTAAATGTCAGAGTTATTAAGCAGACAATAATTAAACATACACTTAACAACAGTACTTACACCCAAACCTTGCGAATGTTAGCCGAAGAACTCAAACATGTTACCTTTCCCAGGTCGGTGTACAAATTGATCAAACAATAATCGGATTCTAAACTATCTGTTCCAAATGCCACATTTTATATCTTTTCCTTACCCCTGCTACGTGACAATTGAAACTTTTAATAGCATTACCGAACATAACTGCCCAACTTCTGATGGAAGGTCATTAACCTGAAACGTTAACTCTGTTTCTCTCTCCACAGATGCTGCCTGGCATGCTCATTGATTCCAGCATTTACTCTTTAATTCATCAAACTTATAATCAGAGTATCACTTCCCTTGTCATCTAACTACACTCCTTCCTGATATGTAGCCTTGTCCTACAAACAGGCTCCTTTCGCACGATATATGCATTCATTGGAGTTATAACTTCTTCACGATAACAATTATGTGATGTATGTAACTCTGTAATACTTGCCACCAGAGGGCGCGACTGTTGGAGTCCTAATGGTCACCTGCCCACATAGGGCCAATATAAAAGGTAGGCTGCCATGTTGTTCAGACACTCTGGAGTTGTAATAAAGAAGATTAAGGTCACACTAAGTTTAGGTCACAGTACTCAGCCTCGGGGAGTTCTTCTATACACAACAATTGGCGACGAGTAACAGAATACGAATCTTCACGCAACCATGGCGGTTGTTGGAACATTAGAGAGATCCGTAGAGGGTGATGATTGGGAAGCCTTCGTCGAGCAGCTCGACCAGTACTTTGTGGTCAACGAGCTGGAAGGAGACACTAACATGGCGAAGCACAGGGCGGTTCTCCTCACCGTCTGTGGGCCTAAAATATACAGCCTCATCAAGAATTTGCTCACACCGACAAAACCAACGGAGAAGGAATATTCAAATTTGTGCACACTGGTTTGCGACTACCTCAAGCCGAAGGAGAGTATCCTCATGGTCAGATATCGTTTTAACACGCACCATCGCTCCAGGGACCAGGACCTGGCGGATTATGTCACCGACCTGAGACACCTCACGGGAACTTGCGATTTTGCAGCTGCGTTGGGGCAAATGCTGTGGGACTTTTCCGTGCTGGGCATCAGTCACGAGGTCATTCTTCGAAAGCTGCTGGCTGCTGAAACCCTAGACCTGAGCAGGGCCATCGCGATCGCCCAGGCTTACATGGCCACGGACGATAACACGAAACAGATACCTTCTCAACATCGAAGCTCACCGGCAAGTACTGTGCATAAAATGATGTCGCTAGCAGGCCGAACTGCATATGGCAGGGCCTATACGTCTGTGGCTGCAAGACCTGTGATGACTCAGAGTGCGCCATCGGGGGTGAATGTGAATCTATGAGCACCGTGTTGGTGCTGCGGGGGTAATCATCGTGCTCATTAATGTCGATTCAAGCACTACGTGTGCAAAGGCTGCACAAAGATGGGGCACCTCCAGTGAATGTGCAAACGTGCTGTGACAAACCACGTGGCAGAGGATGATCGATCCGGCATGGATCACGCAGCACAGGCAACTCAACCCGAGGAACAAGGACGCCCAGGTGCCGCTGGGGATGTTGCATTTTATCAGGGAGGTTTTGAGTGTGTGCCCGAAACGTTTCCTCTGCCTGTAAAATCCTGACCCTTGCAGTACAGACATGCACGAGGCACATGCTGAAGTCAAGGTCACTCTGGACCTGCACCTTTATTTCACAGATCTCAAGTGCCAGTCTTGCCTGAGACCTGCCTTTATATACCTGTGTGGAACAGATATGCAGTGTCTCCTGCAAGTGCACCCTGGTGGTAAAGTACGCTTTGGTTAGAGGTCATATCTAGTTACAGTCATGTATAGCATGGTAAGGTACAGTTATATATTGTAGTGTGAGATACATGACATAACCCTCCCCCAAGGTATTATTGTCTTTATAGGTTCAGTCTCTCAGGTGGTCTCCGCTCTCGCGTGGAGCGTCTTAGTTGTGGTTCAGTTGTTTGCCTTGGTGCCTGTTTTTCTTTCGGTGTGATTGCTGGTATCTCGCCTGGGCTGTCGTTTGAGACTGCCCTTTCTCAGGTTGTTCCCTCTGTCTGTCCACCAGGTGTGGTGTGAGTTCCAATTTGTAGTCTGCCTCTGGTTCTGCAGTGTTATCAGTGAATCTACTTTTTACTTGGCCTACATGCCTCCGGCAGGTTTGGCCATTGTACATTTGTACCACAGTAGCCTGTTTACTTCCTTATCTGTTACTGTCCCTGCAAACCATTTGGGACCCCGGCCATAGTTGAGCACAAACACTTTGTCCTCTATCACATTCCACCTCCCCCTCGAATTTCGGTCATCGTACTCAGTTAGCTTCCGGCGCTTTGCCTCAACAATTTCATGCATATCTGGGAGGATTAAAGGGAGTCTCGTCTTTAAGGTTCGTTTCATCAATAGTTGCGCGGGGGGAAACCCAGTCAACGAATGCGGACGAGGTCTGTTTGTCATCAGCAGTCGCGGCTCTGCAGCGTGGGACCTTGGATTTTTAGCATTCTTGTTTCACGATTTGCACTGCTCGCTCCACCTGGCCATTGGATGCCGGCTTGAATGGTGCCGTCTGAACGTGATTTATGCCGTGGTCAACTATGAAATCTTGAAATTCTGCGCTGTTGAAGCACGGACCATTATCACTGAGCAATATGTCAGGGATTCCGGGCGTAGCAAACATGGTTCTCAGGCTCTCCACAATGGTGGAGGTGGTGCTCGAGTTTAAAATGGTGCATTCGATCCACTTTGAAAATGCATCAACGACTACGAGGAACATTTTGCCCATGAATGCGCCCGCATAGTCTACATGCACCGGCGACCACGGTTTGGTGTGCGAGGGCCAGGGGCTTAGAGGGGCCTCATAGGGGGTATTACTGCGTTGGGCACAAATGGTGCATCGACGGACGCAGAGCTCCAAGTCCGCGTCAATGCCAGGCCAGCAGACGTGGGATCTGGCTATGGCCTTCATCAGGATGATCCCTGGCTGCTCGCAGTGGAGCTCCGGGACAAACGCTCTCTACCTCGCAAGGGCATAACTACTCGGCTGCCCCACGTCAGGCAGTCTGCCTGTAGTGATAGTTCATGCATGCGCCTATGGAAAGGTTTGATCTCCTCGGAGCAGGCATCACGAGTCTCTGCCCAGTCACGAGTTAAAACACATCTTTTGACGAAGGATAACGTGGGGTCGCTGGTCGTCCAAGCTCTGATTTGGCGAGCCGTCATGGATGAACCTGTGGATTCAAAGGCATTGATTGCCATGACCATCTCACAGTCCTGTTCGTCGGACCCTTCCGTGGTCGCCAGGGATAGCCTACTAAGCGCGTCGGCACAGGTGTCTGTGCCAAGTCTGTGCCTTATTGTACAGTCGTAAGACGCTAGCATGAGTGCCAACCGCTGAATGCGCACCGAGGCGTTGGCGTTTATTGCCTTGCACTCGGATAGCAGGGACGTGAGGGGTTTGTGGTCAGTTTCTCACGCGAACTTGGCCCCGAAAAGGTATTGGTGCATCTTTTTGACACCGTACACGCACACGAGCGCCACCTTCTCAACCATACAGTACCCGAGCTCCGCCCCCGAAAGTGACCTGGAGGCGGAAGCTATGGGTTGTAATTTACCCGCATCATTGACATGTTGTAAAATGCACCCGACCCCATACGCTGACCCATCAGATGTGAGAACTAGCTTTTTACCTGGATCAAAGAAAACCAAAACACTGTTCGAACATAGAAGGTTGCATGCCTTATTGAAGGCGCGTTACTGGGTCTCCCCCCAAAACCAATCGCACCCCTTCCTGAGTAGCACATGGAGAGGCTCTAGCAGCGTGCTTTATGTCTGCATAATGTTCCCAAAGTAATTGAGTAGCCCGAGAAAGGCGCGCAGTTCTGAGACATTCCGGGGCCTGGGTGCCAGGCGAATTGCTTCTGTTTTGGATTCTGTTGGGCAGATTCCATCAGCGGCAATCCTTCTGCCCAAAAATTCAACCTCGGGCGCGAGAAACAGACACTTGGATTTCTTAACTCTTAGGCCTACCCGATCCCATCGACTTAGTACTTGCTCCAAATTGCAGAGATGGAAGTCGGTGTCCCTGCCCGTGATAAGTATGTTGTCTTGAAATACAACCGTCCCCGGGATGGACTTGAGCAGACTCTCCATTTTGGGCTGGAATATAGCAGCTGCCGACTTGATGCCGAATGGGCATCGATTGTACATGAAAAGGCCTCGATGTGTGTTGATGGTGGTGAGTAGCTTAGTCTCTTTGATCAGTTCTTGCATCATATACGCAGATGTGAGATCTAGTTTCGAGAAAAGTTTTCCTCCAGCCAATGTGGCAAATTGATCCTCCGCTCTGGTCAGCGGGTACTGGTCCTGTAGGGAGACTCTGTTTATGGTAGACTTATAATCCCCACAGATTTTTACGGATCCATCAGGCTTCATGACAAGGTCCCACACAAGAGATTAATGTGCAAAGTTAAAGCACATGGGATTGGGGGTAGTGTGCTGATGTGGATTGAGAACTGGTTATCAGACAGGAAGCAAAGAGTAGGAGTAAACGGGTACTTTTCAGAATGGCAGGCAGTGACTAGTGGAGTGCCGCAAGGTTCTGTGCTGGGGCCCCAGCTGTTTACATTGTACATTAATGATTTAGACGAGGGGATTAAATGCAGTATCTCCAAATTTGCGGATGATACTAAGTTGGGTGGCAGGGTGAGCTGCGAGGAGGATGCTATTAGGCTGCAGAGTGACTTGGATAGGTTAGGTGAGTGGGCAAATGCATGGCAGATGAAGTAGAATGTGGATAAATGTGAGGTTATCCACTTTGGTGGTAAAAACAGAGAGACAGACTATTATCTGAATGGTGACAGATTAGGAAAAGGAAAGGTGCAACGAGACCTGGGTGTCATGGTACATCAGTCATTGAAGGTTAGCATGCAGGTACAGCAGGCGGTTAAGAAAGCAAATGGCATGTTGGCCTTCATAGCGAGGGGATTTGAATACAGGGGCAGGGAGGTGTTGCTACAGTTGTACAGGGCCTTGGTGATGCCACACCTGGAGTATTGTGTACAGTTTTGGTCTCCTAACTTGAGGAAGGACATTCTTGCTATTGAGGGAGTGCAGCGAAGGTTCACCAGACTGAATCCCGGGATGGCGGGACTGACCTATCAAGAAAGATTGGATCAACTGGGCTTGTATTCACTGGAGTTCAGAAGAATGAGAGGGGACCTCATAGAAACGTTTAAAATTCTGACGGGTTTAGACAGGTTAGATGCAGAAAGAATGTTCCCAATGTTGGGGAAGTCCAGAACCAGAGGTCACAGTCTGAGGATAAGGGGTAAGCCATTTAGGACCGAGATGAGGAGAAACTTCTTCACCCAGAGAGTGGTGAACCTGTGGAATTCTCTACCACAGCAAGTAATTGAGGCCAATTCACTAAATATATTCAAAAGGGAGTTAGATGAAGTCCTTACTACTCGGGGGATCAAGGGTTATGGCGAGAAAGCAGGAAGGGGGTACTGAAGTTTCATGTTCAGCCATGAACTCATTGAATGGCGGTGCAGGCTAGAAGGGCTGAATGGCCTGCTCGTGCACCTATTTTCTATGTTTCTATGTTTCTATGTTTCTATGACGGGGACGATGGGACTTGCCCAGTCGCTTAATTCCACGGGTGAGATAATGCCTTCCCGCAGAAGCCTGTCCAGTTCGTGTTCAATCTTTTCCCATTCACATAAGGCACAGCTCTCGCCTTGTGATGGACCGGTCTGGCATCCTGTGTGACGTAGATTTTTACTTTCGCCCCTTTGAAGGCTGAAAGAGATGTTCAAAACGACTTTGAACTGTTGAGCAGGAGGTCCGTTCCTCTGACGACACGGTGTGAGCATCATCCCATTTCCAATTTAGTTTTGCCTGACAGCTTCTTCCCAACAATGTTGGGAGATCTCGGGGGACAATCCACATGAAAATCGGTTCACTGTCCGTTTGTGTGTGACAGAGAGCATGGCGCTGCCAAGGACTGGATGATTTATTTGGTATAGGTCCTTAGTTTGGTGTCGATCCTTGTGAGTTTTGGTCTGTTGCTTTTGTGCGGCCACAGATGTTCAAATTGTTGAACGCTCATGAGAGATTGACTAGCTCCCGTGTCCAGTTCCATGTTGACGGGTATCCCGTTGAGTAGGATCCTCATCATTATTGGTGGCGTCTTGTTGTAAGAACAGTGGACATTGATCGTGTTGACCCGCTGTACCTCGGTGTCCCGGGCACTGTCCCCACCTTATTCTATTCCGCTTTCCGACCCTTCTGATTCGTATACCAGCCGAGCTGCTGTTTTTTTGCACGTGAGGCAGATGTCCTGGAAAGTTGCAGTTTCTGCAAACAGCATGCTGAAATCGACACCCCCTTGTTGAGTGCCTTCCCCCACATCTCTAGCACAGACCGCTTCCTTTGTTTCCGAAGGATGAGCTGCGTCTGGCTGATCTCTCTTGAGCTTCTCTCATTCTGAAGTTGATTGCTCGCATTGTGGGTTGATGAGGTGTGAATGGCCGTTCATTTGGCCCTTTATCGGCTTCTGGCGCCACTGCCTGCTGTGAAACCCTGCTCTCCTGCCTTTATCTGTGCGTGGGGCTAGCGGCTTGTTTCAAGCTGTGAACCCCTTGTTGCGATGTTTCGTTAGTTGTCGTACCCGCAGTGTAGATCAACCTTGTTTCTTCTTCTACAGCCAAGAATGTCTGTGCAATCAGTGCTGCTGCCTCTAGGGTCAAGTTCTTGGTCTCTATAAGCTTTCGGAATATGCCTGCGTGGCCTATTCCTTCAATAAAAAAAGTCTCTCAGTACTTCTCTCCTTAGTTCATTGGAGAACACACATAAACTAGCCAACGTCCGAGGTTCCGCCACAAAGTCGGGAATGCTCTGGCCCACACAGCGTCTGTAGTTGTAGAACCTGTGCCTGGCCATATGTAGGCTGCTCGCTTGCTTCAGGTGGTCTCTCACCAGTGTGCGCAACTCCTCAAACGACTTGCTTGCTGGTTTCTCGGGTGCCAGCAGGTCCTTCATTAAGGTGTATGTTTTCGAGCCACAGCTGGTCAAGAGATGGGCTCTTCTCTTGTCTGCCTTATCGTCGCCTAACCAGTCTTTGGTTAAAAAGCTTTGCTGGAGCCTTTCTATAAAGTCCTCCCAATTGTCTCCAGCATTATATTTCTCATCTGAGCCGTTGGTAGCCATTCTGTGGATTCTGTGATCCCGTAACTCGTCGCCACTTTAAAGTCCTGACCCTGCAGTACAGACTTAGACGGGGCACATGCTGAATTCAAGGTCACTCTTGACCTGCACCTTTATTTCACAGCTCTTGAGTGCCAAACTTGCCTGAGACCTGCCTTTATATACCTGTGTGGAACAGGTATGCAGTGTCTCCTGCAAGTGCATCCCTGGTGGTAAAGTATGCTTGTGGTTACAGGTCATATCTAGTTACAGTTATGTATAGAATGGTAAGCTACAGTTATATACAGTAGTGTGAAATAAATGATACTGCTCACCTGGGGCTCGCTTACCGTGTCGGAATTTTGAGTAGAGCGCTTGCTTAGGGAGTCTCGTGTCGGGCATGTGGACAATGTGGCCCGCCCAGCGGAGCTGGTCGTGTGTGGTCAGTGCTTCAGTGCTGGGGATGTTGGCCTGAGCGAGAACACTGATGTTGGTGCGTCTGTCCTCCCAGGGGATTTGCAGGATCTTGCGGAGACAGCACTGGTGGTATTTCTCCAGTGATTTGAGATGTTTGCTGTATATAATCCATGTCTCGGAGCCATACTGCGGGGCAGGTATCACCACCGTCCTGCACACCATAAGCCTGGTGCCAGATTTGACGTCCTGGTCTTCAAACACTCTCCTCCTCAGATGATCGAAGGCTGTGCTGTCACACTGGAGGCGGTGTTGGACATCGTCATCGATGTCTGCCCTTGCTGATAGTAGGTTCCCGCGGCGTGGAAAATTGTCCACGCTGTCGAAGGCCACACTTAAAGCCTTCCTAAATATAGCACCGTCATTCTATTCTCTTAAAACAAGTTCCTGAATTCTCGGCTAGCTGTGTAGGTTAGAGCTGTGGTTTTATCCTCAGATAGATTCTATCACAGTTTTTCCGTAGTGTAGTAGATATCACATTCGCCTCACACACGAAAGGTCCCCGGTCCGAAACCGGGCGGAAAGATCTTGAAAACTTGAAAATGAGACGATTGGCTGACTCCTGTTCCTAACGCTTACGTTCGTATGATCTCTTGACCTTTCACAGGAGAACAAACTCTCCTCTGAACATGCATGAGAAAGCTTCAGAAAATATTTCCACCCGAGGTGCTTTCGTTTGTGAGGCGAACGTGTTAACCATTACACTGCAGCAACATCTACACTTTTAGCACCAGATTACCAAAATTAAACCCAATGAGATCGGGATAAAAGTTCCTCACATGCTCAGGGCAAAACATATGATTACCGGTCTACAAAAGAATGAACAAACTTCAGTACCAGGTCAGACGGAAATGTTAAGCGAGCAGGTGGACTGCTGAATTGTACTTTTAAGAAGTTGGTGGTGACAAAACAAATGGATTCCGCTTCATGATTAAATATAAGAAATGTCAGAAGTGGGACATAAACCGACATTTCCAGAGGAAACAGTGACCTGAACACAGCACCTTACACCGCTCGGCCATCCTGAATATTCAGTGCTGCCTATGGCCACCTGCAGGTTGATTTTGAAATTTTGTGTCCTATCACATGAAATAAATGAGGGCAGAAATCGTATCTCTGCCTGACACCGGGGAAACAGTTAGACAGACCTTGGAGCAAGGGTCTGGTTATTGCCAAACAGCCAAGGAAATAATAATTCTGGAAGAAAAATATCCAAGAGAACAGTAACCCCGAAGTGATGTGAACACACAACCTTCCGATTTGTATTCAGACACACTACCGTTGCACCATGAGACCTACGCAGTAAGCTGGAGATGTTTTACTATATGAAGGATCTACATACAAGGGGCTTTAAAATCCCCTCCCATTCCCACCAGGTATCACAGGCAGCGCTCAGCTGACAGGCACCGTATGATTTCTTCTTAAACTTTTCTCTTGCTTTCACGGGAAACCATCAATAATTAACCCCTCACCTTCTGTTGCACAATCAAACAAATGCTAACGCAGGAACAGTCCATACTTCAATCATTTGTCCTGTGCTTTGCATCTTAACTCGAAAACCATATCCCATTTTACTCACTGTATTTTAGCTTTCTGGTTCAAAGTCTTCAGGGATCTGGGGCAAATTTATTATCAAATTTAACAGCACCGGTTATTCCTATCGTGCACACAAAATACAATCAGTAGTGAAGATAATATCCCACCGTGCGTATTTGCAGATTCAACGCAATAGGATTTCAAATAAAGTGAAAGAATTTTACACTGAAAAGATTTGCAAGTGTTACTTGTATTTGTGTCTTCAATGAAACTTTGTGGCGTCTGACTCCCGTTCATGCCTCTGCTGAATAAGAAAGGAGGGTGTGACGTTGACCAGACTGCACTGGTATTTGTCAGCTCATCCTTGAAATCCAGTGGTTTCTCGCCCTTTGATGGGCTGCAGTGTAGCGGATATCACGTTGGCCTCACACGCAAAAGGTCCCCGGTGGATCCGTTTTCTCTCAGTCAACGTTATCCATTTATTGAAGTGAAATAAAGAGCAATTAATGAATAAGGGACCCCTTTTGCCAGGAGAATAAATAGCAAATAAAAACAGCAAATACTGGAAATCTCAGCAGGTCAGGCAGCATTTTCCGGGAGACTAAACTCGCCTCCGATTGTTCATCCACAGAAAGTTTAAACATAAAGTTTCTGCCCGGGATTTAACCAGGGACCTTTTGCGTGTAAAGCAAACGTGATAAACACGACACAAGTTTCAACAGCAAGTTTCAACATCTGGGGCGGAGCCAACAGGCGCCTGGCTGCAATGAGCGATAAAAACCTGCGTTGGGCGGGAGCCCGGCTAGCTCAGTCGGTAGAATATGAGACTTTTAATCTCAGGGTCGTGGGTCCGAGCCCCACGTCAGGGGATTATATTTATTTAAATTTCATGCAGCTTTCATGGAAAAACATCATTAATTAACCCACAATCTTCTTTTGCACAATTAAAGAAATGCTAACTGAATGAACTCCAGAATTCAAGTTTGTGAGATACTCAATCATAATTTCAATCATCATTAATCCACCCACAATATTTGACATACGTTAAGGATGCCACATTTGCCCAGCCAGGCTAGCTCAGTCGGTAAAGCTTTAGACTTTTAATCTCAGGGTCGTGGGTTCAGGGTTGGGCAAATAAGTTTTGTTGAACTTTTCTGTTGCTTTCACGCGAAAACATCATTAATTAACTGATCAATTGGAGAGGCTGGGTCCGTTTCCTTTGGAACAGAGTATTTGTCCTCCAGGATCGTTAGTTTCCTTGCTGAATCACAATAACTAGACCCTATATCTCTCTCTGGATGTTCGGGGGTGTCCCGCACATTCCCAGTCGTGTGATTGCCCCTTTTCTGTTCTCCAATTCAATCCATATGGCCTCGTCCAAAAATCTGTCCATCTCCACCTGAAATATATTCAATGACCCAGCCTCCACAGCTCTCTGGGGCAGAGATCTCCACAGATTCACCACCCTCTGAGAGAAGAAATTCCTCCTCATCTCCGTTTTAAATGGGCGACCCTTAAACCTTCAGGGAATAAGGGGTTATGGGGATCAGCCATGATCGTATTGCATGGTGGAGCACGATCGAGGGACCATGTGGCCTACTCCTGCTCCGACTTCTTATGTTCTTATGACCCCTTATTTTGAAACTGTGCCCCAAGTTCTAGATTCCCCCACAAGGGGAAACATAGAAACATAGAAAATAGGTGCAGTAGTAGGCCTTTCGGCCCTTCGAGCCTGCACCACCATTCACTATGATCATAGCTGATCATTCCCTCAGTACCCCTTTCCTGCTTTCTCTCCATACCCCTGATCCTTTTAGACATAAGGTACAAATCTAACTACTTTTTGAATGTGTGGGTTAATACGCGTGAAAGTAACATAAAGGTTTAAGGAAAATAATTCACGCAAGGTGGGGCTCGAACACATGACCTTAAAATTAAAAATCTCATGTTCTACCGACTGAGCTCGCCAGACTTGCCCACTTCTACATTGTCAATGGTGAAGCCCAGGAGGTTGATGTGTATAAGTCAAAGGAACATAAGAAATAGGAGCAAGAGTCGGCCATACGGCCCCTCGAGCCTGCTCCACCATTTAATAAGATCATGGCTGATCCGATCATGGACTCAGCTCCACTTCCCCGCCCGCTGCCCATAACCCCTTAACCCCTTATTGTTTAAGAAACTGTCTATTTCTGTTCTAAATATATTCAATTTCCCAGCTTCCACAGCTCTCTGGAACAGTGAATTCCACAGATTTACAGCCCTCTGAGAGAAGAAATTCCTCCTCATCTCAGTTTTAAATGGGCGGCCCCTTATTCTAAGATCATGCCCCTAGTTCCAGACTCCCCCATCGGTGGAAACATCCTCTCTGCATCCGCTGTTGGTGAAAATAAATTCACATAGACTCTGGTAAGGTAAGAGAAACTACTTTATAGCTAACAGAGCTCTGGGAGAAGAGTTGAGATCCATCGATCTCCCCGAGTGCCTTGTGCCGCAGGGTTCTAAGCAGTTTACAGGGGGCGGAATACAATCATTTAAATTAATTGACAAACAACCAATCGATCCATATGGCAACACAATTAATTTACATTCAACTTTTTAGTCCGAGTAAAACCTGAAAGCATGGTGCGAGTTTGCGGGCCCTTCCTCCTTATCTTCTTTGTGGTTAGTTATTCTGTTGCAAAGCTTTCGATGAAACAGTGGCAAGCACCTGGCCAGGAGTCATTTGTTGCTGCAGAGTTCATATCAGGGACAGCAGATAGGCTTCTTGGTACAAAGTTCATTTCGTGGTGGCTTACCCCATCATGCTTTGCTTTGTCTGAAAATCCACTCCAACATCGTCATTCTATTCTCGGAAAACCAGCTGCTGAAGTATCGGCCCGCTGTGTAGGTTAAAGCTCTGATTATATTCCTAAGATTACTTTAACCACTCCGTTTCTGTAGTGTAGCGGTTATCGCACTCGCCTCACGCGCGAAAAGTCCCTGGTTCAAGCCCAAGCGGAAACATTATTTTGGAGGCTATTTTGTTGTAAATAAATTGAACAAAAGTCACCCAAGATTCCTTGTCGCATGAGCAGTGAATATTTTAAACCAGTCTCCCACACACAAAGTGGATAAAGTCAGATAGGGGAGAAAACTTCATCAATGATTAAGCTCTTTAAATGATTAACATAAGAACAGAAGATATACGATCAGGTGTCGGCCATTCGGCCTCTCGATACTGCTCTGCCATTCAATAAGATTATGGCTGATCTGACCATGGATTCTGAGTTAAGGCACTCGGGGGCCTGTTCTCTCTCCCCTGAGAAGGTTCACTTTCTATAGTCCAGCCTCTAAAAGGCACCACTCTGTGCACAGTACTTGCCGGGTTTGAGTCCTGAGGATGAGTCATCCGCCTAGAGCCACAGGTCGAGGTCATGAATGCTTGGCTCACGGAGATGGCCTTCTGCAGTGTGACTTTGGTATCCGCTGACAGTAGCGTATGAAGAAGGCCCTCGTGGCCGATTCCGATGACAAAGATATCCCGCAGTGCTTCGGTGAGGTGGTCACAAAAATCCCACGGTGCCGCCAGCCTCCTGAGGTCTGCAGCATATTTATATCTCCTGGCCTTCGGGCCGTCGGTGTGTATAAAACAGCTGTCTGGCTGTGAAGATGCTCTCTTTGGGCTTGAGTTGTTCTTGGATCAGTGTTACAAGCTCCTCGTACATCTTGGTCATTGTCTTCGCTGGTGCCAGCAAGTCCCTGACGAGGCCGTAGAAGGTGGGCCCACAAATGGTTGGCAGGATAGCTCTGCACTTATCAGCCAGTGTGACCGGGTTGTCACCTGCCAGATAGTTTGCTGTGAAGAAATGGACAAGCCACTCCACAAAGGCTTCCCAATCATCACCATCGGCGAACTGCTGCAACGTACCAAGTTTAGCCATTTTCGTGTGAAGGTCCGTAATCGCGTCGCCAATTGTTATACCTTCAGATGCTCTGATAATGACTCCACGAGACAATGTGTAGTGCTTGAACTGTAGTGACCTTCGGCCTTTATTGATAACCACAGAGTGAGCATCACACCTGATGGCTTGCCTTTTATACGAGGCCAGGCACACCTGAACAGGTAAGCTACAAGCCTTCCACTGCAGTGCCCTCTGGTGCACAACTTGCAATAGTTCAAGCGATAACCATGTCGGACACATGACAGGTGTCACTGTGGAACCGTTGCTCTCACTCAAAGTTAGACACACTACCGTGGGCACCACGAGGTCTAGGTAGGTAGCCATTGACATTCAGGTTCATATATAAATATATATAAATATATCGACATGTATCATAACTGTTCCCTGGCGGTCAAGGGGTTAAGATCCAGTGCGCTAACCTGGTTTCAATCCTCGATCAATTCATCGCATAATAATAATTGAGGTCTGTGAGACGATTAATAATTGCTGTAATCACCATGAATACCAATACTTTTTGTGATAGACCGAGCTTACAGACTATCTGGCTTCTCCTGCCCTTTGCCAGGCACGTGTTCGAGGTATAATTTTGTAAACAGGATGAGTTCGCTGATTGCGGGGAGATGGTAGGAGACTCTGTGGCCCCATTGTGAGGAAGTGAACACGGTTGCTGGGTGATTGGTGACATTTCTGTAAAGGTCAGCGGAGGAGAAGGATTGAGAACTTTCAGTGTGGGACAGAAGTTGTTTAAGGTGAGCCAACACATTCCCACTCAGCACAGAGGGAGCTCACTGGTCATTGTTCTTTTGGATATTGTCCTTCCAGAATTAATATTTCCTTTGCTGTATCGAAATAACCAAACCCTTGCTCCAAGGTCTGTCTCACTGTTTCCCCGGTGGCAGGCAGAGATACGCCTGCTGCCCTCGTTTATTTCATGTGAAAGGACACAATAGTTCAAAATCAACCTGCATGTGGCCACACACAGCACTGAATAGTCAGGGTGGCCGAGCGGTGTAAGGTGCTGTGTTCACGTCACTGTTCTCCTCTGAAGATGTGGGTTCATGTCCCATTTAATCATTAAGCGAAACCCATTTGTTTTGTCACCACTAACTCCTGAAATGTGCGATTCAGCAGTCCACCTGCTCGCTGAACATTTTCGTCTGACCTGGTGCTGAAGTTTGTTCATTCTTCTGTCGACCATCAATCATATATTTTGCTCTGAGCATGTGAGGAACATTTATCCCGATCTCATTGGGTTTAATTTTGGTAATCTGGTGCTGAAAGTGGAGATGTTTCCGCAGTGCAACGGTTAACACGTTCGCCACCCACGCGAAAGCACCTCGGGGGGAAATATTTTCTGGAGCTTTCTCTTGCATGTTCAGAGGAGAGTTTGTTCTTCTGTGAAAGGTCAAAAGATCAGAAGAACGTAAGAGTTAGGAACAGGAGTAAGGTATTCGGTCCATATTAAATTTTTCAAGATCTTTCCGCCCGGTTTCGGAACGGGGACCTTTCATGTGTGAGGCGAATGTGATAACGACTACACTACGGAAACACTGTGATCGAATCTATCTGAGGATAAAACCACAGCTCTAACCTACACAGCTAGCCGAGAATTCAGGAGCTTGTTTTAAGAGAATAGAATAAGGGTGCTATATTAAGGAAGGCTGTAAGTGCCTTTTCCACGCGTCGGGAACCTTTTCCACGCCTCGGGAACCTACTATCAGCAAGGGCAGACATCGATGACGAGGTCCAACACCGGCTTCAGTGTGCCAGCACAGCCTTCGATCACCTGAGGAGGAGAGTGTTTGAAGACCAGGACCTCAAATCTGGCATCAGGCTTATGGTCTACAGGGCGGTGGTGATACCTGCACCGCGATATGGCTCCGAGACATGGACTATATACAGCAGACATCTCAAATCACTGGACAAATACCAGCAGGGCTGTCTACGCAAGATCCTGCAAATCCCCTGGGAGGACAGACGCACCAACATTAGTGTTCTCGCTCAGGCCAACATCACCAGCTTTGAAGCACTGACCACACTCGACAAGCTCCGCTGGGCGGGCCACATTGCCCACATGCCCAACATGAGACTCCCTAAGCTAGCGCTCTACTCAGAACTCCGACATGGTAAGCGAGCCACAGGTTGCCAAAGGAAACGTTTCGGGCACACCCTCAACGCCTCCCTGATAAAATGCTACATCCCCACCTGCACCTGGGAGTCCTTGTTCCTTGGGTTGAGTTGCCTGTGCTGCGTGATCCGTGCCGGATCGATCATCCTCAGCCACGTGGTATGTCACAGCACGTTTGCACATTCACTGGAGGTACCCCATCGTTGTGCAGCCTTTGCACACGTAGTGCTTGAATCGACATTGATGGGCCCGAGGATTACCCCCTCAGCACCAACACGGTGCTAATAGATTCACATTTACCCACGATGGCGCGCTCTGAGTCATCACAGGTCTTGCAGCCACAGACGTATCGACCCTGCCATATGCAGTTCGGCCGGCTAGCGACATCATTTTATGCACAGTACTTGCCGGTGAGCTTCGATGTTGAGAAGATATCTGTTTGGTGTTATCGTCCGTGGCCATGCATGCCTGGGCGATCGCGATGGCCCTGCTCAGGTCTCGGTTTTCAGCAGCCAACAGCTTTCAAAGGCTGACCTCGTGGCTGATGCCCAGCACGTAAAAGTCCCACAGCATTTGCCCCAACGCAGCAAGGTCCCGCGAGGTGTCTCAGGTCGGTGACATAATCCGCCAGGTCCTGGTCCCCGGAGCGATGGTGCGTGTCAAAACGATATCTGGCCATGAGGATACTCTCCTTCGGCTTGAGGTAGACCCAAATGAGTGTGCACAACTCAGAATATTCCTTCTCCGTTGGCTTTGTCGGTGTGAGCAGATTCTTGATGAGGCCGTATATTTTAGGCCCACAGACGGTGAGGAGAACGACCCTGTGCTTGGCCATGTTAGTGTCTCCTTCCAGCTCGTTGGCCACAAAGTACTGGTCGAGCTGCTCGACGAAGGCCTCCCAATCATCACCCTCTACGGATCTCTCTAATATTCCAACGGCAGCCATGGTTGTTTGAAAGTTCGTATTCTGTTACTCGTCGCCAATTGTTGTGTCGAGAAGAACTCCCCGAGGCTGAGTACTGTGAGCTAAATTTAGTGTGACCTTAGTCTTCTTTATTACAGCTCCAGAGTGCCTGAACAACATGGCAGTCGACCTTTTATACTGGCCCTGCACGTGTGTGCAGGTGACCATTAGGTTCCAACAGTCGCGCCCTCTGTTGGCAAGTATTACATAGTTACATAATTCACATAATTGTTATCGTTCAGAAGTTATAATTCTAATGAATGCCTGAATCATCCGAAAGGAGCCTGGTTTGTAGGACAAGGCTACATATCAGGAAGGAGTGTAATTAGATGACAAGGGAAGTGATTTTCTGATTATAAGTTAGGAGAATAAAAAGAGTAAATGCTGGTAACACTGAGCAGGTCAGGCAGCATCTGTGGAGAGAGAAACAGAGTTAACGTTTCAGGTTAATGACCTTCCATCAGAAGTTGGGCAGTTGTGTTAGGTAATACTATTAAAAATTTAAATTGTCACGGAGCAGGGGTAAGGAAAAGATATAAAATGTGGCATTTGGAACAGATAGTTTAGAATCCGATTAATTTTTGATCAATTTGTACACAGAGCTGGGAACTGTAACGTGTTTGAGTTCTTCGGCGAACATTCTCAAGGTTTGGGTGTAAGTACTGTTGTTAAGTGTATGTTTTATTATTGTCTGTTTAAAAGCTCTGACATTTAATGTTGCGGACCATATTACTGCACTGCGCGTGTTCCAGCTCTGTTTGGAGCACCGATCCTTTCAATCTGTCGCTTGACAGGGACAGTTGGATTCACCGTATCTTTGTTTGGTGAAATTTCAAAGATTGAAAGCGGCGCACATCAACCTGGTCACCTACTCACTATCCGCTACACGCTGCTCCCGTGAAATGAAGCCCAGTTGCTGTTTCAAGCTTGAATGCAGGTACAAGCAGAACTCATTCACAGAAAGGACAATTCGCTGAGATACCTGATTCTTTGCACCGAACTCTATCGCAAAGAGTTGCAGTTCGTGTGGGTTGATTAGGGCACATCTTTCCCCACACTCCAACACTTCAAACATAACTCAACGGCTGTAAAGCGCTTTGGGGCGTCATGAGTTCCTAAAAGGTGCTGTCGAAATGCAAGTCCTTCTTTGAAAAAATTCGATGCAAGTTCAAAATTCGTGGGTAAATTGAGGGCTCGTCCAGGATTTGAACCCGGGACCTTTCGCTAACTTCAAGTAACAACCCCAAAGCGAGAATCATACCCCTAGACCAACGAGCCAACTACTGCACAACTGTGGAGCTCAGGTGTAACCATTATTGAACCATGTTTAATGTGTTGCTATTCTTGATCGGAGGAGCACATGGGACGGAATCAGTGAATTTGGTTTTTCGACCTGTCTTCTGAAGCACCGCACAGTCCCACTCCGACAGTCAATGAGCTGTTGGGACGTTACTGTATCCAGGCTGCGGGTGGCCAACAGGCGCCTGGCTGCAATGAGCGATAAAATCTAACATTAGCCAGAAGCCCGGCGTGCTCAGTCGGTAGAACATGAGACTTTTAATTACAAGGTCCTGGATTTGAGCCCCATGTTGGGCGATTGCATTTCTTTTAATTTTATGATGGTTTCATGGAAAATCATCATTAATTAACCCACAATCTTCTTTTGCACAATTAAGGAAATGCTAACTGAAGGAACTCCATAATTGAATCATTTCTTCTGTGCTCTGCAAGTGAACTCTGAAACCAAAAAACATTTTACACACTGTGCTTTCGGGGTCTGGGTCAAAATGTTCATTGCTTATAACATCAACAGGAGACTGGGGAAACAGTGAGACTGACTTTAGAGCAAGGGTCCGGTTATTGTGAAACACCAAAGAAAATAGCAATTCTGGAAGAATAACATCGAAACGAAATGTGAGCAGACATCCTGAAAGAAGTGTTAAGGCAGAAGGTTAAATGCTGCATCCCTTTCTGCAAAAAATTCCTTTCACAGATATTTCAATGTCCGAAACGGCACAAAGCAAAAATGTTCCTTTCAAAGTCAATAAACACCTGAATTTCCGCACCCCGCGAATCTCCTGAATCAGATGCCTCTAGTTTTGCCGACTCAATGTTGTGCAATGTTGTGCTCCCACCCACACTATGAAATGTGCCACTAACTCATCGAATCCTGGAATGGTGACAGCACGGAAGGCCATTCGGCCAATCGAGCCCGTGCCGACTCTCAGAGAGTCCAACTTCCCCGCCCTTCCCCCGTAGCCCTGCAATTGTTTTTCCTTCAGACACTTATACAACTCCCGTCTGAAAGATAAGGTTGAGTCTTCCTCCACCGCCCTTTCAAGCCGTGCATTCCAGATCCTAACCACGCCCTGCTAAATGGCCATCTCCTATTCCTATGTGTAAAGTCTGGGAAACACGAGATCAATTCCTGCCACACTCACAGCCTTCCGAAATATAGCAGCGTCATTCTATTCTCGTAAAAAAAGCTCCTGAAGTATCGGCCAGCTGTGTAGGTTAAAGCTCTGGTTATATTCCTGAGATTACCTGAACCGCAGCGTTTCTGTAGTGTTGCGGTTATCACGTTCGCCTCACACGCGAAAGGTCCCCGGTTCGAGCCCGGGCAGAAACATTGTTTTGGAGACTATTTTTGCTGTGAAATAAATTGAACAAAAGTCGCCCCAGGTTCCTTGTCGCATGAGCACTGAACATTTTAAACCAGTCTCCTAAATGCAGAGTGTGTAAAGTCAGATAAGGGAGAAACCTTCATCAATGATTCAAAATCCTTGAATGATTAAAGTTCAGTTATTGAAGTTTCCACTGACCCTCAGTAACGATTCTACAAAACAACGCTGTCGGTTAATGAATGGGGAATAAAACAAATAATCTTCACCCATCCCCATCCCCCGACACACAGTTTAATTCGTTGCATGTCATTATTTTAAAGATTTTGAATGAAACAGTTACTTTCTGAATCCGGGCTCCCTCTGTGAGCGCCGCACCACTGAACCAGCAGGAAATACATTAAAGAGTTTACCACAATTGCTGAAATTTCTTAAGCTTTTGTCTTGTGTTTTTTCAGCTCTTCGTCCGTTTCAGCTCCTGACTGCGGATATTGCTGTGATTAAACCTGAACACAATGCAATGTCTCACAGCCCCTGCCTCGGTTAATACCAACAGATCTAAGCCGCATTTCAAACCCACAAACAACTCATTTGTTATTCGCTCTTCCCAGTTCCAGAGCTCAGAGGGTTATTGTCCATCCCTGGGTTGCAAGCTACCTCGGACCCGGGCCAAAGCTCCCCGTACACCGAGCACAAGCTGAGGAAAACCCCCGGGGGAGAGGATATCCTGGTGTGGGGGGCTACAGGGCCGTCGTACCCTTAAATAATCTCTCACAGCTCATCTGAAAGCAGCCGGAATGTGCCTGCCTCAGCCGTGAGGTTACACCTGTTTATTTATAAAAAGAGAAGCAACTATCCTCATTCAGCAGATATAAGGCAAGATATCATCAAAAGAGGTTTTTGGACATTTTAAGTGATGTGTTTAATGCTTCAGTCATTTTTGTGTTTATTTCCCACCCCCTCTCTGGCTGTGCCTGCACTGAGCTTACCTCTAGGTAAGGTTGTTCTGAACTTACAAAAGTGGGCACTTACTCCAACCGACGTTAGTTTGTATTACGTTTTCACTGCCGAAACTTGCAAAACAGGCCTGATTGGATGGACACGCCCCTTTTTGAAAAAAAATACCTTACCTGAAGCCAACCTCAACTAACTCAGTAGAACTGGAGCAAACTAATATCCGAGAATTGCAATTTCTAACATTCTCCAAAGTAAACTAATTGCTCCAAAAAACTCGGAGCAACTCCACCCGAAATTGGGCCCTCAGTGTGGGACAGAAGTTGTTGAAGGTGAGCCAACACATTCCCGATCAGCACAGAGGGAGCTCACTGGTCAGCTCCCCTCAGTTGGGGCTGTTGTACCAGAAGTTTCTGTAAGGCAATAAATGGCAACGCCTCGGCGCGAATTCAATGGTGGGCAATCCTGCTGGCGTCCTACGACTATACCATAAGGCACAGACCAGGCACAGACAACTGTGCAGACGCGCTCAACATGCTACCCCTGGCGACCACGGAAGGGTCTGACGAACAGGACTGTGAGATAGTCATGGCAATCAATGCCTTTGAGTCCACAGGTTCACTCCTAACAGCTCACCAAATCAGAGCCTGGACGGCCAGCAACCCCACGTTATCCTTATAAAAAAGATGTGTCCTAACTGGTGACTGGGCAGATGCTCGTGATGCCTGCCCCGAGCAATTAAAACCCTTTCACAGGAGCATGCATGAGCTATCACTACAAGCAGACTGCCTGATGTGGGGCAGCCGAGTAGTCATGCCTCTGCGAGGCAGAGAGGCATTTGTCCGGTAGCTCCACCGCGAGCACCCGGGGATCGTTCTCATGAAGGCCATAGCCAGATCCCATGTCTGGTGGCGTGGTATTGACGCGGACTTGGAGCTCTGCGTCCGAAGGTGCACTATTTGTGCCCAGCTCAGCAATGCCCCCAGGGAGGCTCCACTGAGCCCCTGGCCCTGGCCTACCAAACCGTGGTCGCGGGTGCACATAGATTATGCGGGCCCATTCATGGGCAAATTGTTCCTCGTAGTAGTAGATGCATTTTCAAAGTGGATCGAATGCACCATTTTAAATTCGAGCACAACCTCCACCACTTTGGAGAACCACACGTGAAATGTCCCCGGTTTGAACCCGTGTAGAAACATTATTTTGGAGACTACTTTTGCTGTGAAATAAATTGAACAAAATTCGCCCCAGGTTCCTTGTCGCATGAGCACTGAACATTTTAAACCAGTCTCCGAAATACAGAGTGTGTAATGTCAGATAGGGGAGAAAACTTCATCAATGATTCAAGCTCCTTAAATGATTAACAAAATAACATAAGAAATAGGAACAGGAGTCGGCCATTCGGCCCCTCGATCCTGCTCTGCCATTCAATAAGGTCATGGCTGATCTGACCATGGACATTGAGTTAAGGGACTCGGGGGCATGTTCTCTCTCCCCTGAGAAGGTTCACGTTCTAGAGTCCAGCCTCTAAATGGCACCACTCTGTGCACAGTACTTGCCGGGTTTGAGTCCTGAGGATGAGTCATCTGCCTAGAGCCACAGGTCGAGGTCATGAATGCTTGGCTCATGGAGATGGCCTTCTGCAGTGTGACTGTGGTATCTGCGGACAGTAGCTTATGAAGAAGGCCCTCGTTGCCGATTCCGATGACAAAGATATCCCGCAGTGCTTCAGTGAGGTGGGCACCAAAATCCCACGGTGCCGAATGCCTCCTGAGGTCTGCAGCATATTTCGTGATCTCCTGGCATTCGGGCCGTCGTTGTGTATAAAGCCGCTGTCTGGCTGTGAGGATGCTCTCTTTGGGCTTGAGTTGTTCTTGGATCAGTATTACAAGCTCCTCATACGCCTTGGTCGTTGTCTTCATTGGTGCCAGCAAGTCCCTGACGAGGCCACAGACCGTGGGCCCACAACTGGTTCGCAGGATAGCTCTGTACTTATCAGCCAGTGTGGCCGGGTCATCACCAGCCAGGTCGTTTGCTGTGAAGAAATGGACAAGCCTCTCCACAAAGGCTTCCCAATCATCACCATCAGCAAAATGCTGCAACGTACCAAGGTTAGCCATTTTCGTGAGAAGATCTGGAATCTCGTCGCCAATTGATATACCTTCAGATGCTCTGATGATGACTCTACGAGACAATGTGTCCTTTATTGATAACCACAGAGTGAGGATCACACCTGGTGGCCTGCATTTTACACTAGGCCAGGCACACCTGCACAGGTAAGCTAAAAGTCTCCCACTGCAGTGCCCTCTGGTGCACACCTTGTAATAGTACAAGCAGTAACAATGTAGAACACATGACAGGTGTCACTGTGGAACAATTTCTCTCACTCAAGTTTAGACACACTATCGTGGGCACCACGAGGTCTAGGTAGCTAGCCATTGACATTCAGGTTCATATATAAATATATATAAATATATTGACATGTATCGTATCTGTTCTCTGGTGGTCAAGGGGTTAAGACCTGGCGCACTAACCTGGTTTCCATCCTCGATCAATTCATCGCATAAAAATAATTGAGGTCTGTGAGACGATTAATAATTGCTGTAATCACCATGAATACCAATACTTTCTGTGATAGACTGAGCTTACATACTATCTGGCTTCCCCTGCCCTTTGCCGGGCACATGTTTGGGGTTTAATTTTGTAAACTGGTTGAGTTAGCTGATCGCGGGGAGATGGTAGGAGCCTCTGCGGCCCCACTGTGAGTCTGTGGAAGTGAACACGGTGGCTGGGTGATCCGTGACATTTCTGTAAAAGGCAGCGGAGGAGAAGGATTGAGAACTTTCAGTGTGGGACAGAAGTTGTTGAAGGTGAGCCAACACATTCCCGATCAGCACAGAGGGAGCTCACTGGTCAGCTCCCCTCTGTTGGGGCGGCTGTACCAGAGGTTTCTGTAGTGCAGTGGTTATCACGTTTGCTTTACACGCAAAGGTCCCTGGTTCGATCCTGGGTGGAAACATTATGTTTAAACTTGCTGTGGATGAACAATCGGAGGCGAGTTTCGTCTCCCTGCAAATGCTGCCTGACCCGCTGAGATTTCCAGCATTTGCTGTTTTTATTTGCTATATATTCTCCTGGCAAAAGGGCTCCCTTATTCCTTAATTGCTTTTTATTTCACTTTAATAAATAGATAAATTTGAGTGAGAGAAAACGGATCCACCGAGGACCTTGTGAGGCCAACGTGATATCCGCTGCAATGCAGCCCATCAAAGGGCGAGAAACCACTGAAGAAAAAGGATGAGCTCACAAATATCAGGGGCAGTGCAGTCTGGTCAATGTCAAACCCTCCTTTCTTATTCAGCAGTGGCATGAACGGGAGTCAGACTTCACAAATTTTAATTAAAGACACAAATACAAGGAACACTTCCAAATCTTTTCAGTGTAAAATTCTTTCACTTTATTTGAAATCCTACTGCGTTGAATCTGAAAATACGCATAGTGGGATTTTATCTTCACTACTGATTGTATTTTGTGTGCACGGTAGGAATAACCGGTGCTGTTAAATTTGATAAAAGTTGCCCCAGATTCGTGGTGTCATCAGCAATGAAGAGTTTGAACCAGAAATCTAAAATACAGTGAGTAAAATGGGATATGGTTTTCGAGTTAAGATGCAAAGCACTGCACAAATGATTGAAGTATGGAGTGTCCGAGTTAGCATTTGTTTGAATGTGTAAAAGAAGGTGAGGTGTTAATTAATGATGCTTTCCTGTGAAAGCAAGAGAAATGTTTTCGAACAAACCATCCGGTGATAGTCAGGTGAGCGCTGCTTGTGATACTTGGAGGGAATGGGCGAGGATTTTAAAGCCCCTTGTATTGCAGAACCGTCATATAGACAAACATCCCTTAACTACTGCGTAGACCTTGTGGTGCAACGGTCGTGTGCCTGACCTTGGGTTAAAGGGTTGCGTGTTCAAATCATGTCGAGGTCACTGTTCTTTTAGCAATTGCTGTTTCACAATAACCAGACACTTGCTGCAATGTTTGTCTCACTGGGAAGTAGTCGTAAGGTTGGTGACAGCATCAAACAAGAAAGAAGGGAAGTGTGCAGTGGTGGTGCAGCAGTTATCATGGGTGACTTTAATCTACACAGTGATTGGGCTAACCACATGGCAGTAATGTGGTGGAGGAGGATTTCATGGAGTGTGTTATGGATGGTTTTCTCAACCAAGAAGGGAGCTGGCCACCATTAACTGGGTGATGTGTAATGAGAAGGGACTAATTAGCAATCTTGTTGTGCGAGACCCCTTGGGGAAGAGTAACATAATATGGTAGAATTCTTCATTAAGATGGAGAGTGTCACAGTTAATTCGGAAACTTGGGTCCTGAACTTAAGGAAAGGTAATTTTGACGGTATGAGGTGTGAATTGGCTGGAATAGACTGGCCAAGGATACTTCAAGGGTTGACGGTGGATAGGCAATGGCAAATATTTAAAGATCACACGGGTGACTTCAGCAATTGCACATCCCTGTCTGGAGTAAAAATAGAACAGAGAACGTTGCTGAACCGTGGCTAACAAGGAAAATTAAGGATAGTGTTAAAACCAAGGAAGAGACATATAAATTGGCCAGAAAAAGGAACAAACCTGTGGACTGGAAGAAATTTAGAATTCAATGGAGGAGGACTAAGGGTTTCATTAGGAGGGGGAAAATGGATTATGAGAAGAAGCTTGCTTGTAACATACAAACTGACTGCAAAAATTCTGTACATATGAAGAGTAAAAGATTAGTGAAGACAACTGTAGGTCCCTTGCAGTCGGATTCAGGTGAATTTATAATGGGGAACAAAGAAATCGAAGACCAATTGAACAAATACTTCAGTTCCGTCTTCACACAGGAAGACACGAATAACCTTCCAAAAGTACGAGGGGACCGAGGGTCTAGTGAGAAGGAGGAACTGAAGGATATCCTTATGAGGTGGGACATTGATGGGATTGAAGGATGATACATCCCTGGGGCCTGATAGTCTACATCCAAGAGTACTTAAGGAAGTCGACCTAGAAATGGTGGATGCATTGGTGATCATTTTCCAACAGTCGATTGACTCGGGATCTGTTCCTATGGACTGCAGGTTAGCTAATGTAAAATAACTTTTTAAGAAGGGAGGGAGAGAGAAAGCGAGTAATTATAGACCGGTTAGCCTGACATCAGTCATGGGGAAATGTTGGAATCAATTATTAAAGATGAAACAGCAGCGCATTTGGAAAGCAGTGACAGGATCGGTCCAAGTCAGCATGGATTTATGAAAGGGATGGATTTATGCTTGACAAATCTTCTGGAATTTTTGAGGATGTAACTAGCAGAGTGGACAAGGGAGAACCAGTGGATGTGGTGTATTTGGACTTTCAAAAGGCTTTTGACAAGGGTCCACACAAGAGATTGGTGTGCAAAATCAAAGCACATGGTATAGGGGGTAATAGACTGACGTGGATCGAGATCTGGTTGGCAGACAGGAAGCAGAGAGTCGGGAATAAAGGGTCCTTTTTAAAATAGCAGGCAGTGACTAGTGGAGTGCCGCAGGGCTCAGTGCTGGGACCCCAGCTCTTTACAATGTACATCAATGATGTGGATGAAAGAATTGAGTGTAATATCTGCATGTTTGCAGATGACACTAAACTGGGTGACGGTGTGAGCTGTGAGGGGGACGCTAAGAGACTGCAGGGTCACTTAGACTTGTTAGGTGAGTGGGCAAATTCATGGCAGATGCAGTATAATGTGGATAAATGTGAGGTTATCCACTTTGAGGGCAAAAATGTGAAGACAGAATATTTTATGCATGGTGGCAGATTAGGAAAAGGGAGGTGCAACGAGACCTGGGTGTCATGGTTCATCAGTCACTGAAAGTTGGCTTACAGGTACAGCAGGCAGGAAAAAGGTAAATGGTATTTTGGCCTTCATAGCTAGGGGATTTGAGCATAGGAGCAGGGAGGTCTTACTAGCGTTGTACAGGGCCTTGGTGAGGCATCACCTGGAATATTGTTTTCAATTTTGGTCTCCTAATCTGAGGAAGGACGTTCTTGCTATTGAGGGAGTGCTGCGAAGGTTCACCAGACTGATTCCCGGGATGACTGGACTGACATATGAGGAGAGACTAGATCAACTGGGCCTTTATACATTGGAGTTTGGAAGGATGAGAGGGGATCTCATCGAAACATACAAGATTCTGATGGCACAGGACTGCTTCGATGCGGGTAGATTGTTCCCGATGTTGGGGAAGTTGGAGCAGGCTCGAAGGGCTAGATGGCCCACTCCTGTTCCTAATTCTTATGTTCTTATAGCAATTCTGGAAGAATAACATTGAAACGAAATGTGACCTGACACCCAGAAAGAAGTGTTAAGGCAGAAGGTTAAATGCTGCATCCCTTTCTGCAAAAAATTCCTTTCCCAAACATTTCTCTGACCGAAACTTCACAAAACAAAAATGTTCCTTTCAAATTCATTAAACTCCCGAATTCCCGTGCCCCGCGAATCTCCTGAATCAGATGCCTCTAATTTTGCCGACTCAATCCATGTCCCTTTGCAATGTTGTGCTCCCACCCACACTATGAAATGTGCCACTAACTTATCGAATCATGGTATGGTTATAGCACGGAAGGCCATTCGGCCAGTCGAGACCGTACCGACTCTCAGCGAGTCCCACTCCCCCGCCCTTTCCCCGATGCCCAGCAATTGTTTTTCCTTCAGACACTTATCCAACTCCCATCTAAGAGATAAGATTCAGTCTGTCTCCACCGCCCTTTCAAGCCGTGCATCCCAGATCCTAACCACTCGCTCCTGTTCCTATGTGTAAAGTCTGGGAAACACGAGATCAATTCCTGCTACACTCACAGCCTTCCTAAATGGAGCACCATTATTCTATTCTCGTAAAACCAGCTCCTGAAGTATCGGCCAGCTGTGTAGGTTAAAGCTCTGGTTATGTTCCGAGCCCCATGTCAATCGCAGTGTTTCTGCAGTGTAGTGGTTATCACGTTCGCCAAACACGCGAAAAGTTCCTGGTTTGAAACCGGGTGGAAACATTTTGAACATTGTTCAATTAAATATTAGAAAAAATGGAATAATTGACATTAATGGTTCAATATTAACAAAGTTGGTGTTTGTTTCTGCTGATGGTAATAACCCTTCAACTAGGCTGGAGTTTAATATTTTGATATTTCAAATAACAGTGTTGATATTTGATGTCTCCAAGATAAGAGAGGCTAATTGATGTCCTGTTTCTGACTGCTCCATTTTTGATCGGAGCGGAGGAGCGGTGAGAGATCGGGGCCCAGGAGCGTCGTGAACGGTGCTCAGGAGAGGCGAGGGACCAGGGACAGCACGGGCCAGCCCACACTGCGATCTATGGAAAGTCGGCGCATGTGTACATACTAGGTCCATGCAACAGAGCTTGGTCTATGGTCGTCTTGGGTAATCCTTGCCACTGAACCAAGACCTCGCCCATGAACCAAGACCTCGCCCCCGTGTGGTGGCTGGTGTGCAACGGTCACCCCACATTAAAACAATCCACCCACAAGCATCTTCCACCCTTCAGGATGTAGTTCGGGACCTAGATTGTCAGATCCCTCATCGAAACACCTGTAAACTCATCCCTTTTTCGTGTGGAAACAAGTCATTATCGATACGAGGGACTGCCAATACTATACCATGAACAAAAATATAGTGTCTCACAGCCCTGTTACACTGGCTGGTTTCTCTGTACAGTTCTGTACACACTCAAACTCGAAACAGTGTCTCTCACTCCCTCCCGTTTACAGCCCTGACGGTGCAGAAAGCCCCTCTCAAAGCTGCACGTTCCGGCTGCTTTCAGTTGAGTTGTGAGAGATTATTAAAGGATCCTACATCTCCGCCTCGCTTGACAACAGCAGATTGAAGCCGAAAACAACCCATCGACTAATCGCTCGTCCCCAGCTCCAGAGGGAGTGAGGCCGAGACTGTCATGTATTCAACCAGCATTGTAACCCATGTATAATCTGACCTAAGTTGTACACTGCGAGAACATTGACCACTAGGTGGTGAACTTGTGGGAGACAATCCTAACCTGGATCTTCAGGTGTATAAGGGGAAGCTCCACCCACTTCCATCACTTGAGTGCTAAGGAATAAAGGACAGGTCACAGACTGACCTTCTCTGAAGCATGGGCATCGTGTGCATTTACACTGTATAGTAATGACGTATCAATGGCGACGCGAAACTGGGATTTAAACCACGCGAGCATGGCCACGAGCAGAACTGACGAGAGGTACTGTGTTAAGCAATGGTTGGGACAGAGATTCAACATTGTTAAAGCATCACACACTTCTCCAGGCAGCCAAGGGCAGTCAGGCATGCCCCAATATGTAGCCGAACCCAGAGGGGGAGTTCGACAGAGACAATGGTAAGCTGAACGGCGATTCACGTCATTGCAAGGGACAATGCGGCCAGTAATGGGGCCATCAACACCTGTTAATGGTGCACTCAAGGATAATCACGGGGCAGTCAGTGACGATCGACTGGCAAGAGACATTTTGTTTCCAACAGCAGCTCATGTTGGAGTCGTGCATGCACACACTCAGCCGGAGTTTGCAGAGATGAGCAAAATACCTGCAGAAATTGCAGAAATGGACACTGGGGAAAATCGCTGGAAGCTAAAGTTCAGCGAGTTCATGTGCAGCATGTATACAGTTCATACACAAGGACGCCACCGATAATGATGAAAGTGCTCCTCAATGGCATCCCAGTATCAGTGGCGCTAGACACGTGGGCCAGCCAGTCCCTGATGGGTATCAAATAGCTCAAAAGGTTGTGGGCGTCCAAGGACAGGAGGCCAAAATTAAAATTATTGCCGATTGACGCACAGCTGCGAACATACACAAATGAGATCATTCCGGTGCTAGGCAGCGCCATGGTAGTCGTGACCCACAAAGTTGGCTTGCTGTCATGAACTGGAAATGGGACGATGTCAATGCAATTTCCTCTGTGGAGCGAGTATCATGCTCACAGATCCTGGACAAATTTGACTCATTATTTCAACCCGGCATTAGCACTTTCATGGGGGCCAAGGTAGTGATTCACATAAACACGGACGCCAGGCCAGTACACCACAAGACCAGGGCGGAGCCGTACGTGATGCGGGAAAAGATAGAAGGCGAATTGGACTGCCTGCTAAGGGAAGGCATCATATCGCCAGTCGAATTCAGTGACTGAGCGAGCCCGATTGTGCCGGTGCTCAAGGCGGATGGGTCGGTCAGGATATGTGGTGATTACAAGGCCAGCATCAATTGGGTGTCACTCCAAGACCAGTACCCGCTACTGATAGCGGAGGACCTCTTTGCGACTATATCCGGTGGCAAACTTTTTTCAAAATTAGACCTGTCCTCAGCTTACTAAACCCAGGAGCTGGCGAGTGAGTCGAAGAAGCTGACCACCGTCACGACACACAAGGGGTTGTTTGAGTACAACAGATGTCCGTTCGGGATTCGCTCGGTTGCCACGATCTTCCAATGAAATATGGAAAGCCTCCTCAAGTCGATTCCAGGGATGGTGGTTTTTCAGGACATCTTCATCACGGGTTACGATACTGAAGAAAACCTCCACAATCTGTAGGAGGTGCTACGCAGACTGTACCGGATAGGGCTGCGACTGGAAAATGCGAAGTGCGTCTTCCTAGCTCCAGAGGTAGAATTCCTGGGGAGCAGGGTAGCAGCAGATGGGATCAGCCCGACTGCCTCCAAAACGGAAGCGATCCAGAGAGCACCCAGATCCCGTAACACGACGGAGCTGCGTGCGTTCCTGGGGCTCCTGAACTATTTTGTTAACTTTCTTCCAAATTGAGCATGCTGCGAGAGCCGCTACACATGCTCCTACGCAAAGGTCGCGCATGTGTCTGGGGGGACAGCCAGGAAAGGGCTTTAATAGAGCACGCAATTTTTTATGTTGCAACACTCTGTTAACGCTATATGACCCATGTAAGAAACTTGTGTTAACGTGCGATGCGTCGTCCTATGGTGTCGGGTGTGTGTTGCAGCATGTCACTGCCAAGGGTCAGTTAAAGCCGGTAGCTTAGGTCTCCAGAAGTCTGTCCCAGGCAGAAAGGGGCTATGGGATGGTAGAAAATGAGGCGCTCGCATGTGTACATGCGGTTAAGAAAATGGATCAGTCCCTGTTTGGCAGGAAATTTGAGCTGGAGAGAGATCACAAACCCCTAACGTCCCTTTTGTCCGACAACAAGGCCATAAATGCAAACGCATCGGCCCGCATACAGAGGTGGGCACTCACGTTAGCCGCCTATCACTACACAATTCAGCACAGACCGGGCACCGAAAACTGCGCCGATGCACTCAGCAGGCTCCCACTAGCCACCACTGAGGGGGCTACCGAGCATGGTGCTGAGATGGTCATGGCTGTTGAAGCTTTCGAAAGCGAAGGCTCACCCGTGACAGCCCGTCAGATTAAAGTCTGGACAAATAGAGACCCGCTATTGTCTCTGGTCAATAAATGTGTCCTGAATGGGGACTGGGCAGCCACGTACAGGGCATGCCCTGAGGAAGTTAAACTATTCCACAGGCGCACGGATGAACTCTCGATTCAGGCCGATTGCCTACTGTGGGGAAACCGCGTAAAAACCACATGGGCAGAGAGCTGTTCATCAGAGAACTCCACAATGAGCACCCGGGCATTGTCATGAGGAAGGCAATTGCCAAGTCACACATTTGGTGTCCAGGGATAGACGCAGATCTGGAACTTTGTGTTCGCAGGTGCAACACGTTTGCCCAACTGCGTAATGCGCCCAGGGAAGCCCCCCTTAGCCCCTGGTCCTGGCCCAACAAGCCTTGGGCACGCATCCATGAGGACTACGCAGGTCCTTACAAAAATGTTTTTGGTTTTAGTCGACGCCTACTCCATAAGAAACATAAGAAACATAAGAATTAGGAACAGGAGTAGGCCATCTAGCCCCTCGAGCCTGCTCCGCCATTCAACAAGATCATGGCTGATCTGGCCGTGGACTCAGCTCCACGTACCCGCCCGCTCCCCGTAACCCTTAATTCCCTTAGTGGTTAAATATCTATCCATCTGTGACTTGAATACATTCAATGAATTCGCCTCAACTGCTTCCTTGGGCAGATAATTCCACAGATTCACAACCCTCTGGGAGAAGAAATTCCTTCTCAACTCGGTTTTAAATTGGCTCCCCCGTATTTTGAGGCTGTGCCTCCTAGTTCTAGTCTCCCCTGCCAGTGGAAACAACCTCTCTGCCTCTATCTTGTCTATCCCTTTCATTATTTTAAATGTTTCTATGAGATCACCCCTCATCCTTCTGAACTCCACCGAGTAAAGAACCAGTCTCCTCAATCTATCATCATAAGGTAATCCCCTCATCTGCTGAATCAGCCGAGTGAATCATCTCTGTATCCCCTCCAAAGCCAGTATATCCTTCCGTAAGTAAGGTGACCAAAACTGCACGCTGTACTCCAGGTGCGGCCTCACGAATACACTGTACAGTTGCAGCAGGACCTCCCTGCTTTTGTACTCCATCCCTCTCGCAATGAAAGCGAACATTCCATTCACCTTCCTGATTACCTGCTGCACCAGCAAACTAACTTTTTGGGATTCATGCACAAGGACCCCCAGGTCCCTCTGCACCGCAGCATGTTGTAATTTCTCCCTATTCAAATAATATTCCCTTTTACTGTATTTTTTCCCAAGGTGGATGACCTCACACTTTCCGACATTGTATTCCAGCTGCAAAACCTTAGCCCATTCGCTTAACCTATCCTAATTTCTTTGCAGCCTCTCTGTGTCCTCTGCACAACCCGCTTTCCCAGTAATCTTCGTGTCATCTGCAAATTTTGTTAAACTACACTCTGTCCCCTCTTCCAGGTCATCTATGTATATTGCAAACAGTTGAGGTCCCAGCACCGATCCCTGTGGCACACCACTAACCACCGATTTCCAACCTGAAAAGCACCCATTTATCCCGACTCTCTGCTTTCTGTTCGCCAGCCAATTCTCGATCCATGCTAATACATATCCTCTGACTCCGCGTACCTCTATCTTCGAAAGTAACCTTTTGTGTAGTACCTTATCGAATGCATTTTGGAAATCTAAATACACCACATCCATCGGTATAGCTCTATCCACCATGCTCGTTATATCCTCAAAGAATTCCAGTAAATTAGTTCAACATGATTTCCCCTTCATGAATCCATGCTGTGACTGCTCGATTGCACTAAGCATATCTAGATGTCCCGCTATTTCTTCCTTAATGATAGTTTCAAACATTTTCCCCACGAGAGATGTTAAACTAACCGGCCTATAGTTACCTGCCTTTTTTCTGCTCCCTTTTTTAAACAGAGGCGTTACATTAGCTGCTTTCCGATCCGCTGGTACCTCCCCAGAGTCCAGAGAATTTTGGAAGATTATAGCCAATGCATCTGCTATAACTTCCGCCATCTCTTTTAAAAACCTGGGATGCATTTCATCCGGACCAGGGAACTTGTCTACCTTGAGTCCCATTACCCTGTCCAGCACTACCCGCCTAGTGATAGTGATTGTCTCAAGGTCCTCCCTTCCCACATTCCTGTAACCAGCAATTTCTGGCATGGTTTTTGTGTCTTCCAAAGCAAAATAATTGTTTAAGATCTCAGCCATTTCCACATTTCCCATTTTTAAATCCCCCTTCTCATCTTCTGAGAGACCAACATTTACTTTAGTCACTCTTTGCCGTTTTATATATGGGTAAACGCTTTTACTATCTGTTTTTAAGTTTTGCACAAGTTTAATTTAGTAATCTATCTTTCCTTTCTTTATTGCTTTCTTAGTCATCGTTTGCTGTCGTTTAAAATTTTCCCAATCTTCTAGTTTCCCACTAAACTTGGCCACCTTATACGCATTGGTTTTTAATTTGATACTTTCCTTTATTTCCTTGGTTATCCACGGCAGGTAATCCCTTCTCTTACTGCCCTTCTTTTTCACTGGAATATATTTTTGTTGTGCATTGTGAAAGAGCTCCTTAAAAGTCCTCTGCTGTTCCTCAATTGTGCCACCGTTTAGTCTGTGTTCCCAACTACTTTAGCCAACTCTGCCCTCATCCCACTGTAGTCCCCTTTGTTTGAGCATAGTACGCTCGTTTGTGACACTACTTCCTCACCCTCAATCTATATTACAAATTCAACCATACTGTGATCACTCATTCCGAGAGGATCTTTTACTAGGAGATCGTTTATTATTCCTGTCTCATTGCACAGGACCAGATCTAAGATAGCTTGCTCCCTTGTCGGTTCTGTAACATATTGTTCTAAGAAACAATCCCGTATGCATTCTATGAATTACTCCTCCAGGCTACCCCGTGCGATTTGATTTGACCAATCAATATGTAGGTTAAAATCCCCCATGATTACTGCCGTTCCTTTTTCACATGTCTCCATTATTCCCTTGATTATTGCCCACCCCACCGTCAAGTTATTAATTGGGGGCCTATAAACTACGCCCACCAGTGACTTTTTCCCTTTATTATCTGTAATCTCCACCCACAATGTTTCAAAATTGTATTCATTAGAGCCAATATCAACTCTCACAACTGCCCTAATATCATCCTTTATTAACAGAGCTACCCCACCTCCTTTCCCTTCTTGTCTATTTTTCCGAATTGTCAGCTACCCCTGTATGTTTAATTCCCAGTCTTCACCACCCTGCAACCAAGTTTCTGTAATGGCCACAAAATCATACCCATTTGTCATGATTTGTGCAGTCAACTCATTTACTTTATTTTGAATGCTGCGTGCGTTTAGGTAGATCGTTTAATACTAGTTTTTAAACCATGATTTTTTGTATTGACCCCTCCTGCAGCCCCTTTATATTCATACATATTGTCCCTTCCTATCACCTTGTGGTTTATACTTATACCAGTGCTACTCTGCTCTGTTGCCTCCTGCATTTTGCATTCTTTCTTGAGGTCCTGTTTATCTGTGCTCTCACCCACGCTAACTAGCTCAGAGCCCTCTCCTGCGTTCTGAACACTCCTCGCATTGAGGCACCGAGCTTTCAGGCTTGCCTTTTTATTACACTTTGACCCTTTAGAATTTTGCTGCACAGTTGCCCTTTTTGGTTTTTGACTTGGGTTTCTCTGCCCTCCACTTATACTCATCTCCTTTCTGTCTTTTGTTTCTGTCTCCATTTTGTTTCCCTCTGTCTCCCTGCATTGCTTCCCATCCCCATGCCATATTAGTTTAACTCCTCCCCAACAGCACTAGCAAACACTCCCCCTAGGACATTGGTTCCGGACCTGCCCAGGTGCAGCCCGTCTGGTTTGTACTGGTCCCAGCTCCCCCAGAACCGGTTCCAATGCCCCAGGAATTTGAATCCCTCCCTGCTGCACCACTGCTCAAGCCACGTATTCATCTGAGCAATCCTGTAATTCCTACTCTGAATAACAGGTGGCACTGGTAGCAATCACGAGATTACTACTTTTGAGGTCCTACTTTTTAATTTAGCTCCTAGCTCCTTAAATTCATCTCGTAGGACCTCATCCCTTTTTTTACCTAAATCTTTTGTACCAATGTGCACCACTACAACTGGCTGTTCACCCTCCATTTTCAGAATGTCCTGCACCCGTTCCGAGACATCCTTGACCCTTGCACCAGGGAGGCAACATACCCTCTGGAGTCTCGGTTGCGGCCTCAGAAACGCCTATCTATTCCCCTTACAAACGAATCCCCTATCACTATCGCTGTCCCACTCTTTTTCCTGCCCTCCTGTGTAGCAGAGCCAGCCACGGTGCCATGAACTTGGCTGCTGCTGCCCTCCCCTGATGAGTCTTCCCTCTCAACATTACTCAATGTGAGGCCAACGTGATATCCGCTACACTGCAGCCCATCAAAGAGCGAGAAACCACTGAATATAAAGGATGAGCTCACAAATATCAGGGGCAGTGCAGTCTGGTCAATGTCAAACCCTCCTTTCTTATTCAGCAGTGGCATGAACGGGAGTCAGACGCCACAAAGTTGAATTAAAGACACAAATACAAGCAACACTTGCAAATCTTTCCAGTGTAAAATTCTTTCACATTATTTGAAATGCTACTGCGTTGAATCTGAAAATGCGCATGTTGGGATTTTATCTTCACTACTGATTGTATTTTGTGTGCATGGTAGGAATAACCGGTGCTGTTAAATTTGAAAAAAGTTGCCCCAGATTCGTGGTGTAATCGGCAATCAAGATTTTGAACCAGAAAGCTTTCACACAGTGAGTAAAATGAGATATGCTTTTCGAGTTAAGATGCAAAGCACAGGACAAATGATTGAAGTACGGACTGTTCCTGAGTTAGCATTTGTTTGATTGTGCAAAAGAAGGTGAGGGGTTAATTAATGATGGTTTCCCGTGAAAGCAAGAGAAAACTTTAAGAAGAAACCATACGGTGCCTGTCAGGTGAGTGCTGCTTGTGATACGTGGTGGGAATGGACGGAGATTTTAAAGACCCTTGTATTACAGATCCTTCATATAGAGGAACATCTCCAGCACGCTATGTAGGTCTCATGGTGCAACGGTAGTTTGTCTGACTTTAGATCCGAAGGTTACGTGTTTAAATCACGTCGGGGTCACTGTTCGTTCGGATATTTTTCTTCCAGAATTAATATTTCTTTTGCTGTTTGGCAATAACCAGACCCTTGCTCCAAGGTCTGTCTCACTGTTTCCCCGGTGTCAGGCAGAGAATATTTTTTTCTTTAAAAAAATACTTTATTCATATAAAAATTTGTACAGTACATTCAAAAGCAGTTCAGTACATTTAGCTGCGGTCAGTAATCCCATACACTACATTTGGGTTCTGACGGCAGTTCCTGTCGATATATTCCCTTGCTTTTCAGTTCCAGTACAATTCGGTACAATACGGGATACCTTGTAGTACATTCAACAAATTACATCACACGTGTCACTGTACAGTACATGGAATGGGTAACGATACATTTACACTTTTTTTCAACGTGCATCACGAAACAGACCTTACATTGTACATGGCACTACAGATGTGTTTACAGATCATGGTGCTCCATGTACACAATAAAGAAGTTACAAGTACGGCCCGAGGGGAGTTTTATATTGATTCCTGGCTCGGGGTTTACCGTGTCAGAAGGGCTTTAAACTGTGGCCCTTCCCCACCCTGCCTTTTCGGCAACTGCACCACTTTTAAGTGCGTCCCTCAGCACGTAATCCTGGATATTGGATTGCGCCAGTCTGCAACACGCAGAGGTGGACATCTCCTTGCTCTGGAAGACCAGCAAGTTTCGGCAAGACCAAAGAGCATCTTTGACTGAGTTGATGGCCCTCCAGCAGCAGGTGATGTCTGTCTCGGTGTGTGCCCTTGGGAACAGCCCGTAGAGCACAGAGTCCTGTGTTACGGAGCTGCTTTCTCACGGCTGCGACCCGGGTTCGATTCCCGGTCAGGGAAATTGTACTTTTAATTCAAAACCTTATAAAAAAAATAGTTCATCTCTTTTACACATCTTGGTGCATCTACTGTGTAAAAAAAATAGAAGCATTGATTTAAACATCATTTATTAATTCATAAAATTCTATTGTCATATGATATATTTTGGTCTGAGCATATGAGGAAATTTTCTCCCGTTCACATTGGGTTTTATTCTGGTAATCTGGTGCTGAAAGTGGAGATGTTTCCGCAGTGTCGCGGTTAACACGTTCGCCTCACACGCAAATCATCGACACCATCAGAGGCAGTCCCTCGGGATCGAGGAGGACTTGCTTCCACTCCCAAAGTGAATCCTTTGATGGCTGAACAGTCCGATATGAGAGCCACAGATCCTGTTACAGGTGGGACAGACATACGTCGAGGGAAGGGGTCGTTGGGACTGGTGTGCCGCGTGCTCCTTCCGCTGCCTGCGCTTGGTCTCTTCATTATCGTTGCATCGAGCCTCAAAGAGCTCAACGCCCTCCCGGATGGACTTTCTCCAGCTCGGGCTGTCTGCGGCCAGGGTCTCCCAGGTGTCAGTGGTGATGTTGCACTTTACCAGGGAGGCTTTGAGGGTGTCCTTGTAACTTTTCCGCTGTCCTCCTTTGGCTCGTTCACCCTGAAGGAGCTCCGCATAAAGACGTAAACATAAACACATACGGATTAGGAGCCAGAGTTTGCCATTCGGCCCCTCGAGCCTGGTCCACCATTGAAGAAGACCCTGTCAGTTCTTCAACTGCAAGTTTTAACATCTGGGGCAGAGCCAACAGGCGCCTGGCTGCAATGAGTGATAAAAACGTGCGTTGGTCCGAAACCTGGCTAGCTCAGTCGGAAGTGCATGAGACTCTTAATCTCAGTGTCGTGGGTTCGAGCCCCACGTTGGGCGATTTCTTTTCATTTCATGTTGCTTTCATGGAAAACCTCTGACCGAAACGGCACAAAACAAAAATGTTCCTTTCAAAGTCATTAAACTCCGAAATTTCCACGCCCGCGAATCTCCTGAATCAGATGCCTCTAGTTTGCTGACTCAATCCATGTCCCTTTGCAATGTTATGCTCCCACCCACACTATGAAATGTGCCAATAACTTATCGAATCATGGAATGGTTACAGCACGGAAGGCCATTCGGCCCAACGAGCCCGTGCCGACTCTCAGCGAGTTCCACTCCCCCACCCTTTCCCCTTAGCCCTGCAATTGTTTTTCCTTCAGAAACTTATCCAACTCCCGTCTGAAAGATAAGATTGAATTTGCCTCCACCGCCCTTTCAAGACGTGCATCCCAGATCCTAACCACTCGGTGCTAAATGGCCATCTCCTGTTCCTATGGGTGAAGTCTGGGAAACACGAGATCAATTCCTGCCACACTCACAGCCTTCTTAAATATAGCACCTTCATTCTATTCTCGGAAAACCAGCTCCTGACGTTTCGGCCAGCTGTGTCGGTTAAAGCTCTGGTTATATTCCTAAGATTACATTACCCACAGTGATTATGTAGTGTAGCGGTTGTCAGTTTTGCCTCACACCCGAAAGGTAACCCGTTCGAGCACGGGTGGAAACATTATTTTGGAGACTATTTTTGCTGTGAAATAATTGAACAAAATTCGCCCCCGGTTCCTTTTCGCATGAGCACTGAACATTTTAAACCAGTCTCCAACATACAGAGTGAGTAAAGTCAGTAAGGGGAGAAAACTTCATCAATGATTCAAAATCCTTAAATAGTTAAAGTTCAGTTATTGAAGTTTCCACTGTCCCTCAGTATCAATTCTACAAAACAACGCTGTCGGTTAATGAATGGGGAATAAAACAAATAACCTTCACCCATCCCCATCCCCCGACACACAGTTTAATTTGTTGCATGTCATTATTTTAAAGATTTTGAATGAAAGATTTACTTTCTGCATCCGGGCTCCCTCTGTGAGCACCGCATCACTAAACGAGCAGGAAACACATTCAAGAGTTTACCAAAATTGCTGGCATTTCTTAGCTTTTTTCTTGTGTTTTTTCAGCTCTTCGTCCTTTTCAGCTCCTGACTGCGGATATTGCTGTGATTAAACCTGAACACGATGCAATGTCTGTCTCACTGTTTCCCCGGTGTCAGGCAGAGACAAGCCTGCTGCCCTCATTTATTTCATGTGACAGGACACAAAAGTTCAAAATCAATCTGCAAGTGGCCACACAAAGCACTGAATAATCAGGATGGCCGAGCGGTCGAAGGTTCTGTGTTCAGGTCACTGTCTCCTCTGAAGATGTGGGTTCATGTCCTCTTTCTGATATATTTTTTGAACCAAAAACTAATGTGCGATAAAATGGAACAAGAGCAGTCCGGTGTGCATTGTCACATGATGCAAGCTACCTCGGACCCGGACCAAAGCCCCAGACGCCGAGCACATGCTCAGGAAAACCATGGGGGAGAGAATATCCCGGTCATTGGTCCTTATAGTAACACTGAACAAGTGTCCGGTCTGAAACATTCCAGAGTAATAACATGCAACTGGAGTATCTAACAGTCAGGATGGCCAACCGGTCTAAGGTGCTGTGTTCTGTTCACAGTCTCTTCTGGTGGTGTGTGTTCAAATCCAGCTCCTGACATCCAGTGTTTTTAATTACAAACTCATTTGTTTGGACACCACTCTCAAGTGCTTTGGGAGATCCATCGAACTTAATAAAATGACCCCACTTCAATGACAAACAACGATATCAAAGTTACCTCTCAAACCGGGAATCGATCCTGGGTGGCTGTAGCGAAAGGAATGGTTTTGTGAAACATTGAAATGTGCCCTTTTAATATCTCGCTAATTTAAAAACACGGTTATAATTTGTTTCAGTGCAAAAGAAGGCAGGCTCGAAGGGACAAATGGCCGACTACTGTGCCTGGTTCTTGTGTTCTTATACAGAACAAATGATCAAATGAACAACTCTCCCTCAGTTCGCATTTCTTTCATTGTGCAAAAGAAGTTTGTGGGTTCATTAATGATGTTTTCCTGTGAAAGCACCATAAAAGTTGAAGGAAAATAATTCACCCAACATGGGGCTCGATCCCATGACCCGGAGATTAAAAGTCTAATACTATGCCGACTCAATGAGCCGGGCCTGCTAAAGTAGCATCTTCCGGTCGCTGATTGCTGCCAGGCGCCTGTTAGCATCGCCCCGTGGGTTTATCTCGAGCTTCATACCACGAAACCGGTTCTCCTGAATTTCAAGGCTTGTAAGGAGATCAATCATCAAAAGCCGTGTCATTAACCACAGCTGGGCCGTCAATTTTCTGATCGCAAAGTTCTTTCAGTCCTTGTCAATATCTCTTGTCTATTTGCCGGTGTTTCCCGATTCTGTCAGTCTCTCTGGCTCTCTTTAGTTATCTGTGGTCACCTGCAGGTTGATTCTCGATGAATGCCTGTTTTTGTGTCTTCAACAACAACAGAAAATGTTTCTTATATATTTCTTACGTTCTCTCCAATGCCTTGATATCCTTCCTAAATTGTGGTGCTCAGAACTGTAAACAGTTCTCCAACTGAGACCTAAACCGGGATTGAAAAGTTATGGTATAACTTCCTCGCTGGTGTCCTCCATTTCACGACATATAAAGCCAAGGGCCCTGTATTGTTTTTAAACAACTTAGCAACTTATCTACCCAGCTTCAAAGATTTATGTGTGTAAATCACTCTATCCTTCGACTACCCTTTTAACATAATACAATTTAGTTTATGTTTTATCATATCACCTCCCTTTGTTTCCCAGACCTTACACACACGTACAGGAGGAGGCCCATTAAGCCCCTTGAGCCTGTTACACAGGAACAGGAGGAGGTCCATTCAGCCCCTTGAGCCTGTTACACAGGAACAGGAGTAGGCCCATTCAGCCCCTCGACCCTGTTGCACAGGAACAGGAGGAGGCACATTCAGCACCTCGAGCCTGTTACACAGGAACAGGAGGAGTCCATTCAGCCCCACGAGCCTGTTACACAGGAACAGGAGGAGGCCCATTAAGCCCCTTCAGCCTGTTACACAGGAACAGGAGGAGGCGCATTCAGCCCCTCGACCCTGTTACACAGGAGCAGGAGGAGGCCAATTCAGCTCCTCGAGTCTGTTACACAGTTACAGGAGGAGGCCCATTCAGCCCCTCGAGCCTGTTACACAGGAACAGGATGAGGCCCATTCAGCCTCTCGAGTTGTTACACAGGAACAGGAGGAGGCCATTCAGGCCCTGGAGCCTGTTACACAGGAACAGCAGGAGGCCATTCAGCCCCTCGAGCCTGTTACACAGGAACAGGAGGAGGCCATTCAGCCCCTCGAGCCGGTTCCGCCATTCAATGTGATCATGGCTGATCTGTGACGAAACTCCATATACCCACCTTTGGCCCATATTCCATAATAATTTTGGTCAAAATGCGATGTAAAATGAACAACTGACCCCGCACCAACTGCCCTTTGCAGAAGGGAGTTCCATTCCTCTCCCACCATGTGTGTGTAGGAATGTTTCCGAATTTCACTCCTGAAACGTCTGGCTCTAATGTTTTGACTATGGCCCCTAGTCTGGTACTCCCCAACCAGCGGGAATCATTTCTCTCCACCTAATCTATCTGCTCCCTTATTATCTTGAAAATGTTGATCAAATCACGGCTCGACCATGTAATTTCCAGTGGGTGTAATCTCATATCTTAATGTAAACCTTGGAATCCAGGTATCATTATGGGAAACAGACTCAGTGCTCCCTCCAAAGCCAATATAGCCTTCCTAAGGCAAGGTCAGTGAAAACTGAATCAAGGGACGGGTCTTACTAGATTTAATCTGATGGTTTCCAGCAGGCATTTGGAAAGGTCCCACACATCATCATCATCGTCATCATAGGTGGATCCTCGAACGAGGAAGGCTTACTTCCACATGGGTTAACAGGTGTTTCAATGAAGGACCCGATGTTGCAGTCCTGAACTCCAATCAAAGGGTGGAAGATGCCTGTGGGTGGATGGTTTTCATGTGGTGTGACCATTGCACACCAGCCTCCACACGGGCTTGACAGAGCGAGGTCTTGGTCCAGTGGCAAGGGTTAACGAGGAAAGCTGGAGACCTGCTCTGCTGCACGTCATGAAAACCCAGGTCGCCGTTTGGTGCATGGGCAGGAACATCGGCGGGACCCAGGTACAGCGGAGGAACTCGAAGGTCAGTGTGGAGGAACGGTGAGAGATCGTGGTGGAGGAACGGTGAGAGATCGTGGTGGAGGAACGGTGAGACATCTTGGTGGAGGAACGGTGAGAGATCGTGGTGGAGGAACGGTGAGAGGTCGTGCTGGAGGAGCGATGATAGGTCGTGGTGGAGGAGCGGTGAGTGGTCGTGGTGGAGGAGTAGTGAGAGGTCGTGGTGGAGGAGCGGTGAGAGATCGTGGTGTTGGAACGGTGAGAGGTCGTGGTGGAGGAGCGGTGAGAGGTCGTGGTGGAGGAGCGGTGAGAAGTCGTGGTGGAGGAGTGACGAGAGGTCGTGGTGGTGGAACGGTGAGAGGTCGTGGTGGAGGAACGGTGAGAGATCGTGGCGGAGGTGCGGCGAAGGTTAAACACAAGGGATGTTGGCAGAAATCAAAGTTGAGGCAATGTATGTGTTGTGTATCTGTAAAGCATACACTCCCATGTTCTGCCATCAGGGAGCTCATCCCCTGAAGTCCCAAGGGATCCCAGCACTACTTGGGGGCACTGTATGTAAGCCGGCCCCTAAGGCGAGCTTCTCACTCTGGAGTGTCTTATGAAAGACTGAGGTCACTCTTACTTTAACCTCCCCGTGTGCAGCATCATCTGTGTTAGGACCACAATAAGTGGCGACGGGAATACGAATCCAACACAAACTTGCAGCAAACTTTTGGCATACTGAAGAAGTTCTCGGAGGGTGAGGACTGGGAATCCTATGTCGAATGGCTAGACCAGTAGTTTGTAGCCAATGAGCTGGACGGAGAATGAAGTGCTGCAAAAAGGAGAGCGGTCCTCCTCACATTCTGTGGGGCACCGACCTACAGCCTCATGAAGAATCTTCTGGCTCCAGTGAAACCCACAGATAAGTCGTATGAGGAGCTGTGTACACTGGTTCGGGAGCATCATAACCCGAGGGAGAGCCTGCTTTGGTGAGGTATCGGTTTTACACGTGCCAGCGATCTGAAGATCAGGAAGTGACGAGCTACGTCGCCGAGCTAAGGCGACTTGCAGGATAATGTGACTTTGATGGCTACCTGGAGCAAATGCTCAGAGACTTTCTTGTACTGGGCATTGGCCACGAGACCATCCTACGAAAGCTTTTGGCTGTAGAGACACCGGCCCTCAGTAAGGTCATTGCGATAACACAGGTATTTATGTCCACCAGTGATAACACCAAAGAAACCTCTCAGCACACAAGTGCTAGCAATCTTCATAAATTAAGTGGAACTGTGTTTGTCAGCAGACATGTACAGGGCAGAAACCACGAGTCTGCAACTGTCAGCAGGCCTCAGGTGACCCAGATGACTCATAGTCCCCAACAAAGGATGAATGCAAGGCAATTCACACCTTGTTGGCGTTGTGGATGCTTCCATTCAGCCTATTCATGCCGCTTCAAAGGGTATGTTTGCAAGAGCTGTGGAAGAATGGGGCATCTCCAACGGCCTTGCGAATGAGCTGCAAGCTCTGCAATACCTGATAACCACCATGTGGCAGAGGAAGATCGGTCCATGGTGGATCAAAGCAATTTCGAGCCTCAGAGAGAGGAGGCAAATGCTGAAGTACACGGGGTGCACACTTTTTCGACGAAATGTCCACCTAAACTGCTAAATGTAAAATTGAATGGCTTACCCATAACTATGGAACTAGACACTGGCGCTAGCCAATCCATCGTGAGTAAAAATATGTTTGAGAGACTGTGGTGCAACAAGGCATTCAGACCAGCCCGAAGCCCCATCCACACGAAACTGAGAATGCACACCAAAGCGCTTACCACTATCCTGGGCAGCGCCATTGTCAAGGTCACCTACGAGGGCACGGTGCACAAACTGCCACTCTGGATTGTCCCGGGCGATGGTCCCACAGTGCTTGGAAAGAGCTGGCTGGGCAAAATCGGCTAGAACTGGGATACCATCCGAGCGCTATCACATGACGATGAGGCCTTATGTACCCAGGTTCTGAACAAATTTCCTTCCATTTCTGAGCCAGGCATTGGAAGCTTTTCCGGGGCGAAGGTGCGGATTCACTTGGTCCCAGAGGCACGACCCATTCACCACAAGGCCCGAACGGTACCACACATGATGAGGAGAGAGTGGAAATCGAGCTGGACAGGCTGCAACACGAGGGCATCATCTCCCTAGTGGAATTCAGCGAGTGGCCAGCCCGATTGTTCCAGTAAACAAAAGTGATGGCACGGTCAGGGTTTGCGGCGATTATAAAGTAACTATAAATCATTTGTCGCTACAGGACCAATACCCGCGACCTAAGACAGACGACCTATTTGGCGCGCTGCCAGGAGGCAAGGCTTTCACCAAGCTTGACCTGACTTCGGCCGACATGACGTCGGAGCTGGAGGATTCTTCGAAGGGCCTCACCTGCATCAACACGCGCAAGTGACTATTCATCTACAACAGATGCCCGTTTGGAATTCGGTCGGCTGCAGCGATCTTCCAGAGAAACATGGAGAGCCTACTCAAGTCAGTACCACACACGTTGGTATTTTAGGACGACATATTGGTTATGGGTCGGGACACCACGGAACAGAGTCAAAACTTGGAGGAGGTCCTCCAGCGACTGGATCGTGTAGGGCTGCGGCTGACGAGGTCGAAATGCGTCTTCATGGCAACAGAAGTGGAGTTTTTGGGGAGAAAGATCACGGCGGACGGCATTCGGCCTACAGACGCCAAGACAGAGGCTATCAGGAATGCGCCCAGGCCACAGAAAGTCAAGGATCTGCGGTCGTTCCTAGGACTCCTCAACTATTTTGGTAACTTCCTACCGGGGTTAAGCACCTTTTAGAGCCCATACATGTGTTATTGCACAAAGGTGAGAACTGGGTATGGGGAAAAAAAAACAAGTAATTGCTTTTGAGAAAGCCAGAAACCTTTTATGCTCCAACAAGCTGCTTGTATTGTATAACCCATGTAAAAGACTTGTGCTAGCATGTGATGCGCCCTAGTACGGTGTCGGGTGTGTATTACAACAAGCTAACATTGCGGGCAAGTTGCAAACTGTCGCCTATGCTTCCAGGAGCTGTCTGAGGCCGAGAGGGCCTACAGCATAATTGAGAAAGAGGCATTAGCATGTGTGTTCGGGGTAAAGAAAACGCATCAGTACCTGTTTGGCCTCAAATTTGAGCTGGAAACCGATCACATACCCCTCACATCCCTGTTCGCTGAAAACAAGGGGTTAAATACTAATGCCTCAGCCCGCATACAAAGGTGGGCACTCACTTTCTCAGCGTATAACTATACCATCCGCCACAGGCCAGGCACTGAGAACTGCGCGGATGCTCTCAGTCGGCTACCAGTGCCCACCACGGGGATGGAAATGGCGAAGCCTGCAAACTTGTTGATGGTGGCGCAGTCCGCTGACTTGTTGATGGTTAGGGAAGCGTTTGAAAATGATAAATCACCTGTCACGGCCCACCAGATTAGGACTTGCACCAGCCAAGATCCTCTGCTGTCTCTCGTAAAAAAACGATGTACTGCATGGGAGCTGGGCCAGCATCACCGTTGAAATGCATGAGCCAATCAAGCCGTTCGAGCGGCGAAAGGACGAGCTGTCCAATCAGGCAGTCTGCCTGTTGTTGGGCAACCGCATCGTGCTGACAAAAAAGGGCAGGGAGATGTTCATCTCGGATCTCCACAGCACACACCCGAGTATCGTAATGATGAAAGCGACAGCCAGATCCCACGTCTGGTGGCCCGGTATCGACTCTGACTTAGAGTCCTGTGTATGGCAATGCAGCGTATGTGCTCAGTTGACCAACGCGCCAAGAGAGGCACCACTAAGTTTGTGGTCCTGGCCCTCCAGACCATGGTCGAGTATCCATGTCAACAATGCGGGCCCATTTCTAGGTAAAATATTCCTGGTGGTGGTGGATGCTTTTTCAAAATGGATTGAATGTGAAATAATGTCGGGAAGCACCGCTACCACTACCATTGAAAGCCTGAGGACCATATTTACCACCCACGGCCTGCCTGAAATACTGGTCAGTGACAACGGGTCATGTTTCACCAGTGCCAAATTTAAAGAATTCATGACCCGCAATGGGATCAAACATGTCACCTCGACCCCAGTTAAACCAGCCTCCAATGGGGTGGCAGAGTGGGCAATACAAACCATCAAACAGAGCCTTAAACGAGTCACAGAAGGCTCACTACAAACCCGCCTGTCCCGAATACTGCTCAGCTATAGCACGAGACCCCACTCGCTCACAGGGGTGCCCCCGGCTGACCGACTAATGAAAAGGACACTTAAAAGCAGACTCTCGCTGGTCCACCTCAAACTGCATGATCAGGTAGAGAGCAGGCGTCAGCAACAAAATGTAAATGATGGTCGCGCTACTGTGTCACGGAAAATTTATCTGAATGACCGTGTCTGTGCTAAACTATGGACATGGTCCCAAGTGGATCGCGGGCACGTTCATAGCTAAAGAAGGGAGTAGGTTGTTTGTCGTCAAACTAGACAATGGACAAATTTGCAGAAAGCACCTGGACCAAATGAGGCTGCGGTTCACAGACTGCCCTGAACAACCCACAGCAGACACCACCTTTTTCGAAACACAGTAAGCCCATGGTGGAAGACAAGCCATCGTGGGCAACAAAGGCGATCTTTTAAAGTCGCGAGTGCCTTTCTGCTGGATCTGACAGCAGCTGCGTGTGCTAGTAAAGAGTTCAAATGTAATAGAGCCCAGTGCAGGCAGAACAGAAAAAGTACATTTATTGTGAAAGTTAAAATATATATAGATATACTTATATATCTATATATATATATAAACAAAGTTAGTCAGTCAGTCAGTCATGTCTTGTCTTGCCTTGTCTTGATTTGATTTGTATTTGAAAATAAGGGGGAAGGAGCTCATCATGTCACACAGCCCATACGCAGCCTCTCTCTAAAATTGCTATGTTTCTAACTTATGTCATTTGCCATCTTACAGATGTGGAATAACAAAATCCCACAGCAGATTCTTCTCCTGTCAGGCAGTCCTCAAATGCGTGTTCAATCAAATCAGTTATCTATTAGGCCACGCGGCCGCTGCCATCGGTACAAAATGTGTTGTTTTTTATATTGAGAGCAAATTTGCGACAAGGGTTATTTCAAGGAATTAATGTTGGAAAACTTGAGCATATTTCGAGTAATGAATATATGCGCTGCGATATGGATGCGCACCGGCACAGTCAATGTCAATGTAGCTTGAAACACAACAATTTAACAAAATCAGTCATCGCAGCTGTAATCACACTCCTTTTAAAACTATACAGGATGATCCAGATTATGAGAAAATACGTCATAAAGGGGCAAATTAGGATCCGGAACTGACAACCATATCGTTTAAGCAGACACCGAATGATCCTGAACAGCAAGCACATCGCTATTACAAAGACGTAGAATGTCCATTGACTGACAGCAGTTCGCTTTTAATAGAATAATGTGGGATTTCTATCATTCTTGAAGGCAATTGTGCTGTGCGTGAGAGAGCGTGGGGCTCAGGACAAGTCGGGGCTGGGACGGTTCTTGATGCCACAGGCAGGAAGGAGGGAGCGAAGAAAACCAACCCAGAAAAAAAGACAATTTAAAATATCTATATATTATCATAATAAGAAAATAAATAATTTTACAATATTTTTTGTATAAAATTGAATTTGATTTGATTTCAATAAATAAATAATGTTTCATAATCTATATATTTTTGATTGAACGAAGGCTGTGTGACTGGGTGAATTCCACTGGGAATCAGGTGGTGCAGTCAGTAAATACGCAAACACAGTCAGACCATGGTGGAAGACAAGGCACGATGGAAGATTGGGCAATAAATGCGATCTTTTTAAGTCACGAGTGCCTTTCTGTTGGATCTGACAGCAGCTGTGTGTGCTGTGAAAGAGGTCAAATGTAATAGAGCCCAGTGCAGGCAGAACAGAAAAAAGTACAATTATTGTGAAAGTTAAAAAGTCGGCAATGTATGTAAATATACGTATATACAAATATTTATATGCATATATATATATATATATATAAACAAAGTTAGTCAGTCAGTCATGTCTTGTCTTGTCTTGATTTGATTTGTGCATGAAAATGTAGGGGAAGGATTTCATCATGTAACACAGCCCACACACAAGCTCTCGCTAAAATCGCTATGGTTCTAACTTATGTAATTTTCCTTCTTTCAGATATCCCACAGCAGATTCGTCTTCTGTCAGACAGTCCTCCAATGCGTGTTCAATCAAATCAGTGTGGCTTCAAGTTGCAAATAATGCCTTTTTTCTCACATGACATGAAATGCACAGTAAGATCGCGCAGCACGTTTGCACGCACTCTCTCGCTTAAACAAATACACAAACAAATTAAAATTCCTGCACCCTCCAAAGGCAGTTTTTGAAATTTGAAATTGAAATCCGGGCCAGACAGCACATCCCTTTTAAACAGACACAGAACGAACCGGGACTGATCGCACACCATTTTCGAGAGACAGAGAATGACCCCGACTATCAGCACATCACCTGAAAAGGGATACTGAAACAGAATGAACAAAATCAGAAAATTCTGTAAAACTCAGCAGGTCGTGCAGATTCTGTGGATGAAGATCCCGGGTTCACATTCAGTCAGATGATCATTCCGATATTTTAGAAAAACATGTAAAGTTTACAGATTTTTCAACAAAAATAACGCCTGAAAAAATAATCAGCGACGAAGCACAAAAGGCAATTTCTGTGATACAGTGGAGCATAGGAGTGATTGAATAATAAATGTCACAATGCGAAAAGGCAAAATGGGTGGTAAGCGGGCAATAAAGTAACAAAGAATTGGCCAGAGGAGGTGTTCGTGGGAACAGCAGAACCATTACCAGACAATGGAAGCGGTGCTTATGATCCGATACGCTGAACCTAATGTTGAGGCCAGAAGACTATAACATGCCTGAAATAAAGGGTGTGAACGCCTTTTAATCGCACCAGGCAGCTTGGCCACCCCGGATTGATTTCCTGTACGGTTTGAATTCGGCAACCAAGGGACTAATTCAAAAGCCAGCTTCTCACATCTCTTCGGCGCGAGAGAAAAAGGACGCACCCATATTCAGGGCAGAGTATGTTTCACGTTGAAGTGGAGATTGACGCCGAATGTATGCTTATCCTTATGGAGGTGAGCTCATGCATGCAGAAATGAAGATTCGGTGAGTTTAACTTTACTCCTGGGAAACTTCAGGATTTGGACGATGTGGGAACAACGGAGCAAAATCACACGTTTTAATTTGAAATTTATCTGTTTAACCATTTGTCGACAGGCTCAGAAGCGGTTCTTTTACTAAAAATTGACAGGGCTCGACCGTGAATTGACCCCGTGACGTATCGCATTTCCAATTATGGAAATCTAGAAGCGAGAAACGTACACCGAGACCAACGAGCCTCCGACATGAATGACCGTAGCTCTCAGATTCTGACGGTAGTTTACCATTCGGCCAATCGTGCCTATGCTGTCTCTCAGAGACCGATCTAATGAGTCGCCCTATCCATAGTCCTGTTAATGTTTTCCCTTTGATGAATATATTATTAATTTGTAACATTACATTACCAAAGAGCTGCATCCTTGTCAGTAAAAGATGAATTTGGTATTGAGATTAAGTGTGATTGACACAAAAAAGAGAGGGGTCAAATGACGTTGGTGGGTGCACACTGGATTAGCAGTCCATCGCCTGAACCTCTCGGCCACCTCGCCACCTATTTACAGCGACGTCAGACATCCATCCCTTACTTTTTGCATCCAAACAGGTATAATGTGCAAGAGAGTCTACTTCAGCGCCTGTTCTGCCCGTGCAACCAGATCGGCAGTGATGAAAATGTACCATTAGCTTCTTAAAGCAAACAACCATCCTTTACTTAAGGTGAGTGACTGTACGAGATGGTTGGTTTTGAGGCAGAATCATAATAATAAATATACCATTTCACGCGGCGAGTAAGTTGACCGCGGCAAGACTCGAATCTGCAATCTTCTGATAACAACGCGGTTACAACCGAAGTCAGACGCCTTATCCATTAGGCCACGCGGTCGCTGCCGTGCACACAACATTTGTTGCTTTTTATATTGAAAGCAAATATGGGACAGGGGTTTATTTCAATGAATGGATGTGGGACACCATGAGCATATTTCGTGTAATGAATAGATGCGCTGCGATATGGATGCGCACGGGCACAGGCAACGTCTCTGTAGCTTGAAACTCAACAGTTTAACAATTCGGTCATCGCAGCTGAAATCACACTCCTTTTAAAAATACAGGATGATCAGGCATTCTGAGATATTTCGACTTAAAAGGGCAAATTATGAACCGGAACTGACAACCACCCCGTTTAAATAGACACCGAATGATCCGGGACTGCAAGTACATCCCTCTTACAGATGTAGAATGACCCTTGACTGACAGCAGTTCCGTTTTAAAAGAATAAAGTGGAATTTCTATCATTCCTGAAGGCAACTGTGCTATGCGTGAGTGAGCGTGGGGCTCAGGACCACGCGGGGCTGGGACGGGTGTTGAAGCCACACGTAAAACCAACCCAGACAAAAAGCCAATTTGAAATATATATATATTTATCATAATGTGAAAATAAATAAATTTACATTTTTATTTCAAATAATTGAATTTGATTTGATTTAACTAAATACATAATTGTTTCATAATCTTTATATTTTTGATTGAACGAAGGCTGCGTGACTGGATAAATTCCACTGGAAATCAGGGAGTGCAGTCAGTAAATACCCAAACACAGTCAGCCCATGGTGGAAGACAAGCCAAGAGGGAAGATATGGGCAACAAATGCGTTCTTTTAAAGTCGCGAGTGCCTTTCTGCTGGATCTGGCAGCAGCTGCTTGTGCTGTGAAAGAGATCAAATTAATAGAGCCCAGTACAGGCAGAACAGAAAAAGTACACTTATTGTGAAAGTTAGCATGTAGGGAATGTATTTATATATACAAATATATAAATATTTATATATATGTATATATATATATATATATATATATATAAACAAAGTCAGTCAGTCAGTCATGTCTTGTCTTGTCTTGATTTGATTTGTATTTGAAAATAAGGGGGAAGGAGGTCATCATGCCACACAGCCCATACGCTAAAATCGCTATGTTTCTAACTTATGTAATTTGCCTTCTTTCAGATGTGGAATAGTAAATCCCACAGCAGATTCTTCTCCTGTCAGGCAGTCCTCGAATGCGTGTTCAATCAAATCAGTGTGGCTTCAAGTTGCAACACAGTGAGATCTAGCCTGGTGTACAAACTGTGTATCTTTATGAACACTTCATAACACTAGCCTGGTGTGCAGGCTTTGTATGTTTATGAACCATTCAACAGAACATTAAATCAACAGATGTAATTAGAATTGCTGATTGACAATGTAAGTTTTGCCAAAATTTAACTGCAGTGTGAGAACAATCACATTTATCATTGTGCTTCCATGTACGTTTTGGCTCTACATCACCCGAAAATCCTAGCTCATCACAGCACAGAATCAGAAAGTGCCTGGCCCGTGGGAAGTGATAAGTTAATTTGAGCGTTAAGATTTTCATTGTCATTATACATTACATTAACACAATCTGATCTCCGAGAAGTGAGGACTGAGTGGGCGAGACATTACCTTCCGGGGTTAGGTTTTCTTTCAAAAAGGTGTGAGAAAATTCTGGTTCACTTCCTTGCAATCCGATATATCTCAGTTCGGAGAGCGTTAGCTTTAAGACCAAAAAGTATCTGCTTCAATTTCGGTTTTCGGCAATTTTTGATTATTTTGTTTAAGGGGAGAGGCTGGTTTTGTATGGGGACAGTGCTTGAGGGATGGGCTGTTCAGCGGTTCCATGATAATTTTCAAAACGAATTTTGTTAGATGCAGCGCTCTTTTTCTGTTACTTTCTATTCACACTCTGCTCAGTTTTGAATATGAACAGTGAAAAATGTTTAAGCGATGTGATGTGTTAAATGTTTATGCAGTAACTCTGTCACATCGTGTGAGCCGGAAACACAATCCCGTCAGGCTGGGTTTTTACACACCGGCAGGGCACTTGGTGGTCAGTTAGATTAGTTGGTTAGAGCATGGTGCTACTAACGCTAAGGCCGCTGGATTGAACCCTGTACGGGTCATTTGAATGCAATTGATATTTTTTTCGGTTTTTCATAACATTTACAATCCAATCTTTATAATGAAACAAATCTATACAATATCCCAAGGGTTGGGAATTATTGGAATAACATCCATTGCTTCTTTGCCGCCGGGGTGGAGAGGCACATCCTTCTGTTTATTTGTGTTTCTTGGTCTGCTGATAAACAATAAACTGGCGGCCTGTTCCCGTAAATGGTCATTAGCAGGAACGGACAGACAGAACGGTTCTGTCCCCCGAGATAAGACAAAGGCTCCAGTTCAGGACAAATACACCAAATGAAATTTTAACCCGGCACCGAGAGTGAATAACCCAGAGAAAAGGACAGAATGAAATAGATTTCAGTGGATGCCTACCCGCACTTAATGCTGTGGTTGCACGGACATGCCTTTCCAGTTCTCAGCAAAAATGACCATTTGCTACGAACAGTTTTACCTGGCACGAATGTGATGTGAATATCGAAGTAGCAAGGAGGAAAGACTGCGTTTGTCTGCTTGCTGGCAAAGTCACTTGAAGCAGCTTCCCTGGTGGTCTCGTGGCTAGGATTTGCACTTTCACTGTTCGTGCTCAGGGTTTGCTTCCCAGTCAGGGAACAGTGTATTTTGGGTTGCTTGAACTGCAAGGTAAACGGCTGCTCCTGAACAAATTTGCAGCTCACCACAGTGCTGCTGCCCCAACCTTCAGCAGCGCATCATTCGTTGCAACAATACAAGATACTTCTGTGCTTGCTATTTCAAAGTCAGCAATAAATGACTAGATCTCTCTCAACAAATGGAACTAGAATTGCTTATCGATGGTGTAAATGTTTATAATCATGGCTATCATTAGTCTTCCATGTACCTTTTTGCACCACATCACCCTCGCTTATCACAGCACGACTATTAATCAATGCATTGCCAGTGTGGAAAAATTCAACATTTTAATCTTAGTAACTTGTGCAACACTGTAATCAGAGAATGCCTGGGCCATGGGCTTATCCTGAACATTAAGATATCCATTTGGCCTGGCCCTTCCTGGATTGCACATTGGCTCACTGTATATCTATGTTTAAGTTTCACAGGCGATTTCCCAGATCTGAATTCCCCAGCAGAGACTTCATGGAGTGTCTGATCTAAAGGAGATTCAACATCAGTACCGTTAACTCTCTCCTTGTTTCACGACTCGTATCTCTCTTCAGCATCTCACTGCTAAGGACTGAACCTGTTATAATTTGACCTTGGCTCGAATTCAGTGCGGCTCAGTGTGACTTCGGCACATCTCCCATTCACAACCCATCAGTGCCATCAAAAGAACGGGGAATTTTACTAAAATTTTATATTCTGAAATTTGAATAAACACACCAGCATATTTCACTGTGTCTTCAACACTTTGAGATGTAGCCTGGTGAGCTTTGCATTTTTATGAACACTTCAGCAGAACATTAAATCAACATATTGAACGAGAGTTACTGACTGACACTAATTTTTGCCAACATTTAACTGCTGTGTGAGAACAATCAGAATTATCATTTGGCTTCCATTTACGTTCTAGGGCGGCATCACCCTAACAAACCTAGCTGCTCACAGCACGGCGATCAGTCAATTCATTGCCAGTATGGAAAAATACACATTTTGAACTAAGCAACGTGTGCAAGACTAGTATCAGATACTGCCTGTGCCGTGGGCAATGATAACCTCACCTGAACGTTAAGATTTTCATTATCATTATACATTACATTAACACAACCTGAGCTCCGAGATCAGTTTGGGACCCATTGCCTGAGTGGGCGGGGCAATTCCTCCCGGGGTTAGTTTTGCTTTCAAAAAAGTGTGAGAAAGTTCTGCTTCATTTGCTTTCGGGCCGAAAAAGCTCAGTTGGGAGAGCGTTAGGCTGAAGATCTGAAGGTCCCTGGCAGGGCACAAATCTTGGGTTTGGGCAATTTCTGTTTATTTTGTGATTTCTTCAAATTGAAGGGGAGCAGCTGGTTTTATATGTGGATAATGCTTGAGGGACAGGCTGTTCAGCGGTTGTGTGATAATTATCAAAATGAATTCTGTTATATTCAGCGCTCTTTTTCTGTTACTTTCCATTTACACTCTGCCCAGTTTTGTATATGAACAGTGATGAAAATCTACAATTGGCTTCATAAAGCAAACAGCCTTCCTTTACTTCAGGTGAGTGACTGTACGAGATGGTTGGTTTTGAGGCAGAATCAAAACAAAGAATATAAAAATTCACCCGGCGAGTAAGTTGACCGTGACAGGACTCGAACCTGCAATCTTCTGATAGCATCGCTGTTGCAACCGAAGTCAGACGCCTTATCTATTAGGTCACGCGCCCGCTGCTGTCGGACGAACATTTCCGGTTTTTTATATTGAGAGCAAATTTGGGACAAGAGTTATATCAAGGAATGGATGTCGGAAAACATGAGCATATTTCGAGTAATGAACAGATGGGCTGCGATATGGATGCGCACGGGCACAGGTAACGTCAATGTAGCTTGAAACATAACAGTTTAACAATTCGGTCATCGCAGCTGAAATAACACTCCTTTTAAAACTATACAGGATGATCCGGATAGTGAGAAAATACGTCACAAATGGGCAAATTATGAACCGGAACTGACAACCATCCCGTTTAAGCAGACACCGAATAATTCAGAACAGCAAGCACATCCCTATTACAAAGAGGTAGAATGACCCTTGACCTCAGCAGTTCCCTTTTAAAGGAATAAAGTGAGATTTCTATCATTCTTGAAGGCAATTATGCTGTGCGAGATTGAGCGTGGGGCTCAGGACCACGCGGGGCTGCGGCGGTTGTTGCAGCCACAGGTGATAGACAGGCAGGAAGGAGGGAGGGAAATAAAACCAACCCAGACAAAAAGCCAATTTAAAATATATATATATTTATCATAATAAGAAAATAAATAATTGTACAATTTCATTGCAAAAAAGTGAATTTGATTTGATTTATATAAATAAATAATTGTTTCATAACCTATATAGTTTTGATTGAACGAAAATTGTGTGACTGCATGAATTTCACTTGAAATCAGGTGGTGCAGTCAACAAATACCCAAACACAGTAAGCCCATGGTGGAGGGCAAGCCACGAGTGAAGATGTGGGCAACAAAGGCAATCTTTTAAAGTCGCGAGTGCCTTTCTGCTGGATCTGACAGCAGCTGCGTGTGCTGTGAAAGAGGTCAAATGTAATAGAGCCCAGTGCAGGCAGAACAGAATAGGTACATTTATTGTGAAAGTTATAAAGTATGGAATGTATGTAAATATACGTAAATATAAATATTTAATTATATATATATATATATATATATAAACAAAGTCAGTCAGTCAATCATGTCTTGTCTTGTCTTGATTTGATGTTTATTTGAAAATAAGGGGAAAGGAGGTCATCATGTCACACAGCCCATATGCAAGCTCTCGCTAAAATCGCTATGTTTCTAACTTTTGAGATTTGCCTTCTTTCAGATGTGGAATAGCAAAATCCACCAAAAGTCTCTTCTCCTGTCAGGCGGTCCTCGAATGCGTATTTCAATCAAATCAGTATGGCTTCAAGTTGCATATAATGCATTTTTTTCACATGAAATTAAATGCACAGTAAGATCGCCCAGCACGTTTGCACGAAATCTCTCGCTTACACAAACACACAAACAAACTAAAATTTCTTCACCTTCCAAAGGCAGTTTTTGAAATTTGGAACTGTGGGAACAACGGAGCGAAATTACACGTTTTGATTTGAAATATGTCTGTTTTCTCACATGTCGACCGGATCAGAACCGGTTCTTTGATAAAAGTTGGCAGCGCTCGTCCAGGATCTCTCGCATTTCAAATATGAACATCCCTAAACAAGAATCATACCCCTACAGCAAGGAGCCGCCGACAACGAGGAGCGTAGCTGTCAGATTCTGAGGGTACTTCACTATTCGGCCCATCCTGCCTGTGCTCACTCTCAGAGACGGATCTGATGAGTCCCCCTCTTTATAGTCCTGCTTAGGTTTTACCTTTGATGAATGTATTATTACATTGCATAAACAAACTGCAGTATCCTTGTCAGTAAATGTTGAATTTTGCCATGAGATTGATTGATAAAAAAAACAGGGAGGTCAAATATTTAACACAATAACGACGAGGGTAGGAGCACACTGGATCAGCAGTCCATCGCCTGAACCTCTCGGCCACCTCGTCTCCTATTTACAACGACGTCAGATATCCATCCCTTACTTTTTGCATCCAAACAGAAAAAATGTGCATGAAAATCTACTTCACCGCTTGTTCTGCCCGTGCAACCAGATCGACAGTGATGAAAATATGCCATTAGCTTCTGAAAGCATACAGCCTTCCTTAACTTCACGTGAATGACAGTCCGAGATGGTTGGTTTTGAGGCAGAATAAAACAAAGATATAAAAGTCGACAAGGCGAGTTAGTTGACCGCAGCAGGATTCGAGCCTGCAACCTTCTGATAACATCGCGGTTACAATTGAAATCAGACAATAATCCATTAGGCCACGCGGCCGCTGCTAGCTACAGAAAATTTGTTGATGGTTATATAGAGAGCAAATTTGGGACAAAGGTGACATCAAGTTGTGCATTTCGGAAAACATGAGCATATTTCGAGTCATGAATAGATGCGCTGCGATATGGATGCGCACGGGCACAGGCAACGTCAATGTAGCTTGACACATAACAGTTTAACAATTCGGTCATCGCAGCTGAAATCAACTCCTTTTAAAACTATACAGGATGATCCGGATTATGAGGAAATACGTCTTAAAGGGGCAAATTATGAATGGGAACTGTCAACCTTCGCATTTAAACAGACATCGAATGATCCGAGACTGCAAGCACATCCCTCTTACACAGATGCAGAATGACCCTTAACGGACAGCAGTTCCCTTTTCAAAGAATAAAACGGGATTTCTATCATTCCTGAAGGCTGTGAGTGAGTGAGTGTGGGGCTCAGGACCAGTCGGGGCAGGGACGGTTGTTGAAGCCACAGGTGATAGATAGGCAGGAAGGAGGGATGGAAGTAAAAACAAACAAGACAAAAAGCCAATTTAAACTATATGTATATTTATCATAATAAAAAAAAAAATTACAATTTTATTGCAAAAAATTGAATTTGATTTGACTTAAATAAATAAATAATTGTTTCATAATCTGTATACTTTTGGTTGGACGAAGGCTGGGTGACTGGATGAATTCCATTGGTAATCAGGGGGTGCAGTCAGTAAATACCCAAACTCAGTAAGCCCATGGTGGAAGACAAACCAGGAGAAAGATGTGGGCAACAAAGGCGATCTTTTAAAGTCGCGAGTGCCTTTCTGCTGGATCTGACAGCAGCTGCGTGTGCTGTGAAAGATGTCAAATGTAATAGAGCCCAGTGCAGGCAGAACAGAAAAAGCACATTTGTAGTCAAAGTTAAAAAGTAGGGAATGTATGTAAATTTGCTTATATATAAATATTTACATATGAATATACATAAACAAATTCAGTCAGTCAGTCATGTCTTGTCTTGTCTTGATTTGATTTGTATTTGAAAATAAGGTGGAAGGAGTTCAACATGTCACACGCAAGCTCTCGCTAAAATCGCTATGTTTTATCCAGCTTTTACCACTATGCTGGAAAATTCAGCTCATGCTTTGCGGCGGTGCAAAAGCTTACCGGCCCGCCTTCTGGTTTCACTGAAATTATGATGTCAATCGTCATGCAGTGCTCTGCCAGCACCCCGGATGGAAACTTAGGCCCTAACGCCTCATTATAAGCCCTCCCCAGGAAACGCCTGAAAAACCAGACATTCGCAGGGTGCAGCAGGCAGTATTTGCGGCGTATTTAAATAGAGTGATGAGGATCCTACATCGCAGGTCACATTGACTGTAGCAGTTCCGCACAGCACACTGGCTGAATTTCTGACTTGAAAGCGGCAGTTTTATTTGCCATTACAGTGTCCTAACAACGTCAGTGGTGCAGGTAAATATCTCATGATCTCAGTAGCGAGAAGTCTGACCTTTTCGATGTGCAGTTAAAACCAGTAGAGTTTAGTGGGAATTCCATCGCATGAGGTGTTGTGACGTTAAAAAGCTGTCTAGCAGCCAATCACAATGCAGAATTCTCACAGCCAGCGAACCATTCAGATGGAGAGTGACACAGTTAATTCAGAAACTAGGGTCCTAAATTAAGGAAAGGTAACTTCCATGGTTTGAGGCGTGAACTGGCTAGAATAGACTTGCAAATGACACTTAAAGGGCGTTGGAAAGGCATTGGCAAACATATAAACATCACATGGATGAACTTCACCAATTGTACATCCCTACCTGGAGTAAATATAAAATGAGGAATGTGGCTCAACCGTGACTAACACGGGAAATTAAGGATAGTGTTAAATCCAAGGACGAGGCTTATAAATTAGCCAGAAAAATCAGCAAACCTGAGGACTTGCAGAAATTTAGCATTTAGGAGAGGAGGCCAAAGGGCTTAACTAAGAGTGGGAAAATAGAGTACGAGAGGAACCTTGCCGGGAACATAAAAACTGACTGCAAAACTTCTATATATATGTGAAGAGGAAAAGATTAGTGAAGACAAATGTTGGTCCCTTGCAGTCGGATTCATGTCATGGGGAACAAAGAAATCGCAGACCAATTGAACAAAAGCTTTGGTTCACAAATAACCTTCCGGAAGTACTCGGGGACCGAGGATCGAGTGAGAAGGAGGAACTGAAGGATATCCTTATTAGGCGGGAAATTGTGTTAGGGAAATTGATGGGATTAAAGGCCGATAAATCCCCGGGGCCTGATAGTCTGCATCCCAGAGTACTTAAGGGAGTGGTCCGGAAATAATGGATGCATTGGTGATCATTTTCCAACAGTCTATCGACTCTGGATCAGTTTCGATGGACTGGAGGGTAGCTAATGTAAAACCACTTTTTAAAATGGGAGGGAGAGAGAAAACGGGTAATTATAGACCGGTTAGCCTGACATCAGTCGTGGGGAAAATGTTGGAATAAATTATTAAGGATGAAATAGGAGCACATTTGTATAGCAGTGACAGGATCGTTCCAAGTCAGCATGGATTTATGAAACAGCAGATTTTTCTCCTGTCAGGCAGTCCTCGAATGCGCGTTCAATCAAATCACTGTAGCTTCAAGTTGCATGTAATGCGTTTTTTCTCACATGACATGAAATGCACAGTAAGATTGGATAGCACGTTTGCACGCACTCTCTCGCTTACACAAACACACAAATAAACTAAAATTCCAAAGGCAGTTTTTGAAATTTGAAATCCGGGACAGACAGCACGTCCCTTCAAATAGACACAGATTGATCCGGGACTGATAGCACAGCATTTTAGAGACACAGAGAATGACCCCGGATAGACAGCACATCACCTTAAAAGGGATATGGAAACAGAATGAACAAAAACAGAGTATTCTGTAAAACTCAGCAGGTCGTGCAGGTTCTGTGGATGAAGAACCCGGGTCCACGTTCAGTCGGATGATCATTCCGAAATTTTAGGAAAAATTTAAAGATTGCTGATTTTTTTCAACATAAGTAGCACCTGGAAGAAATAGGCAGCGAGGAATGACAAAAGGGGATGTCTGTGATACAGTGGAGCGTAGGAGTGATTAAATAATAAATGGCACAATGCGAAAAGGCAAAGTGGGTAGTAATCGGGGAATAAAGTAACAAAGAATGGTCCAGAGGAGGTGTTAGTTGCAACAGCAGAACCATTACCAGACAATGGGAGCGGTGCTCGTGATCCGATACGTTGAACCTAATGTTGAGGCAAGAAGACTATAACATGCTTGAATTAAAGGATGTGAACGTCTTTTAATCAGACCAGGCAGCTTGGCCATCCCGGAATGATTTCCTGTACGGTTTGAGTTCGGCAGCCAAGGGACTGATTCAAAAGCCAGCTTCTCACATCTTTTCAGCGCCAGAGAAACAGGAAGCACTCATATTCAAAGCAGAGTATGTTTCACGTTGAAGTGGAGATAGACGCGGAATGTATGTTTATCTCAATGGAGGTGAGCTTATGCGTGCTAAAGGAAGATAAACTGATCAAGTATTGGCCGGAACCAAACACGAGTTTAGTTTGTCCAATGAAACACAGAGTCGAGTACATCTGAGATACTTTAACTTTACTCAGTTCGACGAGTTTCACTTTGCTCCTCTGAAACTCGATGATTTGGATGCTGTGGGAACAACGGAGCGAAATCACAAGTTTTAATTTGAAATATGTTCGTTTTCTCACATGTCCATTGGCTGAGAAGCGGTTCTTTGATTAAAAGTTGGCAGGGGTCGTCCTGGATTTGAACTCGTGTCTTCTTGCATTTTAATTATGAATATCGCTAAATGAGCATCATACTTTGAGAAAAGCGAGACTCCGACAGTGAGGAGCGTAGCTCTCAGATTCTGACGGTAGTTTACTATTCGGCCCATCGTGCCTGTGTTGACTCTTTGAGACCTATCTAATGAGGCCCCCTCTCCATAGTCCTGCTAATGTTTTCCCTTTGATGAATGTATTATTAATTTGAGACACAACTTAAACAAAGTGCAGCGTCCTTGTCAGTAAAAGTTGAATTTTGAGGTCAAATGTGATTGACAAATAAACTCGACGGCTTAAATGTTTAATACAATAACGACGAGAGTGGGAGCACACTGGATTAGCAATCCATTGCCTGAACCTCTCGGCCACCTCGTCTCTCATTTACAGCAACGTCAGACATCCATCCCTTACTTTTTGCATCCAAACAGAAATAATATGCACGAAAGTCTACTTCACCGCCTGTTCTGCCCGTGCAACAGATCGGCAGTGATGTAAATGTGCCATTAGCTTCTTAAAGCTTTCCCTTACTTCAGGTGAGTGACTGAACGAGATGGTTGGTTTTGAGGCAGAATCAAAACAAAGAATATAATATTTCATGCGGCGAGATGGTTGACCGCAAACAGGACTGGAACTTTCAATCTTCTGATAACATTGCGTTCAACAATCGAAGTCAGACGTCTTGTCCATTTCGCCACGCAGCAGCTACCGTCCGCGCAACATTTGTTGCTGTTTATATTGAGAGCAAATTTGGGACAAGGTTTCGATCAAGGAGTGCATTTCGGAAAACATGAACATATTTCGAGTAATGAATCGATGCGCTGCGATATGGATGCGCACGGGCACAGGCAACGTCAATGTAGCTTGAAACACAATAGTTTAACAATTCGATCATCGCAGCTGAACTCACACTTCTTTTAAAACTATACAGGATGAGACGGCATTATGAGAAAATCGGACTTCCATGTGCAAATTATGAACCGGAAATGACAACCATTCGGTTCAAACAGACACCGAATGATCCGGGACTTGAAGCATATCCGTCTTACACAGAGATAGAATGACCCTTGACTGACAGCAGATCCCTTTTAAAAGAATAAAGTGAGATTTCTATAATTCCTGAAGACAATTGGGTTGTGCGTGAATGAGCGTGGGGCTCAGGACCACATGGGGCTGGGACGGTTATGATGCCCCAGGTGATAGAAGGCAGGAAGGAGGGAGGGAATTAAAACCAACCTGACAAATCCAATTTACACGTTTTCACGTTCAGTCGGATAATCACGCCGATCTTTTAGGGAAAAGTTAAAGATTACTGATTTTTTTCAACAAAAAAAGAGCCTGGAAAATATAGGCAGCGAGAAAGGACAAAAGCGAGCGTCTGTGATAAAGTGAAACGCAGCAGTGATTAATTAATAAATGGCACAATGGGAAACGCCAAAGTGGGTGGTAATCGGGCAATAACGTAACAAAGGATGGTCCAGAGGAGGTGTTAGTGGGAACAGCAGAACCATTACCAGACAATGGGAGTGGTGCTTATGATCCGATACTTTGAAGCTAATGTTGAGGCCAGAAGTCTTTAAAATTCCTAAAATATAGGTTGTCAACGCCTTTTAATCAGTCCAGGCAGCTTGATCACTCCGGATTGATTTCTTGTACGTTTGAATTCGGCAGCCAAGGGACTAATTCAAAAGCCATCTTCTCACAACATTTCAGCGCTAGATTAACAGGACGCACTCATGTTCAGGGCAGAGTGTGTATCACGTTGAAGTTAAGATTGACGCTGAATGTATGCTTATCCCAATTGAGATGAGCTCATGCGTGCAGAAAGGAAGATTTCCTGATCAAGTATTGACCGAAATTAAATACTGGTTTAGGTTGTCCAATGAGGCACCGAGCCGAGTATATCCGAGAGAGTTTAATTTTACTCAGTTATTAAATGTCACCTTGTTCCTGTGAAACTCTGCGATTTTAACGCAGTGGGAACAACTCTGCGAAATCACACGTTTTCATTCTTAATTTTTCTCACATGTCGACCGGCTGTGAGAAGCGGATCTTTGACTAAAAGCTGGCGGAGCTCGTTCGTGCTTTGAACCCGGGATCTCTCGCATTTCAATTTGAAAATCCCAAAACAATCCTACCCCAAGACCAACAAGCCGCCGACAGCGAGAAGCGTAGGTCTCAGACTCTGACGGTTGTTCACTATTCGGCCCATCCTGCATGTGCTGTCTCTCAGAGACCTATCTAATTAGTCCCAAATGACCATAGCCCTACTAATTTTTTCCCTTTGATCAATATATTATTAATTTGAACATTACATGACCGAAGTGCAGCATCCTTGTCATGAAATGTTGAATTTGGCCATGACATGAAATATGATTGAAAAAGTAACCGAAGGAATCAATTGTTTAACCTGCACAGCACACTGGATTAGACGTCCATCACCTGTCATTCGCAGCCACCTCGTCTCCTATTAGCAGCTACATCAGCAATTGAATTTGCTGCTTTTTGCATTCAAACAGAAATAATGTTAAAGAAAGTCTACTTCACCGCTTGTTCTGTCCGTGCAACAGGATCGATATTGAAAATGTGCCATTACCTTCTTAAAGCAAACAGCCTTCCTTTCCTTCAGGTCAGTGACTGTACGAGATGGCTGGTTTTGCAGCAGAATGACGACAAAGAATATAACATTTCGTGCAGCGAGTTAATTTACCGCGGCTCGACTCAAATCTGCAAATTTCCGATAACGCCGCAGTTACAATCGAACTCAGATGCCTTATCCATTAAGCCACGCGGCTGCTGCCACGAGGAAAAAAATTGTTGTTTTTTATATTAGGAGCAAATTCGGGGCAATAGCTGTACAAAGTAGTGGGTTTTGGAAAAGATTAGCATATTTCAAGTAAATGAACAGAAGCGCTGCGATCTGTGCGCGCACTTTAGCTGGGCTTCGAACTTGGAACACAACCGCTTAACAATTCGTTCATCACAACTGAAATCCGACTCCTTTTCAAAATATACATGGTGATCCGGGACTATGAGAAAATCTGTATTTAAGAAAAAAATTGTGAACCTAAACTTACAACCATCCCGTTTAAACAGACACAGAATGATCAGGAACTGCAAGCACATCCCTTTTACACAGGTGCAGAATGACCCTTCACTGACAGCAGTTCTCTTTTAAAAGAATAAAGTGGGATTTCTATCATCCCTGAGCGCAAATGTGCTGTGCGTGAGTGAGTGTGGGGCTCCGAAACACGTGGGGTTGGTAAGGTGATTGAAGCCCAAGGTGATAGACAGGCAGGAAGGACGGAGGGAAGTAAAACCCTCCAGAAAAAAAACAATTTAATAACATTTATCTACTTAATTTTTTAAGAAATGTATTGATAAGAATTTTAGTTAACAAAAATTTAAATTGATTTGATTTCAAGAAATATATAATCAATTAATAATGTATTTATTTTTAGATCGAACGAAGGCTGTGTGTGTCTAGATGTTTACCATTGGAGATAAGGGTGTGCACCCAGTAAATACCAACAGGCACCGTCAGCCCATGGTGGATGACAAGCCACGAGGGAAGATGTGGGAGGCAACGGCCATCTTTTAAAGTGACGTGTGTCTCTCTGCTGTTTTTCAGATATGCAATATCAGGATCCGACAGCAGCTGCTTGTGCTGCGAAAGTGGACAAAAGCAATAGAGTCCAGTGCAGGCAGATCAGAAAAATCACATTTGTTGTGAAAGTGAAAAAGCGGGGAGTTATACATTGTATATAAGTATACACTCACACGCACACATGTATATACTTATAAATATATATATAAATATATATATATAAACAAAGTCTGTCAGTCAGTCAAGTCTTGTCTTGTCCTGTTTTGATTTGATTTGAATTTGAAAATAAGGTGGTTAAGGTCATCATGTCACAAAGCCCACACGCAAGCCCTCGCTGGAATCCGTATGTTTCTAACTTGTGTTTTTTTGCATTTTTTCAGATGTGGAATGGCAAGATCCCACAGCAGATTCTTCTCCTGTAAGATATTCCGCGAAGGAGTGTTCAAGCAAATCGGCATGGCTTCAAATTCCATGTAATGCCTTTTTTCATACATGATATGAAATGCCAAGCACCATCGCACAACACGTTTGCACTCTCTCCCTCTCTCTCTTACACAAACTCACAAACAAGCTTAAATTCCTACACCATCCAAAGACAGTTTTTGAAATTTGAAATTTGAAATCCGGAATAGACAGCACATCCCTTTTAAACCGACACATAATGATCCGGGACTGATAGCATATCCCTTTTAAACAGACATAGAAATTTGCGGGACTGAAAGCAAATCCCTGTGAAGCAGATATAGAATGCTCTTGGACTGAGAGTTCTTTAATTTTAAACAGGCCCAGAATGACCCGGGACTGAGAGCAAATCCCTTTTAAACAGACACAGATTGATCCTGGACTGACAGCATATCGGTTTAGACAGACACAAAATGATCCGTGACCTCTAGCATTTCCACTGTGAAAATCACAAAGAGAGATTCAAGGCCCGGGACCAACGAGCAGCCGGCAGTAAAGTGCGTAACCCATTCTATATTAAAACGGCATATTCTGACGGTAGTGAAGATAGCTATTCGGTCCAACGTGGCTGTGCTGTGTCTCTGAGAGAGCGAATAAATTAGTCCCCCTCTCCATAGTCCTGCGAATAACAACAGAAGAACGTAAATTTTATCTTTGATGACTACATTGGGCCTGAAGTCATTGTGCTAGGCTTCCCCCAGGCGCTCGGCTGCAAATAGTGATAACGTTCCACACCTACCTTTTGCTCCTGCACCCTCCGCATCTGAGGCCTTCTCTTCCCGCGCTTCGCAGCGCATTCACGTCTTGGAGCTGCGGAGGGAGAAGCTGAATTCACCTGACTCTGGACAGCCAATGAATGTACAGTATTATCATTCGTAATAATAGCATCTCCGGAAGTCGGGATTCTCAGTATTACGAATGAAAACACCCCCATCACCCAAACACACCTAAAAAGTAAAAAAAAACACCTCACGTATGTAATATTAATTTAAATTAAAGTTAACAAATGTGTTAGAAAAAATAAATTATTCGGATTTTTTTTTTAAGTTTGATATTTTGGGTTTAAATAAAACTTCCTTAGTGGACAGAGTTTTTAAACATAAAAATGTTAATACATCTTCCTTCTATGTTTTTATATTTTTTACATGTTTAAAAACTCTTATGCTGATAAAAGTAGGCTATGCACCTGCTTTTCCCAGGCGCAAGCAATTTAAGGACATTCGCTGGGCAATTGATGGGCGAATAGCGCATACACACGCGAATGTCCTTCTCCTGAAGAAGCGTTGGGTCTGTCAAGCAAGAATTTGACATTGGAAAACCTGGTTTTCAGTGCATGCGGCTCGCACGTCAAAGAAGGGCTTTTGTGGGTGCTTGCCGGTTGCGTACGTACTCCGTACAGACCCAGTCAGGCCGGAATTACAGGACCTATCTTAATTTGAGACATGACATGACCAAAGTACATCATCCTTGAAAGTTAAAGGTATTTACGTGATTGACAAAACAACAAGAGGCTTCAAACGCTTTACACAATAAGGACGAGTATGCGATTCGGAGCCACGCATGCAGATCACAATGGATTAGCAGGTATTCGCATTAAACTCTGGGTCACCTCCTCTCAGGTTTGAAGCAACGCTAGGCATTCAATTTCCTGCTTTTTGCATCTAAACAGAAATATTGTGCAAGAATATTCACTTCACCGCTTGTCCTGCCTATGCACGCAGATCGACAATGTTGAAAATGTGCCATCAGCTTCTTAAAGCAAACGGCTTTCATTACTTCAGGTGGTGTACACACGTGGAATTAAATGCACCAGATACAGCAGAAGTCAGAGCTGCTGAAATAGAGGAGTTTGGTTATTCATAAAAAGAATGAATTGGGATGGGGCAGCAGAAACAGGGGAACTAGCAGCTACGGAAACAGGGGATATAGGAGCTCTGGAAACAAAGAAATTAGGAGCTCTGAAACATCAGCATTGGTTGATCTGCAGAAACAACGGAATGAGAGTGCCCTCGAATGACGGGAAATTGGATCAAGAAACAGTTGAATTAGGATCTCCAGAAAAACGGAGAATTAGGATCAACAGAAACAGGGGAATTAGTACCTCCAGGTATGGGTGAATTAGGAGACCGTAACAGAAACCTGAAAATTATTAGAGAGCTAAATAAACAGGGACATTACGAGAGAGCTACAGTTATAATGGAATTTTTAACTCCAAATACTGCGACGTTCGCAGGAGGCATCATAATCAGGGAAAGTAGGAGCGCCAGAAATAGGGTAATTAGGAAGAGGAAAATTATGAGCTCCGGCACTTTACCTTATTAAGCAGGGGAATTATGAGCAGCAGAAAAGGAGAGTTAGCAGTTGAAGAAAGAGGTGAACGAGGTTCACCTGATACAGGGGAAGTATGAGCTCCAGTGACAGGGGCATTATTTACTCCAAAACATGGGACAAAGATGCTACTGAAACAGTAGAAGTAGGAGCTGCAGAAACAGTGTAATTCGAGCGCCAGAAAGAGGTTAATCTGGAGTTCCTGACACAGGGAAATGAGGAGTACCTGAAACTGGAGAATTAGAAGCTGCTGAAATAGAGAAATGAGGAGTGCAAGAAAATTGAGAATTCGGAGCTCCAGAAACATAGGGATAAGGAGCTCCTGAAACAGAGGGATAAGAAGCTCCAAAATAGCTGAATTTGGAGCTCCAGAAACAGTGGGAGAAGGAGCTCTTGAAATAGGGGAATCAAGAGGTCCTGAAAGAGAGGGATAAGTAGCTCCTGAAACAGAGGAATTAGTAGCTCCTGAAACAGAGGGATAAGGAGCTCCTGAAATGAGAAATTAGGAGCTCCTGAAACAGAGGGATAAGGAGCGCCTGAAACAGAGGAATTAGGAGCTCTTGAAACAGTGGGATAAGGAGCTCCTGAAAAAGATGAATTCGGAGCTCTTGAAAAATGGGGAATTCAGAGCTCGGATACATGGAAATTATGAGTTTCAGAAAAAGGGGCATTTGGTGTTCAAAATACGAGAATGATGACCAGCAAAAACAGGGGTATTAGGATATATTGCAGTACTTGCACCCCTAAATATCATTGTCAGACACAGTTTCTAAGTATAATATACTCTGATCCATCTTTCTTAGGTTCAATACGAAATAATTTACACTTCCTCACTGGGACCTATATCTGCATAGTTATTGTCACAAACACTTAATAATCGTCTCTTTGCAACATTATGTTCCACGACACTATTTAAAGTGCCAATTACATTTTTGTTCACTAAAATTGGACGAGAGAGCGGAACTGGAAAGTGCCTCGCCTTTTGTTTTTCGTGCTCTGTCTCCTCATGTCTGTCTTTCTTTCTGTCTCCCCATCTGTTTCCAACACTCTCTTGCCCAACCTATCACTCCTCCGTCTTTCTCGCCACTTGTGTAAACCCCGTCTGTCTTTCTCTGTGGCCCTCCCACCTGTCTCTCCGTCTGACTACCTCTGTATTTTTCTTTCCTCTGCTGTTATCTCTATTTCTGTCTCCCCGTCTGTGCCCATCAGTCTCTTCCCCTCCTTCCCTCTCTCGTCTTTCTCTCGAGTCTGTCCCTTGCAGTTCTCCGTCCGTCTGGCCCCGCCGTCTGTCGACCTTTCTCTATCACTGTCTGTCTCTCTCGTTACATCCCTGTCTCCCTCCTGTTTAACTCCCCCGTTTGTCACCCTCTCTGTCTCCCCAGTCTTGCTCTCTCCCTCCTTAACATTTCTGTGTCTGTCTGATTCGTCTGTTCTATTTCTGTCTTGCCCGTTTCCCTCTGCTGTATCTCTCTCCCCTTCTACATTCTCCCGTCTGTCTACCACCATCAGCCTCACCCACTCTGTTTCCTTCTTTTACATTTTCAGTCGGTTATCTCCACCACACGGTCTGTCGCTCTCTCTCTACCACCACTGTAGGTCTCTCTCTCTCTCTCTCTCTGTCCCCAGCCCCTATCTATCTCCTTCCTATCTCTCGTCTGTCTTTCTCTCACTCTCTCTGTTGCCCCTCTGGCTCACCAGTTTGCCTGCTCCCGTCGACACCGTCTCAGCCTTTGTCTTTGTAACATATCATCTATCTACCGCAGCCTCTCGCAATGCACCATTCTTCCAGTCAATCTCTATCCCAACACACCCAATTTGTTGCTCTCACACGCTGTCCCTCGCTCCCCCAGCTCGTTTTCTTTGTCTACCACGTCGTTTTCTCCGTGTCTTTCCGGGTCTGTTTTCTGCCCATTTCTCTCCCACGTCTGTCCCACTCTAACCCTCTGTACGTCTACTCACTTCTGTCTATCCACAGCTGTCTCCCCATCTCTCATTCACTCTGTCACCGCCAAATGTTTATCTCTCTTTACCTCGCCGATCTGCCTATCTGACTCCGCCTTCTGGTTCTCTCCCTCTTTCTCCCCACGTCTATCTCCCTGCTGTCTCTTCATCACTCTCACTCTGCTTCACCCATCGATTACCCCGCCGTCTGCCTCTGTCTCCATATCTCTCTCTGTCGACCTCTTTCCCTGTGTCCAAGGTTTAAAAAAAAAATAAAATCAGAAATGTGGGCGTCGCTACCAAGGCCTTCCTTCCTTTATTGCCCTTCTGAAACTGCCCCGGAGAAGGTGGTGTTGAGCCGACTATTTGTAACCGCTGCAGTCCGTGTGATGAAGAGACTCCCGCAGTGCCGACTTTGTCGCTGCAGTTTGATTCAACTGAGTGTTTCGCTGGGCCATTGTCGAGGGCATTGAAGTGTCAACCACATTGCTCTCCGTCTGGAATCACGGAAAGCCCAGACCAGGAAAGGACGGCATATTTCATCCCCAAAAGGACATTAGTGAACAAGATGGATTATTACGACAATCCAGTACTATCATGGTCATTTCTGATACTAGCTCTTCAAATCAAGATTCATGTAATTAACTCAATTTAAACTCTTCAGCTGCCGTGGCAGGATTTGAACTTACCTCTCGGCGATCTTCAGACATGGCCTCTGGATTAGTAGTTCAGTAACATTCCCACTCTGCTACAGTATGGTTTCTCTCTCTCTCTCTCTCAGTGTTTTGTCGGTCTGTCGCCTCCTTCTTTCTCCCCCACCTGCCTCTCTCTGTCTTGCCATCTGTCTTTTTCCACCGCCTGTCTCCATCACTCTATCTCTCTCCCCACCCACCTACCCGTGTCTGTCTCTCGCTCTGATCCGCCGTATGTCTCTCTCATTCTGCCTCCTCTTATGTCTTTCTGGTCATGTCTCTCCTGTATGCCTCTCTCTCTCTCTATGTCTCCTCATCTGACTGCCGTTGCTGTCTGCCCCATCTGTATCTCTCGCCGTTTTGCCCTGTTTGCCTCGATTGTTTCACCAAACTCTCTATTTATCTGTCTCTTACACGTCTGTCTCACCCGCTCTCTCTCACTCTCACTGCCTCACCCCACCTTCTGTCTCTCTCTCTTTAACTCTATCTGAGCCCAGTGTGTTATCTTTCTGGCTAACCCCCGTCTGCCTCCCCTGTCTGTCAATTACTGACCCCTTCCACCATGCAAACCCGTCTGCCCCTGTCTGTCGCTCTCTATTTGCCTTCCGTCAGTCTTCCGTTTCTGCCTCCCCTGTCTGTCCCCCTCACATTATTCTCCGCCGCCTGCCTCCTCCCTTCTGCCTTCCACGTCTATCACTCTCTTTGTCACGCATCATATCTCCAACCCACCCAGTTTTTCTCCATCCGTTTCTCACCCTGTCGGTCGGTCTTGCCGCCCCCTCACCTCAGTATTGTCGCTCTCTATATCCCCCACCATAATAAACTCACCCTGTCTCCCCTCCCCCTAGGCTGTCACTCTCTCTCTCTCTCTTTCAAAATCTGTCTGCCTCGCTTTCTGTCTCTCCGGACTGTCTCCTCTCCATGAAAACCACCTGTCTGTCTCTCTCTTTCTGTGACATGCATATAACTGTGTCCCCCTGCCTATCTATCTCTCTGTCACCTTTACCAGGCTTAAGATTTTGAAGGAGATTTTCTAGGCAAGAGTTGGAAAAATAGCGCAAATCTCCGACGGCAATAACCCTTCTCTCAGGGAATGCTTTGGATCTGTCAAAAGCCATTTTGACTGTCCCAGTGCCGGCTTTCAGCGCACGCACATCGCGCTCTGAGAAGCGCACTTGAGAGGCCTCGACGGGTGTGTGCTGACATCATACGTGCCCTTAGAGACCGCAATTGTTGGAAGTTTGGCAGGCTCTCTGTTGCCATGTATTTCCCTTAGTCTGAATCAAACGTGACAAGTTATCAATGGCGATTGCAATAATTATTAATCTTTCACAGAATGTTATGAAATTAATTGAATAAGCTTCATTTTAATATAATAAATCCCGGAATGGGCATCGAACCTGTACCGACGAGGAGAGAGCGCTGCATCCTAACCACTAGGTGGCGGTCACAGGGGTGAGTAAACGTTGATGTCAAGAACTCGTGAACCAGTTAGGCGGCCTCTGTGAGAATGGTTAAAGGGAGAATGTTCAAAGTAAACTAGTCGCAACAGCAATGAACCGCAATAAAAAAATCAGCCAAAACCTGTGTTTTTTCCCGGCAGACATGGCGGAAATTAAACGGCGGAAGTGAACCATTTTAATGATTGAATGTCATTTGGGACTGGCTCGTTTTATTAATTGTAAAAAAAATTATTTATCTTAAAGAGTTGGATATTTCATTGCAGTCCTCTGCTGTTGCGACTTTACCAGAACAACAACAACAAGTTAGCTACCAGATTAATGCGTGGTATCCGGATTGGTTTCAATACCCACAAACTGGCGCTTGGGATTACAATATCGGACCGTATCTGGATTGCATTGTTGACGCTCCATATCAATGACATTTAATGACAACCCCGTCATCAGAAATCTTTCCAGAGATGCTGCCTGACTGGCTGAGTATATCCAACATTTTCTGATTTCATTTCAGATTTACAGGATTCGCAGTGCATTGCTTTTGAAACTAAAAAGTAACATAAGTTGAGGTCATTGGGATTCGAAAGTCAGTACCATTCTGCAACGGCAAATGTGAGTCATGCGTGGTGTGTATCCTCCCTTCTGCCAGATAAAGAACATCACTGAATGGGTGCAGAACATTTTGAGGGGCGAATGGGAGCTGCTTAAGTCGTGATCTATGTGCTAACCACTGACATAAGGAAAGAAGGGGATGAGTTTCTTCAGTCAGAGTTTCAGGTGCAATTGAGGAAATTAATGAGCAGGACCACAAAGGTATTCTATGGATTATTCCCAGTGCCTCGCGCTATTGAGGTTGGAAAACGCAACGTATGTCTGGATAAAAGGTGCACGAGGTTGGGCTACAGAATCCGGGGCATTTGGACCAGTTCTGGCGCAGGAGAGACCTGTTGCAGTAGGTCGAGTTGTACATCAATCGAGTTAGGACCAATGTCCACGCGGGAAGTTTAACAACTGGGGCGGGTGTGGGGTTGAACTAATTTGGCAGTAGATTTGTGTACCAGGATGAAACATCTGTAGCTGTTGTAATTATGCATTATACACAATTCCAAACGATTATTAAAATAAACTATAGCAGTGAACGTGGCCTCAGACAGCGCATTTCGGCCCTACCTTGGGAAACGATATACCACGGCTCGGCAAAACCTTCCCTTACACCGAGCACAAGCACAGGAAACAAAGGCACAGCAGAATTTGCTGAGGACCGCAGAGAGTAAAATGTTCTTCGATCAGTGATAGCTCTAAATATATTTTGGTGTTTCTGTGTTAAGTTGCAATTTGTTCTGTGGGTTATAAATATATTTCGTATATCTGTTTTAGTGTTTATGTATTTGAATGCAACATAGTTATTCATAATAGTATTGTGGAGCATGTGTGTTTGTTATAAATGTATTTTCTGTGTACATCTTTGCATCTTGTAAACACCTCGCAAATAAACGTAAATACAATTATAGCACCGAGATACTTAGAGATAAATTCATAATAACACATATATGAACACAAATAATTTGATTATCAATGTTCCACACAATTTAATTTGCAACTCACAGCTAGATGCACAAATATATATTATAAATTTCCCGCATGGACACCGAAATTCATTACAAATAACAATATATTACAAAAAAAATAAAACACGTCTACGGCGAGAATCTATGGAGTCTCAATAACTGAAGGCTTCTTGCAGAGAGCCGGCATGGACACGATGGGTTGAAAAGCTTCCTTCTGTGTTGAATGATTCGATGATTCTTTGTCTTCTTCCTTGTGAGACAGGTAGGACAGGCAGCTGTATGATGGGAGCACAAAGACCACAAAACATGCAGCTCTAGTGGCGCAATCGGTTAGCGCGCGGTACTTATATGACAGTACAGGCTTGGGAAATGCCGAGGTTGTGAGTTCGAGCCTCACCTGGAGCAGCCGAGGCTTTTGCATGTGATGTTTGTACCTTTCGAGTCTGAGGCCGTTTTCTCTTTATCCATTTCTCTTGTCTATTCCGCCATGTACCACGGTGCTTTCTGTCTCTCTCGTTGCAGTTATCTCAATGTGAATCTGTGGATTATATCTGAATGAATAGCCGTGCCTTTTGCCCACATTACATAAATGAGGTGATCAAACAATTATTCATCTGTCACTAGGGAGCGAATGAACCAACATTTATAAGAAGATATAGTTTATCGTAAATATAACATTCCCTCTTGAGTGATAGAGGTTCAATTCTGTACAAAACGAAACTATGATCACGACGGTTTCCAATAGCCGCCTTTTAATATATTGTCGCAAGCGCTACCATTGTAGCTCAAGGAGTTTCATAATTAATAAACAAAGAAATCAAGCAATGAAACGGTAGAGATGGTTCTGAGAATGTGGAATGCCCTCGGCCAGACCAACATTTAAATAAAGGTTTAAAAACTGGCAGCTTGCAGGAGGAAGGGAAGAAAGGAAAGAGAGCCACAGAAAAGCCACGGGAGTTTCGGAAGCTAAGGGCGTTTGTCTCTGACCACAGCATAGTTGCGCACGGCACGGATATTGTTGCTGTTAAATATGAATAAAATGCAACGTTTGTTTGCAGCTGTTTCCGTTTCTGTCCCTTTTACCTAATTCTCAATTCCATTTGCCTGCGATGATTCCATAAATCTTCGTATCCTTGCCGAACAAAAATCGATCAATGTGAAACTTGAAAATGTCAATTGACCCCAACGTCGATAGATCTTTAGGGGAGGAATTATAAGACAGGTGGGATAGGCAGCTGTATGATGGGATCACAAATATCACACAGCATTCGCATCCAGCTCCAGCGATGGAATCGGATAGCGCGCAGTACTTATATGACAGTGTAAGCACCCAGGAAGACCGAGGTTGTGATCTCGCGCCTCCCCTAATACAGCTGATGGCTTTGCTTGTGACATTTCGTCAGTAATCGAAGGTGCAATTGATGTATCCCCAAACCTTACCTATATATTCACTGTTTTATTCCAGCACAAAATATTGCAACGGAGGATGAAAATTGTACATATTTGTGGGATGGAGTGGAGGCGTTTTGACATTTAATCAATAACTCTGATGTAAATAATAATGTGCCGGAAATACACTCGATTTCAAAGAGAAGATATGTAAACACATTGTTTATCTCTACATAATTCCTACACCACATTCAAAAGAAACAAGTATTTCCGGAACATTTCGCTAAAAATGATGTGCTCCGTGTTGCAATGGCTCGTGCATTCGACTTCTCGCTGATTCTGATCTATAGAAACATTCAAACATATCGATTCGAGTCCCATCAAATCCAAATGTAAATTAATAGAATGTTTACTGCACAGCAGGAGGCCATTCATCCCATCGAGAGTGTGCTAGCTCTCAGCTAGTCCCACTCCCCCGTCCTTTCCCCATAGCCCTGCAGGACAGGGTTGGCTGGTTCCGTGGCTGGAAAGTAATTTTTTGCAGCAAACCACAACTGTCTGCGATATCCGGTAGGTTTAATGTTTTGGGCCTGAAATCCACTCAGGTTTACCTGTTCGCCGCTACACTGTTTAAAGCTCCTTTCAGTGCTTGAATAACAAAGAGCTGTAGTTGCCGGGCTGCATTTCCCTCTCTCAGAGCCTGAGAGATCCGCCAGGGCGGGAGGCACCTTTAAACTGTCGCCCAATTATCCTTTACGCTTTTACAACATTTCAAGAGAGCAAAAGAATTTCCCCTCAAGCTGCAATGATCTTTTCTGTTATTGTCTTCGCATGCTTCTTTCCATCTCTCCCTATCTCTGCCTCTTGTATTTCTCTGGTTTTCGCTGATTGACTTCTCAGGTTTAATGGACTGCCTGAGCTGATCTAACCAGCAACAAGGACAGCAATGGATGACGAAAGACGTGGACTATAGGACAGGAATGGTATAAATTAGGGGCAAATATCTTCACAGATATGTTCTTTCGCGCTCGCAGTGAAATAAAGCAGCACCGAATATAGTTGTCTTCAGGTAGAGTGTGCCTTAAGTGGATGCCGACACAGACGACAATATAAAGCTATAAATGCTTCAAAATCTTATTTGATAATGCAGGTCACGTAATCAAAACCAGTTTTGTAAAGACATTCCAATATTGTTGTGTTGGAATAGTCAGCAATGCTCGCACGGCAGTTGGATGCCAGTTGGAAAGCTGGCTGAAAGAACACGCAGAACAGTGACTTTCTGCTGAGCAGACCATGAGCCTCCTTCTTGAAAATAGTTCTTCAGTCCCGCTAAGAGGGGATTAAGCATTATGGGAGTTGAATGGGGCTGTGCCCACGTGTATAGCAGGAAGTGTAAGGGGATTTTTCCCTTCCTTATCAAACAGAAATGACTCAGTTGCAGAATTTGCTCGCACCACACGCAATTCGGCCCAAGGATGAGCCGAGCCGATCACGTGGAATTAATGCAATTCCTCCAGTCAGTAAATTCAGTTGGCATATCAAGAAAAATGTATGAAATGACCATGACTTAGTCAGTGAGCGCGCAGCATAATGGATAAGGTGTTTATTTAAGGTATGTACCATAATGGTACCAGGAAATTAAAGTTTTGATAAGATTTGGAATCAAAGCCTAATTTATGTTATATTCAGTCAAATGCTTGGAAGGTTTATCAGCAACAAACGCTTAACAATGTAAATTGACACAATCGATTTGCAGTCCATCGCCTTAACCTCTCGTCTGCCATCTAGCACAACTCAGCTATTCCATTTCAGGCTTTTTGCATCCATACAGAAATACGCTGCAACAAGTCCCTGTCACGACGTGTCCTGCCCGTGCACCCAGATCGATAATGTTGAAAATGTACAATCAGCTTCTGTAAGCAAACGGCCTTCAGTTACTCCAGGATGCCTGTGAACTGTCTCCTCAAAAGATGAGGTGCGGGCCCCTTTTAAATAGACCAGACACCCTGGCCAAGCCGGTTTCAAAACCGACCAATACAGAAGTCTCTACAGTTAAATCACATTAGGATTACTGTGTGCAATTCTCATCGCTATATTATAAAATAAACTAGCGAGGCACTGGATAGGGTGCAGAGAAGATGGTATACTATCAGGAAAGAATCGACAAGCTCAATTTATTGTGTCGTGAAATGAGAAGTCTGAGGGGTGAACTAATAGAGCTCCTTAATATCTTGAAAGGTTTTGATAGAGTAGATACAGAGTGGTTTCACTTTTGGGGAAAGTATGACACATAGATTAGTGGGAAAGCAGGTTGTGTATAGGGCACAGAGAGGCTGCAACGAGATTTAGATAGGTTAAGCGAATGGGTGAAGGTTTGGCAGATCGAATACAGTGTCGGAAAATGTGAAGTCATCCACCTTGAAAAATAAACAGTAAAAGGGAATATTATTTGAATGGGGAGAAATTACAACATGCTGCGGTGCAGAGGGACCTGGGGGTCCTTGTGCATGAATCCCAAAACGTTCGTTTGCAGATGCAGCAGGTAAGGCGAATGGAATGTTAGTCTTCATTGCGAGAGGGATGGAGTGCAAAAGCAGGGAGGTCCTGCTGCAAATGTAAAGGGTATTGTTGAGGCCGCACCTGGAATACTGCGTGCAGTTGCGTTCACCTTACTTAAGGAAGGATATACTAGCTTTGGAGGGGGTACAGAGACGATTCACTGGGCTGATTCCGGAGAGGAGGAGATTACCTTATGATGAGAGATAGAGTAGACTGGGTCTTTACTCGTTGGAGTTCAGAAGGATGAGCGGTGATCTTATAGAAACATTTGAAATAATGAAAGGGATAGACAAGATAGAGGCAGAGAGGTTGTTTCCACTGGTTGGGGAGACTTGAACTTGGGGGCACAGCCTCAAAATACAGGGGATCCAATTTAAAACCGAGTTGAGAAGGAATTTCTTCTCCCAGAAGGTTGTGAATCTGTGAAATTCTCTGCCGAGGGAAGCAGTTGAGCCTAGCTGATTGAATGTATTCAAATCACAGATAGATAGATTTTTAACCAATAAAGGAATTAAGGGTTATTGGCAGCGGGCAGGTAAGTGGAGCTGAGTCCACGGCCAGATCAGCCATGATCTTGTTGAGTGGCGGAGCAGGCTAGAGGGGCTATATGGCCTACTCCTGTTCCTAATTTTATGTCCCAAGTTCTTATTACTAGAGACCATCAATATAAGAAAAATCAGCAACAAATCAAATTGGGAATTAAGAATAATCTTCTTTAGCCAGAGAGTGGTAAGGATGTAGAACTCGCTACCACCAGACAGGTTGAATCAAATATTATAGATGCATGTAAGTAGCGGTTAGATAAATATATGAAGGAGAATTGAATGGAGGGCTATGCTGTTAGTGCTGGATGTGGAAAGAGGGGAGGATGCTCCAGTGGACCACAAACGTCGATATTGACAGGTTGGACCGAATAGCCTGTTTTTGCATTGAATATCTTATGTAATCGTAAGAAGTCGACACCCATGGGTCCAATTCAAAAGTCAACTTCTCTCAACTTTCAGACCTAGAGGGAAAACACTGATTAATATTCCTGGCCTAGGGTGTTTCAAAAATATATCAAAATTGATGCTCTTTAAAACCAAGCTTTGGGGCATCTGCCGTAAATTCTCTTTTATGTGGCTCCGTGTCAGTGTTATTTGATTTGTCTGAAGCATTTGTGGAGCGCCGTGTGACGTCTTACTCTATTAAAGGCGCTACATAAATGCAAGTTGTTGTTGTTGTAGTATTTACATCATTGACTCCCTGTTTCAGGTTTCAAAGAAAACGTGCTAGTTGAGAAGGCATGTGGCATACTTACCTTTATTAGCCGAGGTATATTGTACAAGAACAGTGAAGTTATGCTTGAGCTTTATAAAACATTACTTGGGCTACAGCTAGAGTACTGCGTAGACGTCATTGCAGGAAATATGTAATTGCTCTAGAGAGGGTTCAAAAGAAATTTACGAGGATGTGCCTGGACTGGGGAATTCTAGCTATGAGTAATGATTCGGTAGGCTAGGTTTGTTTTCATTGGAACATAGGAAGCTGAGGGGAAACATTATTGATGTGTTCAAAATTATGAGTGGTAGAGAGAGACTGGACAGGAAGGACCTATTTTTCTGAGCAGAATGGTCAACAAACAGGGGACATAGATTTAAAGTCATTGGCAGCAAGCTTAAAGGGGAATTGACGGGAAATTTCTTCAACCAGAGCAAGTTGGGAGTCTTGAACTCACTGCATGAAATGGTGGTTGAGGCAGAAACCCTCACCGCATTGAAAACACGCTTGGATATGCACTTGAAGTGTAATAACCTACAGGGCTATGGACCAAAAGCTGGAACATGGGATTCCGCTGGATAGTTCATTGTTGGCCGTGTTGATCGGATGGGCCGAAATATCCATCTTCCATGCTGTAAATAACTATGATTCTATGATTCAGTTCTAAGCGAGGATCTAACTACAGATAAGCCGGACGTGGAGACTTTACGAGTAGAATTAAGAGATAGGAAAGGATTTAAGACAATAGTGGGAGTTGTGCATAGGCCCGCTCGTCGCAGCTGTGAAGTACTAGAATATATAAATTTGGAGATTGGACAAGCGTGTCGTCAAGACAGTGTGGTTTTAATAGGGGATTTAAATTTTCATACATATTGGGATAATCGGACTAGCACCTGTCAGAAAGATTTTTCTCCTTAGAATAGAAAACGCTTAGAGGCGATTTCTGACATAAGTTCAAAATTATGATGTATTTTGATAGTTAAAAAGGAAAAAGCTTTAAAATGTCGCATTTAATGTGATAAAATCTCGATAAACCAAATGGTTTATGAGACCGACGCCTGACCACTTGCCCACCGCACCCAGAAAATCTCGTACTTTGTCCGCTAGCAAGGACACGATGGGCTCAATGGTTTCCTTCTGTGCTGTAAATTTCTATGGTTTTTTGGTTCAGTCACTGAGGTGATGTTACTACCAATATGCTGTTATAGAAGGAGTTCCAAGATTTTCACCACGCCACAATAATGGAAAGGCGATATTTTTCCTGGTTTATTATCTGCGGAGTTGATACTAGAGTTGGAAAAATCAATCTTCACCGTACATGCCCACTTCTGACTTGATGATGAAGGGCAGGTCATTGATGAAACAGGTGAAGATGAACTCCTGCAGCGATATCCTGGGCTGAGATGATTTGCAACGAACACCCACAGCCATTTTCTTTTAGGCTAGGTATGACTCCAGCAGTGGAGATTAACCCCGCCATGACTTCAACGTTCGAAGCCTCCTTGGTGAAACATTCGGCAAAATGCTGCTTTGATGTCAAGGACAATCACTCTCACCTCATTTTAGAATTAATCACTTTTGTCCATATTTGGACCAAGGCTATAATGACGTCTAGAGGCTGGGGGTCCTGTCGGAACTCAAAATGAGCAACGCAGAGCAGTTGGATCATGCTACGTTCGTGAAAGATGCTATGGGAATGCAAGCTCGTGCCTTTCCTGTTTGAAAACAGCGCACACTTGCATGATGTATATTTGTAGGATCAATTGGGTCATCGAGCTGAAATCCTACTCCTACCTTCCTCTTTGCACAGCCCCTATCAGGGCGTCAAAGCATTGCACGTTTTAAAATGTCAGTGTTAAAAAAATTGTTTCATTCTATATTTCTTACAGATAAAGAAGGCACAACAGGCAGCCAGATATCCCAGTTTGCCGATGATGCAAATATTGGTGATATAGTAATTCGTACAGACGTTAGCGTATACTTATAAAGATATACTGATAGATTAAATGAATGGACGATTCAGTGGCAGATAGTTTACAAACTGGTAATTGTGTGGTCACCCATTTTAGATCACAAAGTTTATATCCGAGTATTAATTAAATGGAGCACAGCTCGGAACAATGGATTTCCAAAGTGGTTTGCAGTCCCAGTGCGCATTCCGCTAAAATGCAGTAGCAAGTTAGGAATATATTCGAAAAAACAAATGGCATGTTAAGCTTTATAACTAGGGTTTAGACGATAAAGCATTGGAAGTTTTTCTTCAACTGAACAGAGATGTAGTTAGAATATATGTGGAGTACTCTAAGTTATAGAATATAATAGATTCATCGAAGTTTACAGCATGGAAGGAGACAATTTCGGCCGATCCTGTCCACGCCACGGTTATCCAGCCTCATCACACTTTCCACCTTACGCTCCATAACCCTGCACGTTACGGCACTTCAGGTGCACATCCAAATACTTTTAAAATGTGCTAAAAGTTTCTGCTTCTACCACTCTTGAGGTAGTGCGTTTTACACAACCACAACTATCTGCGTGTGGAAATTTCCCATCACATCTCCTGTAAACCTTCTTTAATTACTATAACTGTATGGCCGCTGGTTGTTGAGCACTCTGTTAAGGGAAAAAAGCCGTTTCTATCCAATATATCTAGTCCCCTGAAGGGCACGGACCCGTAGAATTGATAGGCTGGATTGAAGTACTCACCAGAATGGTGCCAGGGTGCCACGGGTTAAATTATGAGGAGAGATTACATGAACTAGGCCTGTACTCCCTGGAATATAGAATGTTAAGTGGTGATTTTATTGAGATTTTTAAGGTTTTGAAATGAATTGATAAGATAGATGGAGGTAAAGCTTTTTTCACCGTTCGTGGGGGAGTTTACGACAAGAGGACATAATGTTAAAATCAGAGACAGGCTATTCGGCAGAGAAGTTAGGAAAATCTTCTTCGCGCAAAGGGTGATGGATTTATCATCTATAAAAAGCAGGATAGACTAGCTCAATTAAAAATGTTAATTTTAGTTTGATAGTTTTTGCTAGACATTGGTTAAAATGATGTGGAGCCAATGCAGATGGATGGAGTTATGATAGAGCTCAGCCAAGAATTAACAGAATGGTGAATAGGCACAAGGGCGGAATAGCCTAATCCTGTTCCTTTGTTCAGTCAATTGGCAGAACACGTGTTATAAATAAATAAACGTTGTCTTGAAGGGAGAATTAAAAATATATAATTTGCAGAGATTATGGAACGCTTATACGCTTTAATAACAAACAAGCATTAAGTCTAATTCTGAAACCAGTTAATTGAACATTTACTTGGAGTGGATTGGAACCCACGCAGGCATGCATCAGTTGGATTTTAATTCCAACGCCTTAACAACTCGGCGATCTGGTCATGGTCACGCTGCAGTGCAGTGCTTGAAAATTTGGCAAATCGCTTGGAGACACCAAATTTAGTTTTAAGCCCAGAGCAAACTACACGTCCGCATTCTCTGCAAAGATGGGAGGATAAATATCTTGTAAAACTGTGGGTGGTGAAAAGCTGAACTGCAAAATACAGCACTTAGGCAAATAACGCATTGAACTGGTCGTCCGTAACTAGACAACAAACCCCCTTGCATTAACCCACAGAACATGTAATCTTCCCGTCAACACTGAACATCTTTGAATGAATAATGTTAAAATGCACGTCAACGACCCAGTATCAGCAATCTCAGACTAAACCAGCGCTTAAGGGATAACTCATAATGTATGGAGTAAACTGCTAGGGGGGCGATGGAGAGAGTGACAGAGAGAAAGTCATATTTGGACGGATAAACAGATCCCCAATGAGAAAAGCATACAGAAATTGACTGCAACTGAGATAGACATAAAGCGACACTGACACACAGAAAGAAAGTTAGAATCAGACAGAAATAGAATGAATGATAGAGAGAGAAAAAGAGAACCATCACACTAAATGTGAGAAAATCCCTGCCGGCACGGCCCGGAATTAAATCCGTGAGGTTGACAGGTGAAAATACAAGCTCACTGAGAGAGAGGATTGTAGCATCACAGAAGCATGGGATGAAACACTTTCCCCAGAGCTCGGCAAACTGTTCGCTATCAACCATTTACCCAGTTCCCTTCTAGAGGTGGTCATGCCGCAGCTTAAGAGCGTGCAGGTAGAGTGGGAGTGGGTGATCAGCAGACAGAATAGGAGGACTAGGCAGGTAGTGCACGAGCCCCCGAGTCCATCTCGCTCGCAAGCAGATATTATCTTCTGAGCATCGGTGTGGACATAGTGCCTCTGGCGAGTGCAGCCAGATCCAAATCCACGGCACCGAAGGTGGTTCAGCTGCGCAGGGGAGGAGAGAGAAGAATGGAAGAACTATAATGGTCGGGGTTTCAATAATCAGGGGAGCAGACAGGCGTTTCTGCCACCGCAGACGTGACACCAGAATAATATTTTGCCTTCCTGGAGGCAAGGATGTCACCGAGCGGCTGCAGCGCATTCTGATGGAGGAGGGTCATCAGCCAGAGGTCAGTCTCCATACTGTTACCAATGACATAGGTAGAAAGAGGGGTGATTTCTGCAGGCAGAGTTTGGGGAGCTACGAGATCGTTAAAAAGTAGGACCAGAAAGGTAGTAATCTCAGAATACTCCAGGTGCTACTAACTAGTTACTCGAGAAATAGGAAGATAGAGCAAGTGAATGCATGGCTGGAGAGATGGTGCAGGAGGGAGGGTTTAATTTCCTGAGACATTTGGACTGCTTTTGTCGGAGTTGGGACCTGTACAAGCCGGACGGATTGCACCTCAACAGAGCAAAAACTAATAACCTTGAATTGCGATGGGCCGGGGGGAGGCGCTGGTTGCTCGTGCTGTTGTGGAGGGTTTAAACTAGTTTGGCAGCGGGATGGGAACCTTAGAATAGATTCAATAGGGAGGGGAGTAGAGTTTGAATTAAAAAGCAAAAAGGTAAAAAGTGAGTTTGTAGGACAGAGGAAACAAGTAGGAAAAAAGGGTAAAAAAAAAAATTAAAAAATAATTTTGTCTAAATGCTCGTAGCATTCGTAACAAAACAGATGAGTTGACGGCACAAATAGATACAAATGAGGACGATCTGATAGTCTTTACATAGACGTGGTTGCAACGTCACCAGGATTGGAAACTAAATATTCAGGGGTATTTGACATTTCGGAAAGGCAGACAAAAAGTAAAAGTAGGTGGGGTAACACTGTTAATAAAAGATGGGATCAGTACTTTAGTGTGAAACGATATTGGCTCAGAGGATCTGGAGTATGAATCAGTTTGGGTGGAGTAAAGACACAATAACAGGAAAAAATCGCTGTTGGGCGTAGTCCATAGGCCCCCAAACAATAGCTGCACAGTTGGATGGAGTATAAATCAAGAAATAATGGAGGCTTGTACAAAAGGCACCGCAATAATCATAGGGGCTTTTAACCTTCATAGCTTCTGGATAAAATTAATTGGTCAGGATATACTTGAGAAGACGTTCATAGAGTTTATCCGGGATACGAAGGACACGAAACAGAAAGACAGAGAGAGAAACAGAGAGAAAGAATGGGAGAAAGAGAGAGAGAGATAGTGATCGAGGGAGATATAGAGTGACAGAAAATGAGAGAAAGAGGGTGAGTGAGAGGGAAACAAATAGAGAGAGGGAAGAGGGATAGTGCAAGGGAGAGTGAGGATGACAGAGAGGCGGAAAGGGATAGAGCGAAAGAGAGAGAGATAGAGAAAGAGGGAGGGAGAGAAAGAGAAAGAGTGATGGTGCGCGAGAGAAAAACAAACAGACAGAAAGCGAGACCGAGCGAGAGCGAGCGAGGGAGACTGGAGGGTGCGGGCCGAGGGAGAGAGAGTAAGGGAGAGAGTGAGAAATAGATAGAAAGAAACTGCCGCGAATTTGCTATATATTCCCAAATCCAGGGTAGGATCATGAAGTTCCAACACAATTACGTTTTTTCACCTTTCGAATCCTGAAAGGCGCGACAAAATGCAAGTCATTTGGTTCATCATATTTACAAACTGCGAGGGATAACAATTAAACAGGTTGATAAGGATGTTTGTCTCTCTCCTTGTCCCTCTCCCTTTCTGTCTCTGTCTTTGGCCCTCTCTCTCGCTCTCTCTGTCTCTCCATGTCCCTCTCCCTTTCTGTCTCTGTCTCTGTCTTTGGCCCTCTCTCTCGCTCTTTCTGTCTCTCCTTGTCCCTCTCCCTTTCTGTCTCTGTCTTTAGCTTTGGCCCTCTCTCTCGCTCTCTCTGACTCTCCTTGTCGCTCTCCCTTTCTGTCTCTGTTTCTGTCTTTGGCCCTCTCTCTCACTCTCTCTGTCTCTCTCTTTGTCCCTTTCGCTTTCTGTCCCTGTCTCTGTCTTTGGCCCTCTCTCTCGCTCTCCCTGTCTCTCCTAGCCCCCTCTCCCTTTCTATCTCTGTCTCTGTCTTTGGCCCTCTCTCTCGCTCTCTCTCTCTCTCTCCTTGTCCGTCTCCCTTTCTGTCTCTGTCTCTGTCTTTGACCCTCTCTCTCGCTCTCTCTGTCTCTCTTTGTCCCTCTCCCTTTCTGTCTCTGTCTCTGTCTTTGGCCCTCTCTCTCGCTCACTCTGTCTCTCCTTGTCGCTCTCCCTTTCTCTCTATATCACTGTCTTTGGCCCTCTCTCTCGCTCTCTCTGTCTCTCCTTCTGCCTCTCCCCTTGTGTCTCTGCCTCTTTCGTTGGCTCTCTCTCTCGCTCTCTCTGACTCTCCTTGTCCCTCTCCCTTTTTGTCTCTGACTCTATCTTTGGCCCTCTCTCTCGCTCTCTCTGTCTCTCCTTGTCCCTCTCCCTTTCTGTCTCTATCTTTGGTCCTCTCTCTCGCTCGTTCTGTCTCTCCTTGTCATTCTCCCTTTTTTTTTCTTTCTCTGCCTTTGGCCCTCTTTCTCGCTCTTTCTGTCTCTCTTTGTTCCAATCCCTTTTTGGCTCTGCCTCTCTCTTTGTCCATCTCATCCCCTCGGACTATCTGTCCCCTTGCGTCCTTCTATCTCTCTCTCTCTCTCTCTCTCTCTCCCGAATACCGGCAGAATAGCGAACCACATGGACAATGAAAGAAACAGATTAGTGTCACTGTCCTATTTCAAAATCGCAAAATGAAGGAATTGCTACTCCCGCGATAAGTGCTCCGGTAGAATTGATAAATGTTGGAAGTTTCGGGGGTGCGGGGGAGGGGGGGAGGCGGTGGGTTGTGGATGCAGTTGCTCCTTGCACCTGAGACGTCGAGATTCAAGGACGTAAGGTTAGTAACAGGCTTTCGTGAAAATAATTGCACTATGGGTTGGAGTCTAAAGAAGCTACGGATCTTTGAAGTATTCAGATATTTTACATCTGCTGTACAGGACATGAAGAGGTCATTCGCCGCAATTGGTCTTTTCAGGCGTTTATGCTCCACAGGATCATTCTCCAACTCTGCTTCATCTAAGTCCAGTAGCATATCCTTCGATTGCCATGTCGCTCATGTTCGTATCCTATATGCCTATCTGCTATTCACCTCAACTACTCCCTGTGGTAGCTAGTTCCACAATCTAACCTCTCTTTCTCCTGATCTCCCTATTGGATTCATGAGCGACTTCCTTATATTGGTGACTTCCAGTTTTACTCAGTGTGACACAAGAGCTTTCCAATCCCCACCATCGGCAGGACATCTAGAAATCGTCAGAAGCAGCATTCACCACCAGAGCCGAAATCTTGCTCGGCTTAACCGCCTGTTTTCAGCGGGCTGCAGCATATCCCATCCTAAAATGCAAATCAGGAACGACCGTATCTGGAAACAGTTAAACGATCAGTGTTTAGACTTTGAATATTACAAGGACTGTAGCTCATCCAATGGTGAATATGCTAAACAGGACGGACAGAATCTGGAAATTGCAAAAGGTCAATGTGTGGCCTGGGTCAAAACTGCAACCACAACATGGGCTAGATATAAACGAGGTCGGTATGTAGGAGTGCGCTGTTATATTATAAACATTCGGTGTGTAAATATGAGTGGAATATTTCGATATATATTGTGTCAATGTATATGTATATATGTCACATTTTTCACAATTTTTAACTAGGATAGAAATTCACTGTTGATTATAAAGGTAAATTGTTACTTTTTGCTCTCTCAGTTTTCGTGTTTGACAGTTTGGTTTTAACTACAATTTTCGGCGATAACCGCTCTATATCTTGATACAATCAGTCTGTATTCCATTTATCAAAACACACAGTCAACAGGACGGAAAACATGGGACTCTACTAACCACAACCACCCCGAGAAACTGGCCTTAACTCTTATATTCTCCTTTCTATCCTCAAACCGCATTTTACCCTAGTTTTCTAACCTGTTCTTCACTCCATAACCCGCCATCGTCGACAACTATCCCGCATGTTATACCTTGTCAAAGTTTTTTTCTAAACTCCATTACATCACAACCACTGTATTTACCCAGCTACCGTGTTTTTTTTTAACCTGCTCAAAGAATTACATGAGGTTTGAAATGCGTGACCGTCCGATGAAATTCGCATTGGCAAATTCTATCCTATAACGCTTTATCTCGGCAAGTGGAAAAATCGTCCTTAAATAGAGATTCGGAAAGGTTCCATACTGCAGTTGTTAATGCAACTGTCCTGTAATTAACCAGCTTCGCTCTATCTGCCTGTAAAAACATTGTTACTACATTGTCCACACCGAGTTACCCAGCATAGAGCCCTGAGATAGAGTTTCTGGGGCCGTGGGAATTCCTTCCATCATCTTCTTCAGATTCCTGGGATATAAGCTTTCAGATGCCGGTACTTTGTCTTCATTTAGCCTAAATCAATTACCTAAACATTTCCTTTATCCGTCATAATATTGCTAAGTCTGTAGCACATTTATATTACATTTGCTTCACGATAAATTTTTTTCATGTTAATGGGAGACGCTTATTTCACAGCCTGAGAAAAGCAGAAAAGTGTAAGCAGGAAAGGCAATGAATGTCTTAATGTCGATGGGAAAGTTTCTACATTAGGTATTGGAGCCGAAAAAGGAACCTGTCAAACTAGATTTAAAGATGAACAATCGACCAGAATCAGTTATCAAACTGAACGTCTTGCGAATAATGTAGGTAATATGATTACAATTGTTACTGTTTTTAAGAGGCATAATGGATTCAGAAACCACGTTTTTAACTCAAAGTAAGACCAATATGAAGGGTACCCAACTGTAATAAAAGCAGATGTCAAATAACGTGCAAGGCATATACAAGTTAGCAACAAATGTTTATTTGAGTATATTAAGTGAATAGGAGAGGCAAGAGAAAATGTTGTCCCTTTAAAGACAGATGCAGCAAAACTATGATAGAAAGTAAGGAAATGGAAGAATGGATAGCCAGCTAGTTATATATTAGTAAAGAGACAGTAGGCTGTAATTGTAGTAAAACATGGGAGGTGCTGTTCTACAGCGATCTGTGCTGTGACCATAGCGGTTCATAAAATCATGGGAGATTCTAAACTAACATTCGGCCTTCCAGCAACAGTTAGCAAGGGCTGAAGTGAATGATATGTTTTATAAACGTCGGGGGTACATCCAGGGACAATGATGTATGGATGATGAACTCAGGAATGCTGAGCGGTTTAAGACTCTCCAGTCAGATTGCAGTCTCTTCTGGAGACGTGGCTTCGAATCTTACATTTGACAGATAAACATTTCTTTGTACAGAATCTTTTATGTAGTTTCTGCGTTTTCAGCGCAGTTGATTTATACCTTCCAGGAAACGATGTCGCCTTGCAGCCATGGCAGGTTTCTTTTATTAGTTGTAAGTATGTATTGTGTTGGGGTCAGCAGAATAGGGCAAGTGGAATAAAAACATAAGAAATAGGAGCAGGATTCGGCCATTTGCCCCCTGGGAGCCTGCTCTGCCATTCAATAAGCTCAAGGCTGATCAGATCTAGGACTCAGTTCCACTTCCCTGCTGTGTGCCCGTAACGCTTCACTAACTTATCGTCCAAAAGTCTGTCTGTCTCCAACTTAAATTTATTCAATGACCCAGCCTCCACAGCTCTCTGGGGCAGCTAATTCCACAGATATCCGACCCTCTGAGAGAAGAAATTCCTGCTGATCTGTTCAAATTGGCGAATCCTTATTCTTAAAGTATGCCCCCGAGTTCTAGATTCCCCCACTAGTGGAAACGTCCGATCGGCAAGTACCGTATTGAGTGAGTCCCCTCACTGTCTTATTCATTTAAATAAGATCACCTCTCTTTCTTATAAACTCCAATGAGAATAGACGAGATCTGCTCACCCTTTTATCATAAGTCAACCCCTTTATTGCAGGAATCAACCAAGTGAACCTTCTATGAAATGTTTTATTAAGGTGAACAAAACTGTAAGCAGTACTCTGCTAGGTGCGGTCTCACCACTACCCTGTACAGTTGTAACAGGACTTCTCTGCTTTTATACTCCATCTCCCTTACAATAAAGGACAGCATTCCTGATTACTTGCTCTTGTGCATACTGTTTTGTTCTGTTTAATGCACAGGGACCGTAAGGTCCCTATGTACTGCCGCATTTTGTAATCTCTCTCCATTTAAGTAATAATTTGCTTTCTAATGTTTTCTGACAAGTGGATAACTTCACAATTTCATGCATTATATTGCTTCTGCCAAATGTTTACTTAGCCTGTGTATAAACCTTTGTAGATTTCTTGTTTTATTTTCAGAACTTGCTTTCCAACCCATCTGTGCTTCATCAGCAAACTTGGCTAAATTACACTCGGTCCCTTCATCCAAGTCATTGATATAGATTGTAAATAGTTGAGGCCCCAGCACTGATCCCTGTGGCACCTCACTAGTCACGGTTTGCAAGCGCATAATGACTCATTTATCGTCACTCTCTGTTTCTGTTATTTAGCCAATCTTCGATCCATGCTAATATGTTACCTCCAATCACGGGAGCTATTATCTTTCGCAGTATCATTTTACTTGGCATCTTATTGAATGCCTTCTTTAAATCCAAATATAACTCAACCCCTGGTTCCCCTTAAACAACCTGCTCGTTACATCCGCAGGTAACTCAGGAAAATTTGTCAAACATGATTTCCCTTTCATAAAACTAGGCTGTCTCTGTTTGACTGCATTATTATTTTGCAACTGTGCTGGTACTGCTTCCTTTATAATGAATTCCATCAATTTCCCAACGACAGATATTAGGTTAACTCGTCTATAGTTTCCTGCTGTCTGCCTCCCTTCTTTTTTATATGTAGACTTAAGATTTTCAGGTTTCCAATCAGCTGGGATCTCTCCAGACGCCAGTGAATTTTGGTAGATTACAAACAATATCTCTGCAGCATCTTCGTTTAAGACCCGAGGCTGCAGACAATCAGCTCCAATCGACGTGGCTGGCTTTAGTTCCATTATTTTACTGAACTCATTTTCTTTAGTGATGGTGATTGTATTAATTTACCCCTCAATATCGGCCCTTAATTATCTATTAATGGGATATTCTTAGTGTCTTCTACCGTGAATACCGGTACAAAATATTTGTTCAAAGTCTCTCCCATTTTTCTGCTCCCCATTATTTATTTCCTAGTCTCAACCTCTAAGGTACTTGAGCAATTCTCTTCATCTTTTATATACCTGCAGAACCTTTTAATATCTGTTTATATATTTCTTGTATCTTTACTCTCATAATCCATGTTCACTCTCTATTATTTTTTCAGTCGTCGTTTGCTGTTATTTGTAAATACTCTGGCCTCCCACTAATCTTGCCTACATTGTATGCCATTGTTTTTAATTTGATACCATCCTTTACTTCCTTCGTTAGCCACTGTTGGTTCTCCCTTCTCTTAATCTATTTCCTTTTGACTGGAATATATTGTTGTGGAGAGTTAGGAAATATCAACTTAAATATCCGCCATTGCTCATCAACATTCTTGCACTTTAATCTATTTTACCTATCAACTTTAGCCAACTCTGCATAGCTTTGGAAGCGACTTTATTGAAGATCATTCTGTTGAGAATCAATCCATTGGTCTCAAACGTTGCAGTAATCAACATCATAAATTATCGGATAGCAGTTAAATCATTCCACAGAAATCTACAGCGGCTTTTGAAGAAGGTACACACAAAACTTTCATATTTACAGCATGGTTAAAAAAAAACTCAATTAAAGTTCTGTTACAACAATCAATTAACTGTGATTTTTGTAACTACACTTGAGTGTCTCCACGTTAGATTCACATCTTTTTGTGAGTTGTTATTGTGTTAAATGCAACGGTTTTTGCGTCTCTGATTATTCCAATGTAATTAACGGTATGTATATTGTTATTTAATGCATTGGGGTGGAGGATCTGTGTTCGTTATCAATGTATTTTTGAGCGCTTCAAATGTTCAGTCTGGCCGCAATCGACCATCTCATATCCCCGAAGTGTGAGACGGCAAACCATCTGTGACATTCGATTTCAACGTTTGCTTTAATTAACCATGCTGATATTTATAAAATGTGATGTTCAGAAGATAACTACTCATGTTACATTAGACTTTCTGAAGCAGCAAAAGTTTCGCATACGCTCTCTGATAGATCCCGAGCTAGCCTTACTCACTCCAGTACCTCCTCAGCGTCATTAATAAATCCTGCGCTTCCCTTACTATCTCTGAAACCTACTAAGCGTGGATTACCCGCTCTGATATCCTCTGAGATCCCGCAATTTCTCCAAAATATTTTGAGAGTCAGTTACTCTCTCTGATATCTACTGAGAACCCTCATAATCACATGACACAATTTCAGAAAACCTTCAATTCCCACAGATCCTCTGAGATCTCCTTGCTCTCAGAATCCCCAATAAGAAATTGTGAGACTCCCCGATACCATGAGCAAAGTGTATTTTGAATGCCCGGGTGCAGGATAATGCAGTGAGAAATGGCTGACTTTACAGCTGGTGAGTAGCAACGTTAATTTAGAACTTGTGTTTGAAAAGAGCACAGAAACGTTCAGCTAGGACTTGCGCCCTTGCGGCAAGTTTTGAGTTGTCTGGTAAACTGCTATAGTGAAAGCACAAAATTATGAAAAGAAAGTGCTGGCAACATTCAGCAGCTCAGGCATCATCGGTGGAGAAATATTGCTTTTCCCAGGACCTCACTTCCACTTTGATTTATACTTCACGTCGTTCATATCTTACAATTCCAACTACTCGGTGGAATCAAAAGTTGTGGATGGAATTCGGACTTTGCTGTTTTGAGCAAAGAGATTAAATGAGCAAAATAAAACTCCCCCACTGCGGCTTGGGCAAGAATGGAACTCAGACGGAGCAGTCTTGAATGAGTAGAAAAAAGCAAATAATAATATTATTCAATGCAAAAACGATATAATTGGAAACCACACACAGTGGATTAGCGGTCCATCACCTTCACCTCTCAACCACCTTGATCCGTGAACACAGCTCAGGAAGCTCTTTTATTTCCTTCATGGTCTCAAATGAGGCAACGGGAGAGCTAACTTTCAATTATCTATCACCAGCATCATATGAATTGCCTTTGGCATTGTAGCGTGGCTGAGCGATGTAAGGCGCTGAATTTATGTTCCAGTTCCCGAGAGTGTTTGTGTTAGAAACCCACCGCTGTCATTGTTCACTTTATATTGGTGATTTTAAACGAACTCAGAGTTGCAATGTTAAAACCAAAAAATAAAAATTGCTGGAAACTTTAGCAAGATATCGAATGAGACAAACTCTTCACAAAAAAAAATATTTTTTAAATCGGCGTCGTTCGTCGCAAATTTGATTTTTTCATTCATTCCTGGGATGTAGGTATCGCGGGCAACACCAGCACTTATTGCCCATCTCTCATTGTCCTTGAGAAGGTGATGGTGATCCGCATTCTCTCGAGGCCTCCTTTTCTGAAACTTCCAGGCAATCTGCAGAATAAGTTTGGAAATAGGTCAGCCATCTCAGCATGCTTTCTTGAAGTACGTAAATATTCCAGGTCTCTCTCGAAACCTTTTGTTTCCTCAGAACAGGTCTTTAAATCTCCAAAACACTCCAGAGGGTTCCGATTGAACAAATTAAACGATTTGGATAATTGATTTCAATAGAGAAAGTACCCGCTGCGAGCAGGGATCAAAGCTGCACAGGGAAAGGGCAGAGACGGGAATCCGCGAAAATCCAACCAGCGTAAACAAATTCACTGGTTATACTATCAGTTCCCCTTAATATCGTTACAACTTCAATCAAATCACAACTTAATCTTACAAATTCAATATCATACAACGCTGATTTTTGTAATCCTCTCCTCGTAATTTCTCCTCGAGTCCGGGTTTAATTCCACTTTAATTACATTGCACTCACTCAAATATGAATATTTATTTCCTGCATTATAAATAAAAAACAGAAACAACACAATTATAAACCAGTACTACGGCAAAAAATTATTGGTATGTGTGTAATTTACAGAGCCGAAACAGACGCGATGGATGGCAGCCCCATTTTGCGCTGAATGATTCGATGATCCTATGTCTTCTTTTTTATAAGACAGCTGAAAAGGCAGCTGTATGCTGGGAGCACTGATACCGCACAGCATCTGCATGTGGCTCTAGTGGCATGATCGATTAGTGCGCGGTATTTATATGACAGTACAGGCACGCGAAATGCCTCAATTCTAACAGACACTGGTTTTGCTAGTAACATGTGCAGCGGAGTTGAAGGTACACTTGGTCGGTTCTCAAACTTTATCTACTTATTAGAGTTTCTATGTGAGCAGTTAGGTTCCTCTGGGCCGCAATGTTGCAAGTGCAGGTGAGAGTTTTACAGTAGCGTTTTTGTATTACAGATTTATAGGAGGGAGCGGGGCCGTTTCCATTCATAAATCACTAACTCCAAAGTTAGGAAAAATGATCTAGAAACAGACTCTAATTCAACGCTCTGACAATGGTTTTGGCACAAAGTGGAATATGTGTCAACACACGGAGTATCTGTATATGCTTCCGACATAATATTCAACACAAGCAAGAATTCCGCTGAACAGCTTGTTGAGAATTTCGATAAAGATCATCACATGTGTTCGACGTTTGCAAGCGATCACTTAGAGGTGGGAAATAAAGTTTGACGGGAGCGGACAAACCGCCCCGCTCGCTGGGAGCAACCTCACTCCTCAGACTACCACTGCCATTTATAGAATTTTCGGCGTTTTTTTGATTTGAACAATTAGGCAGATGTTGGCAATGGTGCTGCAAGAAACACATTAAAACCGTTGAGGTGTTAGGGCTCGGGAGCGGCTTTGTGGCGCAATGTGTATTGCATTGACCATTTATATCATTCTATTATACAGACACATTCAAAGGTTATCGGCTCAAATTTTAGGCAGGGTTTGGTGTTTAGGACACCGGAAGTGAACATGTGGAGCAAAACCTCATCTGTCTTCATTCCGTCCGCACTATTTCGAGAATCGGACCAAAGAAAGAGACACAAAATAACTAAAAACCTCCGAAGCTCGGAATCTTTACGTCTTCAGCAAAACGCGCTGCCAACTGCGCTATTCCGGCAATTCTAATTCAATGAACCACAGTAATGAATGAATTGTAGGTGTGCTGCAAAAGTTCCTCACCGAAACTTGAATAAGTAACAACACGGGTGGAACGCGAACCCACAACCTTGGAATGATTGTTTGAAGTTTACCTAGAAATCTAATGTGCTACAGATTGCAACACAGGGCCGAATACAGAATACGTTTCTGAATTAGTGACTTTGTGCTTCATGTTAGTGAATGTAAGATTTGATATGTTTTGAAGGTATCTCTGCAAATCATTTAACCTCTGTATTTTTAGCAACGCATTAGTGAGAGAACCAAGCACATTGCTCCGAGAAACCCTTCTCTAAACGTGAAAAGATGACAGTATTTAATGTGAAGAGTTTTGATTTATTCGGACGCACATCTGGAGTAAAGGCCGCCGCGACACAGGTGTGATACGATCACACAGATTATAATCTGGAGTCAGACGGATACAATCCTGTTGTGTCTCAAATACCCCCATACAATGAGGCGCTTCTTCTACATGGTGGCACTTTGAGACATCGCTTCCTTAATTCTAACTTTGTGAAACATGAAGGTTTTCCAATCCCCACAAGCTCTCGTGGGGTATAAGGCAACCATGTGAAGCAGCATTCTCTGTCAGGTTCCATATCCCGCTCGCTTCTGCCGCCTGCTGCCAATGATCGACAACTAATACAATTGTAGAGATCGGGCGCAGAGAATCATCAGAGAAAGTGGCATGATCTCAAAATACAAATTAGAGGGGCAGCATCACGGGAACAGGTAATGTTGTGGGGTATGGAATTCGGTCAGAGATGTAAACAAATAGGTGAAAGATAAAGAGAAATATTTTCCGGAGTGGGAGGGTCCAGTTCAATGGGAGCTACACGTAAAATTAGAGCTAACCTGTCCAAGGATGATGAAAGGTATCGATTTGCTCACAGAAGGTAGGGAAATCCTGGAACTTCCTCCCCTAAAAATCGGTTGATGTTGGGGGTCGAATGACAATTTCAAACTCGTGATTGATAGATTGTTGTTAGACAAGGTTATGAAGGTGTATGGAATCATCGCACAGACCAGCTCTGATCTAATTAAATGTCGGAGCAAGCTTGAGAGGCTGAATAGCCACCTCCTGTTTCTATTTTCCTATGAACGTAACAGGACAGAAACAGAAACAGCTGCAAACACACGTTGCATTTTATTCATATTTAAAAGCAAAATAACCATGCCACGCGCAATGATGCTGTCGTCAGTGAAGAACTCCCCCGACTTTCCTGTGGCTCTCTTGCCTCACTCACCCCTTCATCCCACACGCTGCATGTTTTTAAACCTAGTTTTAAATCTGCTGCTCTGAGCCAGTGCATTCTGCAGTCTCACAACTCTTTCTGCAAATATCGTTTCACTGCTTGCTTCTATGTTTATTGTTATGAATCTCGTTGAGGTGAAATGGGACTGCTTCGGACATCGATTTAAAATATGGCTTATTGGAAACACGTTGTGGTCATAATCTCGTTCGCACAGAACTGAATCTAAATCGTTCAAGTTGGAATATTGTATTTTCTCGATGACAATAAACAATATCTTGCTATAAATGTTGGCTCCTCATTTCCCTGGTGTCAGAGGAGGCATTATCTGCGTCCTTTATTTATTTCACGTTAGAGACAAACATAGGTATCCATTCAGAATCAACGCACGGATTGACATCGAGATAAATGCAGCGAGAGATACAGGCAGCATTGGCACACATGGCGGAATAGACAAGAGAGATGCTTAAATATAAAATGGACTCAAACTCTAAATGGAAGTGACAGGTGGCTGATAGATATGAGTGAGTGTAGGCGATAGACCAAAGGCGTGGTTTGAATTTGTGGCTTAACTAGTCAAAGCGCCTATCTCGTAAACAAAAGATGGTCGGTTTGACTCACAGCGGGGCTGGCACTTACTATCTTCATGATTCACAAAGGGAGAGTTTCTTGCCATGGAACAGAGCTGCAATCGTTTTAAACGTAACTGGGGTTGCACTAGTTCCCATTCTGGATTAAGGCCCTATTCAGTGCGTGGCCTTGGTCGCTTACCACTGTTGCTTTAATTTCTGGCGGGGTCGAATTTGGCCTCATCAAAAAACTATATATTTTCTGACCAGCGCCGTGTGTAACTTTGCTGCAATCAGAAAAAAACCGTGACAGCTGGTGTGTGGCGCCGTGATCGTATAGTGGTTAGTACTCTGTGTTGTGACCGCAGCAACCTCGGTTCGAATCCGAGTCATGGCACATCTCGCTTTATTTATTTTATTCACTATAGCACCTGCTGATAGAACACAGCCAAACATCTATCCTTACAAAATTAAACAGATATTACGTTTTTAGCGGTGGGCACATATTTACTCCTTCAAACCCAGCTCTTCTCCCAGCTTTTATGCCTTCCACAATCAATAGCACTCCTTTACTTTGCTCACAATTCTCCCCGCAACAGTTTGTCTGGTGATGGCATTGGCGCGAGGCTGAATGATGAAGGTGATTTGCTTCAATGCTATTGAGGTCTTGTCAAGGTCATTTAACTCACTGTGCGAAACATCTTTTTTTCTGTTCTGAATCTGTCTCAAAACCGACCATTTCTCAAAGTCGCTCACTTGAAGTAACGGAAGGCCCTTTGCTTACAGAAGCTGATTGTAGATTTTCAATATTGTCGATTTGGGTGCACGGGCAGGACAAGCGGTGAAGGCACGTTGTCACAGGGGAATTCTGTTTAGATGCAAAAATAAATAAACGGAATGGCTGATCGTGTTGCGAGACTAGGTGACCGACTTGATAACGCGATGGACTATGAATCCATTGTATTCTGCACACGTGTGTCCAGTCCCATCCTCGTGGGTAGTGTGTTAAATATTTGATGCATGTGGTTCTTTTGTCAATCACCTGAAAATTCTTATCCAAATTCACCATTTTTCCCTAGCTTGCTACACTGAGCTCATGACATGTCTCAAATTATTAATATATACTTTAATGGGAAAATAAGGCAAGAAAATACACAATAAATTGTGGAACATTAAGAAGTGTTGTGGAACAAATGGACCTTGGAGTGCAGTTCCACAGGTCCCTGAACGTTGCAGGCGAGGTAGATAATGTGGTTGATAAAGCATATGGAATACTTGCTTTTAACAGTGGAGGCTTGGTATTCAACAGCGGGAGGGTTATGCTTGAACTGCATACAACACTAGTTAGGCCACCACGAGAGTACTGTTTCAGCACATTACAGGAAAGATGTAATTGCATTGGAGAGAAAACAGAGGAGATTTACGAGAATGTTGCCTGGACCAGAGAACTTGAGCTATGAGGAACGATTAGATAGGCTGTTTTAGTTTTCTGTGGAGCAGAGAATGCTGAGGAGAGACGATATTCAGGCATACACAATTATAAGTGGACTAGGTAGAGGTGTTAAGGCGGACCTATTTCCCTTAGCAGAGCAGTCAACAAAGAGGAAGCATGAATTTATTGTAATTGGTAGGAGGCTTAGAGGTGATTTGTGGGGACAATTTTTCACCCAGAGGGTTCTGTAGCACACCGCTGAAAGGATGGTCGAGGCAGATTCCCTGCCCACGTTGCAAAAAAGTACTTGGATTTGCACTTAAAGTGTCGTTAGCTACAAGAGTACGGAACAAGTACTGGAAAGTGGGATGAGGCTCGATAGCTCTTGTTCGGCAAACGTGGACATGATGGGCCGGAATAGCCTCCTTCCATACTATGAAATGCAATAATTCGATGATATGCATTGGTGTGAAGAGAATTGTGAACTTTTTCAGGGTCACTATTATGATAAATATATGTTTCACGTAAAGATAAACATATATTGAATTACTGAACAGAAGCATTGCAAAGTGGGTCCGCACATACGCAGGTAAACAAAATGCGCTTTCGATTACATCACATTAAATGTTCGGTAATCACAACTGTAATCGCGCTCCATTGAAACAGACACAAACATCGAATGATGCCGGATTGAGAGCATATCAATTTTACACAAACACAGAATGATCCAGGACTGAGAGAATTTCTCTTTAACACACACACAGAATGATCCAGCACTGAGACAATATCTCTTTTACGCAAACACAGAATGATTCCGAACTGAGAGAATATCCCTTTTACACATACACAGAATGATCTGGGACAGAGAGCACATCCGTTTTACACATACACAGAATGATCCGGGACTGAGAGAATATCACTTTTACACACACACACAGAATGATCCGGGACAGAGAAAATATCCCTTTTAAATAGGCAAAGAAAGATCCAGGACAGACAGCACATCCAATTTAAACAGGCACAGAATGATCCGGGACAGAGAGAATATCCCTTTTACACACACACAGAATGATCCTGGACTGATAGCCCATCCCTTTTACATACACACAGAATGATCCCGGACTGAGAGCTCTTCCCTTTTACACAGGCACAGAATGACCCGGGACAGTGAAAATATCCATTTTAAACAGGCAAAGAAAGATCCAGGATAGATAGCACGTCCCATTTCGACAAACACAGAATGATCCGGGACTGAGAGCACAACCCTTTTAAACAGACACAGCATGATCAGGGACTGACAGCACATCCCTTTTTAACAGACACAAAATGGCCCAGGACTTAAAACATATCCCTCTTAAACAGACACAGACTGACCAGGCACTGAGAGCACATCCCTTTTAAACAGACACAGCGTGATCCGGGACTGAAAGCATACAGCTTTTTAAATTATAAAAAGCCCCTTATGTTCAGGCTTACTACTCTTTTTGGCAATATTATTAATCTCTTCTTTGAATCTAATACTATCTTTAATTTCTCTTGATAGCCACGGTTGGAACATTTTTAGTTTTGTGTTATTATTCCTTCAAGGAATGTACATTGTAGCGAATTATCACATTTTCTTGAAATGCTTGCCATCAAACGTGAATTGGATAACATTTGATAGGAATCAATTGCAGGGCTGTGTTGAAAGTGTAGGGAGTGGGTCTAATTGGATAGCATTTTCACAAAGCCGGCTTAGTCATGATGGGACAAAAAATCTCCTTCAGTTCTGGCACTCTCGGATACTCATTGCCTACCTCGGTTTGATTCGTTTAGTCCTGTGGGAAACGGATAATAATGTTCTGCACGTGACTTCAGATTAATACATTTAGCAAAAGATTGGGAACATTAACGGACTCAGAAACATGCAATGGCTCTTCAAACTCTCGGGTCAGTGGACTTGCTGAACTATTAACATTTGAGATAATTATGGGCTGTTTGGAACAACAGGAGATTCTCCGGGCACTTGTATGAAAGCGCGGACAGGAGTTGAACCCACATTTTCCGGTTTACAGAACGGCGACATCACCACTTGATAACGAATCCTCTCATCCATAGCACTGATGTTATTTTTTCTGAAGCAACTTACTATGGATGCTGGGAATTGGAAATGCAACAGAAATTGCTGAACATATTCAGCAGGACAAGCAGCATTAGTGAAGTGAGAAACAGAGATAATGTTTCACGTCGATGATATTTCATCAAAACTGTCAGAAGTTGGATGTGTAACAGGTTTTAAGCAGATACTTAAGCAGGGCAAGGTGGAGGGGAGGAAGGAACGAAAAGGAAGGCCTTTGACATGGTGGAAAGCAGGAAAGATTTCATGACAAAAGCAAAAGTGCATGATAATGGGATACTGCAAGAAACAAATATGCGTTTAGAGAAAGGGTAAGAGGGAATAGCAAGATCATTACGAACAGCTACTGTCCGAGAAAATGGGAGCAGTGGTTAGAATCTGAAATTGTTGAATTCAACTTTGAGCCCGGAAGGTTGCAAAATGCCGAATGGAAAGATGAGCTGCTGTTCCTCGATCTTACGTTGAGCTTCATAGGAACAGTATAGGAGGACGAGACAGGCGACCGAAAGCTTGGGGTTCTCGTTGCGGATTGAATGAGCTGCTCGGTAAAGTGCTCATCTAGAATGTGCCTGGTCGCCCCAATGTAGAAGAGATTTCAGTCGATAGAATACACTATGTTGAAAGAAGTACAAGTACATCGTTTCACCTATACTGGCCTGGACTGTGGGAAGGGTGAGGAAATGGCCACGTGTTGCTTCTCCTGCGCTTGCTCGGGAAGGTGCTGTGGGAAGGAAAGCGTTGTTGGTGGTGATTGGATAGTGTACCACGTCATGCCGGATCGACTGGTCCCATTGTACTGCTGAAAAGAGAGGAGAGGGGAAGAAGTATTTAATGGTAGGACCACGATGGATGTGTCAGCAATGGGGGAGGATGATCCATTGAATGTGACGGTTCGTGGAGTAAATGCTAAGCACAAGTGGAACCCTATCGTGGTCATGCGAAGGGAGGAGAAGGGATGAGAGCAGAAATGCGGGAAATGTGCCGGGCAAGGTCGAGGGTCATGTGCACTCGTGTTGAGGTTTTTTCTTGCTGGAGAATCATTTACCTACATATCGGTAGCACTGGTATTGACTTTGGCATCGTCAGGGCACATACGATGGAGATGGAGAAACTGGGAGAATGGAATAGAGTCCTTGTAGAAAGCGAGTGGGATAAAGTTGAATTTAGGTAGATGTGGGAAGCAGTGGGGTTATAAAAGATATTGGTCGGCCGACTCTCCCCAGCAATGGAGGTAGCGAAATCAGGAGGGTAAGGGAAGAGTCTGAGATGGGCCATGTGAAGGGCAGGGAAGGTTGGAAATTTAAAGCAAAGGTGACTAAACGTCTTGTTCATTGCTAAAGCTGGAAATGGCACAGATAAATTCATCAATGTTCCAGAAAACGAGGTGATGGATGAGACCTGAGTAGGACTAGAACAAAGAATGTTGCACTTATATCATTGAAATATAGGCATATCTAGGCCGCATGCGGGTTACCATAGCAACACATTTAATTTGGTAAGTGTGTTTAGTCAAAGGAGAAGTTGTCCAATGCCAGTTTAAATCAAGTTCCGCCAGGCGGATGAATTGATGGTGGATGGATATTGGTTGAGCGTCCTTTCAAAGAAGAAGCGGAGGGGCCTCAAGCCGTCCTGGTGGGGAATGGATGACCAAAGTGATTGGACGACCATAGTGATAGGGAGATAGAGAGCCAGGAAACTGAAAAGTAACTGATGTTACTTTTATTCTACAGCAGCTTTCCAAACACTGGCATTATGAATGGATTGGTATTTGGTGTGGAATGACTTTGCTGAATTCTCGAAAATTGCATTTTTTACTTCAATCGTCAGGATGGCTGAGTGAGTAATAAGTTTTGGACTGAACATCAAATGTGCGAATGTTGGCATGAGTTTGAGCTCCAGTACAAGCGGATGGTGTCTATTACGATAACTTGTTAAAATATTATAATCATTGGAAAGGAAGGATCTGTATTTATATTTTACATTTCCAGGAAGCGATCCTACATTTACAAGAGGTGCTCTGCCGATTGATGGGAAATACGAGCAGGGGTCGTTGAACCCTCGAGTCGTTCAGTGAGATAATTATTGAAAATTACATAACTCATCTATCTGCTTTGACTCCAAATCAATTCCCACCAGTATCCAGTAAAAATCTATCAATCTCAGATTTAAATTAGCAATTTATTTGACAAATGTACCGGAGTTGAGATGAGGAGATTATTTAATTATTCTCCAATTAGTTCAGGTTTGGAATGCATTACCTGAACAGTTGGTTTGCACAGATGCGATCAGAACTTTCTTAAGTATATAAGAACATAAGAATTAGGGGCAGGATTATTAGGCCCCTCGAGCCTGCTCCGCCATTGAATAAGATCATGGATAATCTAATCAAGGACTCAGCTCCACTTCCCTGCCCGCTCTCCATAACCCTTTACTCCCTGATCATTCAAAAATGTGTCCATCTCCGATTTTATATATTCATTGACCCAGCCTCCACGGCTCTCTGGGGGAGAGAATTCCATAGACAATACGTTTCTTCTCATCTCAGTTTTAAATCTGCATAAACGACTGGATAGAAGGGACCGAGTATAACGTAGCCACGTTTGCTGACGATGAAAAGTTGTGATGAAAAGCAATGTATGAGTATAATGTTGGAAAGTGTGAGGTCATGCAATTTGAGAGAAATAAACTTTGACAGAAAAGAGCAAGCTGTTATTTAAATGAAGAAACATTGCAACGTGCTGCAATACAGCGGGAACTATGGGTACTTGTGTATGAAACACAAAAGGTTAGTATGCAGCTGCAGCAAATAATCAGGAAAGCCAATGGAATCATGGCGTTTATTACAAAGGAGATGGAGTATAACAGCAGGGAAGTCTTGCTACAGCTATATCGGTATTGTGAGGCGACACCTGAAATACAGTGTATAGTTTTGGTTTCCATATTTATGAAAGGATACTTGCTTTGGACGCAATTCAGAGAAGGTTCACTAGGTTTATTCGGAGATGAGGGGGTTGATCTATGATGAAAGATTGAGAAGGTTCAGCCATTACTCATTGGAATTCAGAAGAATGAGAGGTGATCTCATCGAAACGTATAAGTTTATGAGGGGGCTTGACAAGGTGGATGCAAAGAGGAGGTTTCCATTGATAGGGGAGGCGAGAACGCGGGGGCAACATCTTAGAAAAAGCGGCCGCCCATTTAAAACTGAGATGAGGAGGAATTTCCTCTTTCAGAGGGTTATACTTCTGTGGATTTGGCTGCCTCAGAGCGCTGTGGGAGCCGGGACATTGAATAAATTTAAGTCAGAGACAGTTTCTTAACTAATAAGGGATTACGGAGTTATGGTGAGCAGGCAGGAAAGTGGACCTGAGTCCATTATCCGATCAGCAATTATCATATTAAATGGTGGTGCAGACTCGAGGGGCCGTATGGCTCATTGCTGCTCATTTTTAACATGTTCTAATGTTCTTATAAATTGGCGGTCCCTTATTCAAGTCTACGTCCACTAGTTTTAGTTTCCCGTATGAGTGCAAATATGCTCTCTGCATCCACCTTGTCGAGCGTCCTCATTATCTTATACGTTTCGATAAGATTACCTCTCATTCTTCTGTACTCCAGTGTGGATAGTCCCAAGCTACTTAACCTATCTTCATAAGTCAAACCTCCCCATCTCCGAATTCAACTTAGTGAACCCTCTCTGAACAGTCTCCAAGTATATCCTTCCTTAAATATGGAGACTAAAACTGTACGCCTTACACCAGGTGTGGCCTCACTAATACGCGGTAAAATTGTAGCAGGTCTAATCTGCCTTTATAAAGCATCGCACTTGCAATAAACGCATATTCCATTTGCCTTCCTGATTAAGTGCTGCACCTGCACACTAATTTTTGTGTTTCTTGCACAAGTACCCCCACGTGTCCCACTACTTCAGCACTTTGCAACTTTTCTCCATTTAAGTTATAATTTGCTTTTCTATTCTTTCTGCCACAGTTGGTATCGTCACATTTTCACACATTATATTGCAACAGCCAAACTGTTGCCCACACACTTAGCCTGTCTATATCCCTTTGCAGATTTCTTGTGTCCTCCTCAGAATTTGCTATCCTACCCAGCTTTGTATCATCAGCAAAGTTAACTCCTTTACACTCGGTCATTTCATGCAATTCATTAAAATAGATTGTAAATAGTTGTGGACCCAGCACCGATACCTGAGTCACCCCACTAGTCACTGTTTGCCAAATGGAGAATTACGCATTTATCCCGATGCTCTGTTTTCTGTTATTTAGCAAAGCCTCTCTCCATGCTAATATTTTACTCGCAACCCCGTGAGCTGTTATCTTGTGCAGTAACCTCTTATGTGGCACATTATCTAATGCCTTCTGGAAATCCAAATACACCATATCGACTGGTGTCCGCTTATCCACACGCTACATTCTCAAAGACTCCAGCAGATTTGTAAAACATGATTTCCTTTTCATAAAACCATGCTGATTCTGCTTGATTGAATCATGCTTTTCCAAATGTCCCGCTACTGCTTCCTTAATAATGGACTCCAGCATTTTCGCAACGGCAGATGTTAGTCTAACTGTTCAATAGTTTCCTGCTTTTTGCTTGACTCGTATTTAAGGGGCATTACATTTTCGGTTTTCCAATCCACTGTGATCGCTCCAGAATGCAGGGAATTTTGAGAAATTATAACGAATGCATCCACTACCTCTGCAACCACTTCTCTTAAGACCCTAGGATGTAAGCCATCAGGTCCAGGGGACTTGTCTGCCTTTAGGGCAATTATTTTACTAGTACTACTTCGTTCGTGATAGTGATAGTATTAATTCATCCCTGCCTATATCCGCTTTATTATCCACTATTGGGTTGTTTATTAGTGTCATCTACTTGAAAGACCAATACAAAATATTTGTTCAACGTCTCTGCCATTTCCCTGTTCTCCATTATTAATTCCACAGTGTCATCCTCCAGGGGGCCAACATTCACATGAGCAACTCTTTTCCCTTTAATGTATTTGTAGAAACTCTTATTATCTGTTTTTATATTTAGTGCTAGTTTAATTTCATAATCTATCTTCCCTCTTTAATAATGTTTTTAATCTTTCTCTGCTGGCTTAAAAACAATCCCAATGCGCTGCTCTCGTCTCCCACTGGTCTTGGCCACATTGTATGCCTTTGATTTCAATATGATACCCTCCGTTATTTCCTTAGTTAGATGCGGATGGTTATCCCTTCTCTCACAGCCTTTCCTTCTCATTGGGTAATTTTTTGTTCCGTGTTATAAAATATATCCTTAAATGTCTGCCACTGCTCATCAACCGCCCACACCTTAGGTTACTTTCCCCGTCAACTTTATCCACCTCTGTCATCATACCTTTGTAATCTCCTTTATTTAACCTTAGGACACTGGTTGAAGAAACACATTTCTATTGCTCCAAATGAATTTGAAATTCAACCATATTGTGGTCACTCAATCCAATACGATCTTTTACTATGAGATCTTGTATTAATCCTTTATCATTCCACAGTACTAGATCTAAGATAGCCTGCTCCCTGTAGAAATAAAGTCTCCCGGATACACTCCATGAACGCCTCCTCAAATCTAGCCAGGCCAATTAGGTTTATCCAGTAAATATGAAGGTTAAAATCCCATATCATTATTGCCGTTCCTTTTTTCCAAGCCTCTAATATTTCTTGATTTATACTCCGTCCAAACGTGTAACCACTGTTTGGGGGCCTATAGACTATGCCTAGCCGCGACTTTTTCCCGTTATTGTTTCTTATCTCCACCCAAAATTATTCAACCTTGACCCTCTGAGCCAATATCGTTTCTCACGAACGCACTAATTCCATCTTTTATTAACAATGTTACCCCACCTACTTTCCCTTTTTGTCGGTCCTTCCGAAATGTCAAATACCCTTGAATAATTCGTTTCCAGTCCTGGTCACCTTGCAACCACGTCTCTGTAATTACTATCAGATCGTACTCATTTGTATTTATTTGTTCCGTCAACTCATCTGTTTTGTTACGAATGCTACGTGCATTTACACAAAAAGCTTTTTTAATTTGTTTTTTACACTTCTTTCCTCTGTCCTACAAACTAACTTTCTACCTTTTTGCTTTTTAATTCCAACTCTACTCCCCTCCCTATTGAATCTATTCTAAGGTTCCCATCCCCCTGCCAACTAGTTTAAACCCTCCCCAACAGCACGAGGAACCACCGCCTCCCCCCAGCCCGTCGCCACTCGAGGTTATTGGTCCCGGCTCTGTTGAGGGGCAAACCGTCTGGCTTGTACAGGTACCAACTCCGCCAAAAGCAGTCCAAATGTCTCAGGAAACTAAAGCCCTCCCTCCTGCACCATTTCTCCAGCCATGCATCCACGTGCTCTATCCTCCTATTTCTGTACTCACTCGTTCGTGGCACCTGGAGTATTCCGGAGTTTACTACCTTTCAGCTCCTGTTTTTTAACCTCTCTCATAGCTCCGCAAACTCTGCCTGCAGGACTTCACCCCTCTTTCTACCTATGTCATTGGGAACATATGGACAAAGAACGCTGACTGATCACCCTCCTCCATCAGCATGTCCTGCAGCCGCTCGGTGACATCCTTGCCTCCAGGAAGGCAACATATTATTCTGGTGTCACGTCTGCGGCTGCAGAAACGCCTATCTGCTCCCCTGATTATTGAAACCCCTACCATTATAGCTCTTCCATTCTTCTCTCTCCTCCCCTGTGCAGCTGAACCACCTTCGTTGCCGTGGAATTGGATCTGTTTCCACGCAGTTGGCGAGCGAGATGGCCTCGGGGGCTCGTGCACTACCTGCCTAGTCCTCCTATTCTGTCTGCTGATCACCCACTCACTCTCTACCTCTTAAGCAGCGGGTTGACCGCCTCTAAAGGGGAATTGGGTAAATAGTTGATGGCGAACAGTTTGCAGGGCTCTGGGGAAAGTGTCTCATGGGATGCTACAATCCACTCTCTCAGTGAGCTTGTGTTTTTACCTGTAAACCTCAGTTCACGGATTTAATTCCCAGCCCTGCCGTCAGGTATTTTCTCACATTTAATGTGCTATTTCTCTTTTTCTCTCTCTATCATTTATTCTATTTCTCTCTGACTCTAACTTTATTTCCGTGTGTCAGTCTCGCTTTTTGTCTATCTCAGTTGCAGTCAATTTCTGTACGCTTTTCTCATTGGGGATCTGTTTATCTGTCCAAATATGACTTTCTCTCTGTCACTCTCTCCATCTCTCCCCACTTCAGTTTTCTCCATACCTTATGCGTTATCACTTTAAGTGCTGGTTCAGTCTGAGCTTGCTGATACTGGGTGGTTGACGTGCATTTTAACATTATTCATTCAAAGATGTTCAGTGTTGACGGGAAGATTACATGGTCTGTGGGTTAAAGCAAGGGGGCTTCTTTTCTAGTTACAGACGGTCAGTTCATTGCGTTATTTGCCTAACTGTTGTGCTTTTGCGGTTCAACTTTTCACCATCCACAGTTAAAAACAAGGCATATAACATCCCACGTTTGCAGAGTATGCAGACGTGTAGGTTGCACTGCGCTGAAAACTACATTTTGAGTCTGCAAGCGATTTGCCGAATTTCCAAGCACTGCACTGCAGCGTGCCCATGACCAGGATGGTCGAGATGTTAATGCGTTGGAATTAAAATTCAACAAATGTGTCTCTGCTCCTGGTAAATATTCAAACAACTGGTTTGAGAATTAGACTTAATGCTTGTTTGTTATGAAAGCGTGGAAGCGGTCCATAATCTCTGCAAATAATATACTTTAATTCACCCTTCAAGACAACGTTTCTTTATTTATAATAGGTGTTCTGCCAATTGACTGAACATAGGAACAGGTTTAGGCCATTCCGCTCCTAGTGCCTATTCGCCATTCTGTTAATTCTTGGCTGAGCTCTATCTTATCTCCATCCATCTACATTGGCTCCACATCATTTTTACCAGTGCCTAGCAAAAACTATCAATCTAAAATTAAAATTTTTAATTGAGCTAGTATATCCTGTCTTTTGTAGAAGATAAATCCTTTACCCTTAACATGAAGAAGATTTTCCTAACTTCTCCGTCGAATGTCCTGCCTCTGATTGTATCATTATGTCCTCTTGTCTAAAACTCTCCCACGAATGGTGAAAAAAGTTTTATCTCTATCTATCTCATCAATTCGTATCAAAACCTTAAAAATCTCAATCAAATCGACACTTAACCTTCTATATTCCAGGGAGTACAGGCCTACTTTATGTAATTTCTCCTCATAATTTAACCCGTTGCATCCTGGTAACATTCTGGTGAGCATGAACAGTGCACATTCCAATCCAGCCGATCGTTTCCAAGGGGCCGTGCCCATAAGGCGACTAGATATAATGGGTAGAAACGGCTTATTGCCCTTAGCAGAGTGCTTAACAACAAGCGGGCATAAATTTATAGTAATTAGAGAAGGTTTACAGGAGATGTGATGGGAAATTTCCACACGCAGATAGTTGTGGTTGTCGAAAACGCACTGCCTGAAAGATTGGTAGAGGCAGAAAGCTTTAGCACATTTAAAACGTATTTGGATGTGCACCTGAAGTGCCGTAACGTGCAGAGTTATGGACCGAGAGCTGGAAAGTGGGATTAGGCTGGATAACCGTGGCACGGACAGGATGGGCCGAAATTAACTCCTTCCGTGCTGTAAACGTCTATGAATCTATTATATTCTATAACTTAGAGTACTCCAGATATAGCCTAACTACATCTCTGTACAGTTGAAGAAAAACTTCCATGGCTTTATAGTCTATCCCATAGTTATGAAGCCTAACACGCCATTAGTTGTTTTGAATATATTTGTAACTTGCAACTGCATTTTAGTGGTATGCGCTCTGGGACTGCAAACCGCTTTGGAACTCCATCCCTCCAAGCTGTGCTCCATTTAATTCGTACTCGGATTTATATTTGTGAACTAAAATGGATGACCACACAATTAGCTGTTTGGAATCTATCTGCCACTGAATCGTCCTTTCATTTAATCTATCAATATATCTTTATAAGTATACGCTAACATCACCAATATTTGCATCATCGGCAAACTGGATATCTCGCTGCCAGTTGTGTCTTAATCTTTAAGAAATATAGAATGAAACAATGTTTTTAACACTGATATTTTAAAACGTGCCATGCTTTGAAGCCCTGGTAGGGTATGTCGGAAGAGGAAGGTAGGAGTAAGATTTCAGGCCGATGACCCATCTGATCCTACAAATATACATCATGCAACTGTGCGCTGTTTTCAGACAGTAACAGCACGAGCTTGCATTCCCGTAGCATCTTTCACGAACATAGAATGACCGAATTGCCCATCGTTGCTCAGTTTGAGTTCCGACAGTACCACCAGCCTCTAGACATCATTACAGCCTTGGTCCAAATAATGCCAAAAGTGATTAATTCTAAAATGAGGCGAGAGTGATTGGCCTTGACATCAAAGCAGTATTTGGCCGAATGTTTCATCAAGGAGGCTACTAACGTTGAAGTCATTGCGTGGTTCATCTTCACTGCTGGAGACATACCTAGCCTAAAAGAAGGTGGTTGTGGTTTTACGACGCCAATCATCTCAGCCCAGGATATCGCTGCAGGATATCATCATCACCTGCTTCATCAATGACCTGCCCTCCATCATAAGGTCAGAAGTGGGCATGATCGCTAATGATTGATTTTTCCAACTCGAGTATCAACTCCGCAGATAATGAACCATGAATTATATCGCCTTTCCATTATTGTGCGGGGTGAAAATCTTGGAACTCCTTCTACAACAGCACATTGGCAGTACCATCATCTCAGTGACTGAACCACAGAGCCATAGAAATTGACAGCACAGAAGGAAACCTTTTAGCCCATCGCGTCCTTGCTGGTGGACAAAGCATTATCCTGCCAAATCCAATTTCGAGCTCTTGGACCATAGCCATTAAGTGGATATCCAAGTATGGCAGTGGTTCACGAAGTTTGTACATCACTACCTTCTTAAACGCAATTAGGGTTGGGCAATAAATGTCAGCCTTCCTAGCTGCGCCCACATCCACTGAATTAATATTTTATTCAAACGTGTTTTACAGAAAATGAAGTACTTCTTGAAGTGTAGTCACTGGATGTGCTGTAGGGCAATACGGCAGCCAATTACCACACAGCAAGATCCCATCGATACAGATATGTGCAGGAAACAAAATAGCATTTTCTCACCTCATAAAATCATAGAATCGGAGAAGTTTGCATCAGGGAAGGGGGTCATTCGGCCCATCCTGTCTCGGCCAATCGAAATAGCTATAAAGCCTATCGTACTTCCCAGCTCTTGATATGTAGCGTTGCAGATTAGGGTCATTCAATCCATATACAAGTACTGCTTAAATGTGATGAGGGATTGTGTCTCCACCAAATTTTCAATCAGTGAGCTCCAGACCCAAATTCATTCTGAGCGAAAAAATTTCTCCTCGACTCTCGTGTAATCCTTTTACCAATTACTTTAAAGCTATGCCCCTTGGTTATTGACCTCTCTGCTCAGGGGTATAGGTGTTTCTTCTGCACACTATCTCGGCCCCGCATAATGTTATACACATCAATTATGTCACCACTTATCCTCACCTGTTCGAAAGAAAACAACCCCAATCTTTCCCCATTACCAAAACTAACCAGTCCTGGGAACATCCACAACAACAGAGGAAACAAATGGAAGTGGAGGAGAATTGTTTGTTTTGAAACTGTGAGTTGTCGTGATCTGCAAAGCACTGCCTGAAAGGGTGGTGAATCATAGAGTCATCGATTATTAGAATTGTTACAGCAATGAAGAAGACAATCCAGCCCGTCGAGCCCGTGCTGACGCTCGGCTAGTCTTACCCCGTCATTTCCCCGTAGCACTGCCGATTCAATTGTAACCCTCAAAATGGAATTGGATAAATGCTTGAAGAAGCACATTTTTCAGGGCGTTGTGGAAAGAGCTGGGTCTAATTGGACAGCTCGTTCAAGAGTACGATGGACCAAGTATTCTCCATTGGTAATGTATGATTTTATGAAATGTTTTATGATAGTTTCATATAAATGACGCTGGTCATTTGCCCGTTCCACTATCCCACTTTATTTTTTTGTATATGCGTCTGTGCTTAGACAACGGAATTGAAATGATGTGGGATTATGTAGCAATTCAACGCAAGTCACATAGCTTATCAAGGCGCGGTGGCCAAGTGGTAAGGCGTCGGTTCTGTAAACCGAAGATCATGGGTTCGATTTTCTATTCTAAGGAGAGAAATCCCAGCTTCACCAGTCTCTTCGTATAAATGAGGTCCCCAGCTCTGGCAGTATTCTAGTAAATCTATTCTGCCTAAGGCTTGACTTCTTCCCTCAAGCGTGTTGTCACGAACTGAACGCAATATTGCTGCGAAAGCCTCATAATTGTTTGGCATAATTTCCTTGTTTTTATACCATATTCGTCTATTAACAAAGGAAAAGTCCTCATGTCTTCCAGATCCTGCCCCCTCTTTAAAATTGTACGATTTGGAGCTGGTTTATACAATACAGGCAGAGCATTCTGACCGGTTTCGGGATCATTGATCTCCAGAGGCGGATGCTTAATAGGGGATTTAAATGTTCATGTATAAATCTGGCCCCGTTAAAATAGTATCATTATTTCATATTGCCTCTCCTCATCCTACCAAAATGTATCACTTCACAATTCTCTGCGTTAATTTACATCTGCTATGTGTCTATTCATTTCACCAGTCGGTTATTTTCTTACTCCCTCTTTGTAGCAATTACTATCTGCTTTGTGCCCCTTAGCTTTTCTTTGTAACTTTCCCATTCACTAGGATCTGTGCTATTTTTTGCATTTGTGTACGCTTTTAATTTTAGTTTAACGTGGTCCCTTACCTCTTTAGTCGCCCATGCCTGTTTTTTTTGGCCCCCAGGTTTATACACTGATGCTGTATCACATTTAATTATTTTTAATACCTCCTATCGTTTTACCAATTCACAGATTTTCCCAGTTTGTTGTGGTCAGTCTCTGTCTCAGCCCCTTGAAGTTGGTCTTACAGAAATCTGGAATGGTAGTAGCTTTTTCTCGTTTCTCCCTTTCAAACGTTACGTTGAAGTCGATCATGTTTTGTTCGCTATTAAATACATGTTCACTTACGCTTAGGCTGTTGAATAAACCCGGCTCGTTACTCATTACTAAATGTAAATTGGCATGTCCCTTGTTCGTTCTTGAACATATTGTTGCAGAACTATCCCGGACACACTCAAGAAATACACAATCTTTCTGACAGGTGTTAGTCCGATTATCCCAATATATATGAACATTTAAATCCCCTATTAAAACCACACTGTCTTTACTGCACGCTTGTCTAATCTCTAAATTTATATATTCTAGTACTTCACAGCTGTGACTAGGGGGCCAATACACAACTCCCACTATTGTCTTAAATCCTTTCCTATTTCTTAATTTTACCATAAAGTCTCCACCTCCGGCTTATCTGTAATTAGATACTCGCTTAGAACTGAATCATAGAATCATAGTTATTAACAGCACGGAAGAAGGATATTTCGGCCCATCCGGTCAACGCCGGCCAACAAAGAGCTATCCAGCGGAATCCCATGTTCTTGCTTTTGGTCCATAGCCCTGTAGGTTATTGCACTTCAAGTGCACAAGCAAACGTGTTTTAAATGCGGTGAGGGTTTCTGCCTCCACCACCCTTTCAGGCAGTGAGTTCCAGACTACCAACTTGCTCTGGGTGAAAACATTCCCCGTCAAATCCCCTCTAAACTTGCTACCAATTACTTTAATTCTATGTCCCCTGGTTGTTTACCATTCTGCTCAGAAAAATAGGCCCTTCCTATCCACTCTCTCCAGGCCCCTCATAATTTTGTTTCCCCTCAGTTTCCTATGCTCCAATGAAAAAAATCCCAGCCTATCGAATCATTACTCATATCCAAAATTCTCCAGTCCAGGCAACATCCTCGTAAATCTCTTTTGCACCCTCTCTAGTGCAATTACATCTTTCCTGTAATGATGTGTACGCAGTAATCTAGCTGTGGCCCAAATAATGTTTTATATAGCTCAAGCATAACTTCACTGCTCTTGTACTATATATCTTGGCTAATAAAGGTAGGTATGCCGAATGCCTTCTAAACCAGCACGTTTTCTGTGAAAACTGAAACAGGGAGACAATGTAAATATTACAACAACAACAACTTTCATTTATGAAGCGCCTTTAACATAGTAAGACGTCACAGGGCGCTCCACGAAAGCTTAAGACAAATCAAACAACGCTGACACCGAACCACATAAAAGAGAATGTACGACAGATGCCCCAAAGCTTGGTCAACGAGGTAGGCTTTAAGGAGCATCAATCTTGACATCTTTTTGAAACACCCTAACAAGGAATATTAATCAGTGTTATTTCCTCTAGGTCTGAAAGTTGTGAGAAGTTGGCTTTTGAATTGGACCCATGGTGTCGACATCAAACGATTACATGGGATATTCAAAGCAAAAACAGGCTATTAGGCCCAACCTGTCAATATCGACGTTTGTGGTCCACTGGAGCATCCTCCCCTCTTTCCGCATCCAGCACTATCAGCTTAGCCCTCCATTTAGTTCTCCCTCATATTTTTATCTAACCGCTCCTTACATGCATCTATAATATTTGATTCAACTTCTCTGGTGGTAGTGAGTTCTACATCCTTACCACACTGTGCGTAAAGAAGATTATTCTGCATTCCCAATTTGATTTGTTGCTGATTTATCTTATATTGATGGTCTCTAGTAATACTTTCTCCAGAAGTGGAAACACTATATCAACTCTATCATAATCTTTCAAGATATTAAAGAGCTCGATTAGGTAATCCCTCAAACTTCCCATTTGACGAAAAAATAAATTGAGCCTGTCGATTCTTTCCTGATAGAGTACTAACTTCTCTGCACCCTATCCAGTGCCCCACTAGTTTATTTTATAGTATAGCGACCAGGATTGCACACAGTACGCCTAAAGTGGTCTAACTGTAGAGAGTTCTGCATTGGTCGGGTTTGAAACCGGCGTGGCCAGGCTGCCAGGTCTATCTAAAAGGGGCCTGCACCTCATCATTTGAGTAGACATTTCACAGCCATCCTGTAGTAACTGAAGGCCGTTTGCTTACAGAAGCTGATTGTACAATTTCAACATTGTCGATCTGGTTGCACGGGCAGGACACGACGTGATGGGGACTTTTTGCAGCGTATTTCTATACTGATGCAAAAAGCCTGAAATGGAATAGCTGAGTTGTGCTAGTTGGCAGACGAGAGGTTAAGGCGATGGACTGCTAATAGATTGTGCTCATTTTCTTTGTTAAGCGTTTGTTGCTGATAAACCTACCAAGCATTTGACTGAATCTTACATAAATTAGGCTTTGAATCCAAATCTCCTCAAAACTGCAATTTCCTGATAACATTATGGTACATACCGTAAATAACCATCTTATCCATTATGCTACGCGCTCACTGAGTACGTCACGGCGATTTCTTATATTTTCTTGATATCCCAACTGAATTTACTGACTGGAGGAATTGTATTAACTCCACGTGATCGGCTCGGCTCATCCTTGGGCCGAATTGCGCGTGGTGCGAGCAAATTCTGCAACTGAGTCATTACTGTTCTTTAAGGAAGGGAAAATGCCCACTACACGTCCTGCTTTCCAAGTGGGCACAGTCCTATCGAACTCTCATGGTACTTAATCCCCTCTTAGCGGGACAGGAGAACCATTTTCAAAAGTAGGCTCATGGTCTGCTCAGCAGAAATTCATTGTTCTGCATTGCTCAGACAGCTTTCCAACTGGGCAGAGGCATCCAATTGCCGTGTGAGCATTGCTGACTATTCCACGTCATCAATATTACAATGTAGGTACATAACTAGTTTTGAATATGTGACCTGTATTATCAAATAAGATTTTACAGCATTAATAGCTCGATATTGTCGTCTGTGTCGGCATCCACATAAGGTACACTCTACCTTAAGACAACTGTAATCGGTGCTGCTTTATTTCACTGCGAGCGCGAAGGAACATATCTATGAAGATATTTGCCCCGAACTTACAACATTGCTGTCCTATAGTCCACGTGTTAGTTTGCCCATTGCTGTCCTTGTTGCAGGTTAGATCAACCCAGGCAGTCCATTTAAACCTGAGAAGTCAATCAGCGAAAACCAAAGAAATACAAGAGGCAGAGATCGGGAGAGTTAGAAAGATGCATGCGAAGACAATAACAGAAAAGATCATTGCAGATTGAGGGGAAAGCCTTTTGCTTTCTTGAAATGTTGTAAAACCATAATAGATAATTGGGCGACAGTTTAAACGTGCCTCCCTCCCAGGCGGAGCTCACGCTCTGACAGAGATAAAGACAGCCCGGCAGCTGCAGCTCCTAGTTATTTAAGCACTGAATGGAGCTTTAAACATTGTAGCAGCGAGCAGGTAAACCTGAGTGGATTTCAGGCCCAAAACAATAACCCTTCCGGCTATCACAGGCAGTTGCGGTTTGCTGCAAACTTTTAATTTCCAGCCTCGGAACCAGCCAACCCTGTCCTGCACGGCTATGGGGAAATGGCGGGGTAGTGGGACTAGCTGAGAGCTGGCACGCTCTGGATGGGACGAATGGCCTCCTGCTGTGCGGTAATCATTATATTAATTTACAATTGGACTTTTATGGGACTCGAATCGACAAGTTTGAATATTTCTTGAGAACAGAATCAGCTAGAAGTCCAATGCACAACCGTTTTAGTGAAATGTTCAGGAAAATCCTTGTTTCTGTTGAATGTCGTGCAGGAATTATGTACAGATAACCAATGTGTTTACATATCTTCTCTTTGAAATCGAGTGTGTTTCCGGTACATTATTATTTACATCAGAGTTATTGATTAAATGTCAAAACGCCTCCACTCCATCTCACATGTACGTACAATTTTCATCCTCCATTGCAATATTGTGTGCTGGAATAAAAGCGTGAATATATAGGTAACGTTTGGGAGTACATCAATTGTATATTTGAATAATGTCGAAATGTCACAAGCATGACCATCAGCTGTATTAGGTGAGGCTCGAGCTCACAACCTCGGCCTTTCTGGGTGCTTACACTGTAATATAGGTACGGCGTCTATCCGATTCCGTCGCTGGAATTGGATGCGAATGCTGTGTGGTATTAGTGCTACCATCATACATAAGAACATAAGAACATAAGTATTAGGAACAGGAGTAGGCCATCTAATCCGTCGAGCCTGCTCCGCCATTCAATATGATCATGGCTGACCTGCCGTGGACTCAGCTCCATTTACCCGCCCTCTCCCCGTAACCCTGAATTCCATTATTGGTTAAAAATCTATCTATCTGTGACTTGAATACATTCAATGAGCTAGCCTCAACTGCTTCCTTGGGCAGAGAATTCCACAAATTCACAACCCTCTGGGAGAAGAAATTCCTTCTCAACTCGGTTTTAAATTGGCTCCCCCGTATTTTGAGGCTGTGCCCCCTAGTTCTAGTCTCCCCTAGTGGAAACAACGTATCTGCCTCTTACTTGTCTATTCCTTTAATAATTTTAAATGTTTCCAAATGATCACACCTCAGCCTTCTGAACTCCAACGAGTCAAGACCCAGTCTACTCAATCTATCATCATATGGTAACCCCCTCATCTGCGGAATCAGCCTCGTGAAACGTCTCTGTACTCCCTCCAAAGCCAGTATATCCTTTTTTCAGTAAGGTGATCAAAACTGTACTCAGTACTCCATGTGCGGCCTTACCAATACCCTATATAGTTGCAGCAGGACCTCCCAGCTTTTGTACTCCATCATTCTCGCAATGAAGGCCAACATACCATTCGCCTTCCAGATTACCTGCTGCACCTGCAAACTAACTTTTTGGGATTCATGCACAAGGACCCCCAGGTCCCTCTGCACCTCAGCATGTTGTAATTTCTCCCCATTCAAATAATATTCCCTTTTACTGTTTTTTTTCCCAAGGTGGATGACCTCACACTTTCTGACATAGTATTCCATCTGCCATACCTTAGCCCATTCGCTTAACCTATCCAAATCTTCTTGCAGCCTCTCTGTATCCTCTACACAACCCGCTTTCCCATTAATCTTTGTGTCATCTGCATATATTGTTACACTACACTCTGTCCCCTCTTCCAGGTCATCTATGTATATTGTAAACAGTTGTGGTCCCAGCACTGATCCCTGTGGCACACCGCTAACCACCGATTTCCAACCCGAAAAGGACCCATTTATCCCGACTCTCTGTTTTCTGTTCGCCAGCCAATTCTCTATCCATGCTGATACATTTCCTCTGACTCCGTGTACCTCTATCTTCTGCAGTAATCTTTTATGTGGCACCTTATCGAATGCCTTTTGTAAATCTAGATACACCACATCCATCGGTACACCTCTATCCACCATGCTCGTTATATCCTCAAAGAATTCCAGTAAATTAGTTAAACATGATTTCCCTTTCATGAATCCATGCTGCGTCAGCTTGGGTGCACTATTCCCATCTAGATATCCCTCTATTTCTTCCTTAATGATAGTTTCAAGCATTTTCCCCACTACAGATGTTAAACTAACCGGCCTGTAGTTACCTGCCTTTTGTCTGCCCCCTTTTTTAAACAGAGGCGTTACATTAGCTGCTTTCCTATCCGCTGGTACCTCCCAGAGTCCAGAGAATTTTGGTAGATTATAACGAATGCATCTGCTATAACTTCCGCCATCTCTTTTAATACTCTGGGATGCATTTCATCAGGACCAGGGGACTTGTCTACCTTGAGTCCCATTAGCCTGTCCAGCACTACCCCCCTAGTGATACTGATTGTCTCAAGGTCCTCCCTTCCCACATTCCTGTGACCAGCAATTTTTGGCATGGTTTTTGCGTCTTCCACTGTGAAGACCGAAGCAAAATAATTTTAAGGTCTCAGCCATTTCCGCATCACCCATTACTAAATCCCCCTTCTCATCTTCTAAGGGACCAACATTTACTTTAGTCACTCTTTTCCGTTTTATATATCTGTAAAAGCTTTTACTATCTGTTTTTATGTTTTGCGCAAGTTTACCTTCGTAATCTATTTTTCCTTTCTTTATTGCTTTTTTAGTCATTCTTTGCTTTTGTTTAAAATGTTCCCAATCCTCTAGTTTCCCACTAACCTTGGCCACCTTATACGCATTAACTTTGATTTGATACTCTCCTTTATTTCCTTGGTTATACACGGCTGGTTATCCCTTCTCTTACCGCCCTTCTTTTTCACTGGAATATATTTTTGTTGCGCACTATGAAAGAGCTCCTTAAAAGTCCTCCACTGTTCCTCATTTGTGCCACCGTTTAGTCTGTGTTTCCAATCTACTTTAGCCAACTCTGCCCTCATCCCACTGTAGTCCCCTTTGTTTAATCATAGTGCACTCGTTTCTGACACAACCTCCTCACCCTCAATCTGTATTACAAATTCAATCATACTGTGATCACACATTCCGAAATGATCTTTTACTCGGAGATCGTTTATTTTTCCTGTCTCATTACACAGGACCAGATCTAAGATAGCTTTTTCCCTTGTAGTTTATGTTACATATTGTTCTAAGAAACAATCCCTTATGCATTCTATGACTTCCTTTTCCAGGCTACCCCGTGAGTTTTGAGTTGACCAATCGATATGTAGGTTAAAATCGCCCATGACTACTGCCGTTCCTTTTTCGCATACCTCCATTATTCCATTGATTATTGCCCGCCCCACCGTGAAGTTATTATTTGGGAGCCTATAAACTTCGCCCACCAGTGACTTTTTCCCCTTATTTTCTCTAATCTCCACCCACAATGATTCAACATTTTGTTCATTAGAGCCAATATCGTCTCTCACATCTGACCTGACATCATCCTTTATTAACAGAGCTCCCCGACCTCCTTTCCCTTCTTGTCTAACTTTCCAAATCGTCAGATATCCCTGTATGTTTAATTCTAAGTCTTGGCCACCCTGCAACCACGTTTCATAATGGCCACCAAATCATACCCATTTGTAATGATTTGTGCCGTCAACTAATTTACTTTATTTTGAATGCTGCGTGCATTTAGGTAGAGTGTTTTAATCCTAGTTTTTAAACAATGATTTTTAGTTTTGACCCCTCCTGCAGCCCCTTTATATTCAGTGGCCCTTTTTGTTGCAGCTGCCTATTCCACCTGTCTTATAATTCCTCCCCTAAAAATCTATCGAGGTTTGGGAAATTTAACATTTTCAAGTTTCACATTGATCGATATTTGTTCGGCAAGGATACTAAGATTTATGGAATCATCGCAGGCAAATGAAATTAGGATTAGTTAAAAGGGACAGAAACAGAAACAGCTGCAAACAAACGTTGCATTTTATTCATATTTAACAGCAACAATATCCGTGCCATGCGCAACTATGCTGTGGTCAGAGAAAAACGCCCTGAGTTTCCGAAACTCCCGTGGCTTTTCTGTGGCTCACTTTCCTCTCTTCCCTTCCTCCTGCACGCTGCCAGTTTTTAAACCTTGTTTTAAATGTTTGTCTGGGCGAGGGCATTCCACATTCTCAGAACCATCTCTACCGTTTCATTGCTTGATTTCTACGCTTATTAATTATGAATCTCCTTGAGCTACAATGGTAGCGCTTGCGACAATACAGTCAAAGGTGGCTTATTGGAAACACGTTGTGATCATAGCTTGGTTTTGTACAGAATTGAACCGATATCACTCAAGAGGGAATGTTATATTTACAATAAACTATATCGTCTTATAAATTTTGGTTCATTTGCTCCCTAGTGCCAGATGAGGAATTGTTTGATCCCCTCATTTGTTTCATGTGGGGAACAGGCACGGGTATTCAATAAGAAATAACCCACAGATTGACACAGGTACAACCGCAGCGAGACAGCGAGACAGACAGCACCGTGGTAAATGGCGGAATCGACAAGAGAGATGGATGAACAGAAAACGGCCTCAGACTCTGAAAAGTGCAAACATCACATGCAAAAGCATCGGCTGCTCCAGGTAAGGCTCGAACTCATGAAAAGTGCAAACATCACATGCAAAAGCATCGGCTGCTCCAGGTAAGGCTCGAACTCACAACCTCGGCATTTCCCAAGCCTGTACTGTCACATAAGTACCGCGTGCTAATCGATTGCGCCACTAGAGCTGCATGTCCTGTGGTCTTTGTGCTCCCATCATACAGCTGACTGTTCCACCTGTCGAACAAGGAGGAAGACAATGAATCATCGAATCATTCAACACAGAAGGAAGCTTTTCATCCCATCGTGTCGATGCCGGCTCTCTGCAAGAAGCCTTCAGTTATTGAGTCTCCATAGATTTTCACTATAGACGTGTTTTATTATTTGTGTAATGTTTTGTTCTTTGTAATGAATTTGGATGGCTGTGCGGGAACTTTATAAATATATTTGTGCATCTATCTGTGAGTTATAAATTAAATTGTGTGTAACATTGATAATCAAATTATATGTGTTCATATATGTGTTATTATAAATCTATTTGTTCTTATGTCTGTTTCCGTTATGAATTTATCTCTAAGTATCTCTGTGCTTATAATTGTATTTACGTTTATTTGCGAGGTGTTTACAATTAGCATAGATACAAAGGTATACATAGAAAATATATTTATAACAAACATAGATGCTCCACAATAATATTATAAATAACTTTGTTGCATTCAAATACATAAACACGAACACAGATATACAAAATATATTTATATCCCACAGAACATATTGCAACTTAACACAGAGACACCAAAATATATTTAGAGCTATCACTGATCAAAGAACATTTTACTCTCTACGGTCCTCAGCAAATTTTACTGTGCCTTTGTTTTCTCTGCTTCTGCTTGGTGTCTGAGAAGGTTTGGCAGTGCCGTGGTATATCGTTTCCCAAGGATGGGGTGAAATGCGCTGTCTGAGGCCACGTTCAATGCTATAGTTGATATATAATAATCATCTGGACTTGTGTATAAAGGCATAATTACAACATCTACAGATGTTTCATCCTGGTACACAAATCCACTGCCAAATTAGTTCAACGACTCACCCGCCCCAGTTGTTAAACTTCCCGCGAGGACATTGGTCCAAGCTCTGTTCATGTACTACCCGATCTACTGTAACAGGTCCCTCCTGCGCCAGAACTGGTCCCAATGCCCCGGATTCTGTAGCCCAAACTCGTGCACCATTTATCCAGACATACGTTGCTATTTCTAAACTCAATAGCGCGGGGCACTGGGAATAATCCATAGAATACCTTTGTGGTCCTGCTCATTAATTTCCTCAATTGGACCTGAAACTCTGATTGAAGGAACTCATCCCCTTGTTTCCTTATGTCATTGGTTAGCACATAGATCACGGCTTATGCTGCTCCCCTTCGCCTCTCAAAATGTTCTGCAACCACTCAGTGATGTTCTTTACCTGGCAGAAGGGAGGATGCACACCACGCATTACTCACGTTTGTCGTTGCAGAAAGGTACTGACTTTCGAATCGCCAATGACGTCAACTTATCTTACTTTTTAGTTTCAAAAGCAAAGTCCTGCGAATCCTGTAAGTCTGAAATGAAATCAGGAAATGTTGGATATGCTCAGCCAGTCAGGCAGCATCTCTGGAAATATTTCTGATGACGGAGTTGTGATTAAATGTCATTGACGTGAGGCGTCAACAATGGAATCCAGATACGTTCCGATATTGTAATCCCCAAGCGCCAGTTTGTGGGTATTGAAACCAATCCGGCTACCACGCATTAATCTGGGAGCTAAATTGTTGTTGTTGTTCTGGTAAAGTCGCAATAGCAGAGGACTGCAATGAAATATCCAAGTCTTTAAGATAAATCATATGTTTTACAATTAATAAAACGAGCCAGTTCCAAAAGACATTCAATCTTCAAAACGGTTAACTTCCACCGTTTAATTTCCGCCATGTCTGCCGGGGAAAAAGACAGGTTTTGGCTGTTTTTTTTAATTGCAGTTCATTGCTGTTGCGACTAGTTTACTTTGAACATTCTCCCTTTAAATATTCTCACAGAGGCCGTCTGACTGGTTCACGAGTTCACGACATCAACGTTTACTCACTCCTGTGACCGCCACCTAGTGGTTAGGATGCAGCGCTCTCTCCTAGTCGGCACAGGTTCGATGCATATTCCGGGATTTATTAAATTAAAATGGAGCTTACTAAATTAATTACATAACATTCTGTGAAAGATGAATAATTATTGCTATCGCCATTGACAACTTGTCACGTTCTGTTTCAGACTGAGGGAAATACATGGCAACAGAGAGCCTGCCAAACATACAACAATTGCGGTCTCTAAGGGCAAGTATGATGTCAGCACGCACCCGTCGAAGCCCGTCAAGTGCGCTTCTCAGAGCGCGATGTGCGTGCGACGAAAACTGGCACTGGGACAGTTAAAATGGCTTTTGACAGATCCAATGCATCTCCGAGAGAAGGGTCATTGCGGTCGGAGATTTGCGCTATTTTCCCAACTCTTGCCTAGAAGATCTCCTTCAAAATCTTACGCCTGGTAAGGGTGACAGAGAGATAGATAGGCAGGGGAAGACAGTTATGTGCATGTCACAGAAAGAGAGTGACAGACAGGGGGTTGTGATTGAGAGGAGACAGTCCGGAGAGACAGAAAGCAAGACAGACAGATTTTGAAAGAGAGAGAGAGAGAGAGAGAGCGACAGACTAGGGGGAGGGTAGACAGATTGAGTTAATTATGGTGGGGGTAATAGAATGCGACAATACTGAGGGGGGAGGGGCGGCAAAACCGAATGACAGGGTGGGAAACGGATGGAGACAAACTGGGTGGGTGGGAGATATGATGGGTGACAAAGAGAGAGGGAGACGTGGAAGTCAGAAGGGAGGAGGCAGACCGTGGAGAATGATGGAAGGGGGAAGTGCGTGACAGACAGGGGAGGCAGAAAGGGAAGACTGAAGGAAGGCAGATAGAGAGCGACAGACAGGGGCAGACAAGGTTGAATGGTGGAAGGGGACAGTAATTGAAAGACAGGGGAGGCAGACGGGGGTTAGCCAGAAAGATAACATACTGGGCTGAGATAGAGATAAAGAGAGAAAGACAAAAGGCGGGGTGAGGCAGTGAGAGTGAGAGAGAGGGGGTGAGACAGACGTGTAAGAGACAGATAAATAGAGAGTGTGGTGAAACAATCGGGGCAAACAGGGCGAAACGGCGAGAGATACAGATGGGGCAGACAGCAACGGCCGTCAGATGAGGAGATATAGACAGAGAGAGAGGCATACAGGAGAGACAGGAACAGAAAGACATACGAGGAGGCAGAATGAGAGAGATATACGGCGGATCAGACCGAGAGACAGACACGGGTTGGAGGGTGGGGAGCGAGATAGATTGATGGAAAAAGGCGGAGGAAAAAGACAAATGGCAAGACAGAGAGAGGCACGTGGGGGAGAAAGAAGGAGGAGACAGACCGGGAAAACACCGAGAGAGAGAGAGAGAGAAACCATACGGTAGCAGAGTGGGAATATTACTGAACTACTAATCCAGAGACCTGGTCTAAAGATCGCCGAGATGTAAGTTCAAATCCTGCCACGGCACCTGAAGAATTTAAATTGAGTTAATTACATGAATCTGGATTTAAAGAGCTAGTATCAGAAATGACCATGACAATACTGGATTGTCATAATAATCCATCTGGTTCACTAATGTCCTTTCGGGGATGAAATATGCCGTCTTTCCTGGTCTGGTCTATACGTGATTCCAGACGCAGAGCAATGTGGTTGACAATTCAATGCACTCTACAATGGCCCAGCGAGACACTCAGTTGAAGCAAACTTCAGCGACAAAGTCGGCACTGCGGGAGTCTCTTCACCACACGGACTGCAGCGGTTCCAAATACTCAGCTCAGCACCACCTTCTCCGGCGTAGTTTCAGAAGGGCAATAAAGGAAGGAAGGCCTTGGTAGCTACGCCCACATTTCTGAATTAATTTTTTTTAAAACATGGGAGACAGGGAAAGAGGCCGACAGAGAGTGAAATAGAGACAGAGGCAGACGGCGGGGTAATCGATTGGTCAAACAGAGTGAGAGAGATGAAGAGACAGCAGGGAGGCAGACGTGGAGAGAAAGAGGGAGAGAACCAGAAGGCGGAGTCAGATAGACAGATCGGCGAAGTAAAGAGAGATAAACATTTGGGGGTGACAGCGAGAATGAGAGATGGGGATACAGCTGTGGATAGACAGAAGTGAATACACGTGCGGAGGGTTAGAGTGGGACAGACGCAGGAGAGAAATGGGCAGAAAACAGACCCGGAAAGACAGGGAGAAAACGTCGTGGTAGACAAAGAAAAAGAGCTTGGGGAGCGAGAGAAAGAGAGAGGGAGCAACAAATTTGGTGTGGTGGGATAGAGATTGACTGGAAGAATGGTGCATTGCGACAGGCTGCGGTAGATAGATGATATATTACAAAGACAAAAGCTGAGACGGTGCTCGACGGGAACAGGAAAACTGGTGAGCCAGAGGGGCGGCAGAGAGAGCGAGAGAAAGACAGGTGAGAGATAGGAAGGAGATAGAGAGGGGCGGTGGGTGTGGCGGGGGGTGGGGGCAGAGGGAGAGAGTGACCTACAGGAGGTGATAGAGAGAGAGCGACAGACCGTGTGGTGGAGATAACCGACTGGAAATGTAAACGAAGGAGACAGAGTGGGTGAGGCTGATGGTGGTAGACAGACGGGAGGATGTAGAAGGGGAGAGAGATACACCTGATGGAAACGAGGAAGACAGAAATAGAACAGACGAATCAGACAGACACAGAAAAGTTAGGGAGAGAGAGAGCCAGACAGGGGAGACAGAGAGGGTGACAAACGGAGGAGTTAAACAGGAGGGAGACAGGGAGGTAACGACAGAGACAGACAGTGAGAGAGATCGGTTGTCAGACTGCGGGGCCAGACGGACCGAGAAGTGCAAGGGACAGACTCGAGAGACAGAGACAGAGGGATGGAGGGGGAGAGACTGATGGGCACAGATGGGGAGACAGAAATAGAGATAACAGCAGAGGAGAGTAAAAGACAGTGGGAGTCAGACGGAGAGAAAGGCGGGAGGGGCACAGAGAAAGACAGAAGGAGGTTACACAAGTGGCGATAAAGACCGCGGAGTGATAGGTTGGGCAAGAGAGCTTTGGAAACAGATGGGGAGACAGAAAGAAAGACAGACATAAGGAGAAAGAGAAAGATAAACAAACGGGGAGACTCTTTTCAGTCCCGGTCTCGTCCAATTTTAGTGAATAAAAATGTAACTGGCACTGTAAATAATGTCGTGGAACATAATGTTGCAAAGGGACGCTTATTAAGTGCTTGTGAAAATAACTATGCAGATATAGGTCCCAGTGACGAAGTGTAAATTATTTCATATTGAACCTAAGAAAGATGGATCAGAGTATATTATACTGAGAAACTGTGCCTGAGAATGATATTTAGCGGTGCAAGTACTGAAATCTCTCCAAATCCCCCTGTTTTTGGTGGTCATAATTTCCCTGTCTTTTGAACACAAAATGCCCCTGTTTCTGAAACTCCTTATTTCCATGTACCCGGAGCTCTGAATTCCTCATCTTTCAATAGCTCCTAATTCCTCTGTTTCAGGAGCTCCTCATCCCTCTGTTTCAGTAGCTCCAAATTCCTGTTTCTGGAGCTCCTTATCCCTCTGATTCAGGAATTCCTGATTCCCCTGTTTCAGGAGCTCCTTATCCCACTGTTTCTGGAGCTCCTAATTCAGCTGTTTCTGGAGCTCCTTATCCCTCTGTTTCAGGAGCTCCTTATCCCTATGTTTCTGGAGCTCCGAATTCTCCATTTTCTTGCACACCTCATTTCTCTATTTCAGCAGCTTCTAATTCTCCAGTTTCAGTTGCTCCTCATTTCCCTGTGTCAGGAAATCCAGATTATCCTCTTTCTGGCGCTCAAATTACAATGTTTCTCTAGCTCCTTGTTCTAATGTTTCAGTAGTATCTTTGTCCCATGTTTTGGAGTAAATAATGCCCCTGTTACTGGAGCTCAGAATTCCCCTGTATCAGGTGATCCTAATTCAACTCTTTCTTTTACTGCTAACTCTCCTTTTCTGCTGCTCCTAATTCCCCTGCTTTATAAGGTAAAGTGCTGGAGCTCTTAATTTTCCTATTCTTAATTACCCTATTTATGGCGCTCCTACTTTCCCTGATTATGATGCCCTCTCCTAACTTCCCAGTATTTGGATCTAAGAATTTCATTGTAACTGTAGCTGTATCGTAATTTCTCTGTTTATGGAGCTCTCGACTAATTTTCCGGTTTCTGTTACGGTCTGCTAATTCCCCCGAACTTGGAGGTCCGAATTCCACTTTTTCTGTTGTTCCTAATTATTCGTGTTTCTGGAGGTCCTAATTCAAATGTTTCTTGATCCTATTTCCTGTAATTCTAGGGCACTCTCATTCCGTTGTTTCTGGAGATCAACCAACACTGATGTTTCTGGAGGTCCTAATTTCCTTGATTCTGGAGCTCCTAATACCCCTGTTTCCGGAGCTCCTAGTTCCACTGTTTCTGCTGCCCCATCCCAATTCATTCTTTCTATGAATATCCTAACTCCGCCGTTTCAGAAACTCCTACTTCTGCTGTATCTGGTGCATTTAATTCCACGTGTGTATACACAACCTGAAGTAATGAAAGCCATTTGCTTTAAGAAGCTGATGGCACATTTTTAACGTTGTCGATCTGCTTGCATAGGCAGGACAAGCGGTGAATTGGACATTCTTGCAGAATATTTCTGTTTGGATGCAAAAAGCAGGCAATTGAATGCCTAGCGTTGTTTCAAACGGGAGAGGAGCTGGCCCAGAGTTTAAGGCGAATAACTGCTAATCCATTGTGATCTGCATGCGTGGCTCCGAATCCCATAATCGTCCTTATTGTATAAAACGTTTGAAGCCACTTGTTGTTTTGTCAATCACATAAAACCTCATGGCCAAATTTGCCTTTTACTTTCAAGGATGCTGTACTTTGGTCATGTCATGTCTCAAATGAATATAGGGCCTGTAATTACGGCCTCACTCGGTCTGTACGGAGTACGTACGCAAGTGGCAATGACCCACAAAAGCCCTTTTTTGGGCTGCGAGGCACATGCACTGAAAACCAGGTTTTCCAATGTCAAATTCTTGCTTGACAGACCCAACGCTTCTTCAGGAGAAGGACATTCGCGTGATGATGTGCCATTCGTCCATCAATTGCCCAGCTAATGTCCTTAAATTGCTTGGGCCTGGGAAAAGCAGGTGCATAGCCTACTTTTTTCAGCGTAAGAGTTTTAAAACATGTAAAAAATATAAAAAAAACATATAGAAATAAAATGTAATAACATTTTTATGTTTAAAAACTCTGTCCACTAAGGAAGGTTTATTTTAAACCCTAAATATCAAACATTAAAAAAAACCCGAATAATATATTTTTTTCTATTAATTTGTTAACTTTAATTGAAATTAATATTAAATACGTGACTATTTTTTTTTTTTACATTTTATGTGTGTTTGGTTGATGGGGGCGTTTTCATTCATAATACTGAGAATCCCTACTAACGGAGATGCTATTATTACGAATGATAATAATGTACCTTCATTGGCTATCCAGAGCCACGTGAATCCAGCTTCTCCCTCCGCAGCTACAAGACGTGAATGCGCTGCGAAGCGCGCGAAGAGAAGGCCTCAGGTGCGGAGTGTGCAGGAGCAAAAGGTCGGTGTGGAACGATGTCACTATTTGCAGCCGAGCGTCTGGGGGAAGCCTAGCACAATGACTTCAGGCCCAATATATTCATCAAAGGTAAAATTTACATTATTACATTCTTATTCGCAGGACTATTGAGAGTGGGGCTAATCTGATCGCTCTCTCAGAGACACAGCACAGCCACGTTGGGCCGAATAGCTTTATTCACTACCGTCAGAATATGCCGCTTTAATATAGAAAGGGTTACGCACTTTACTGTCGACTGCTCGTTGGTCGAGGGCTATGAATCTCTCTTTGTGCTTTTCACAGTGGAAATGCGAGAGGTCACGGATCAGTTTGTGTCTGTCTAAACCGATTTGCTGTCAGTCCAGGATCAATCTGTGTCCGTTTTCAAAGGATTTGCTTTCAGTCCCGGGTCATTCTGTGCCGGTTTAAAATAAAAGATCTCTCAGTTCAAGAACATTCTATATCTGCTTCACAGGGATTTGCATTCAGTCCCGCAAATGTATGTGACTGTTTAAAAGGGATATGCTATCAGTCCCGGATCATTCTGTGCCTGTTTAAAAGGGATGTGCTGTCTCTTCCAGATTTCAAATTTCAAAATTCAAAAACTGTCTTTGGAGGGTGTAGGAATTTAAGTTTGTTTGTGAGTTTGTGTAAGAGAGAGAGGGAGAGAGTGCGAACGTGTTGTGCCATCGTGCTTGGCATTTCATAACATGTGTGAAAAAAGGCATTACATGGAATTTAAAGCGATGCCAATTAGCTTGAACACTCCTTCGCGGAATATCTTACAGGAGAAGTATCTGCTGAAGGATTTTCCCATTCCACATCTGTAAAAATGCAAAAAACACAAGTTCGAAACATACGGATTCCAGCCAGGATTTGCGTGTGGACTTTGTGACATGATTTGTTCAACCACCTTATTTTCAAATTCAAGTCAAATCAAAACAGGAAAAGACAAGTCAAGACATGACTGACTGACTTTGTTTATATATAGATATATATATTTATATATATATTTAAAAGTATATACGTGTGTGTGTGTGTGAGTATATACTTATGTACAATGTATACCTCCCCGCTTTTTAACTTTCACAATAAATGTGCTTTTTCTGATCTGCCTGCACTGGGCTCTATTGCTTTTGTCCTCTTTCACAGCACAAGCAGCTGCTGTCGGATCCTGACATTGCATATCTGAAAAACAGCAGACAGACACACGTCACTTTAAAAGATCACCATTACATCCCACATCTTCCCTCGTGGCTTGTCTACCACCATGGACTGACTGTGTCTGTTGTTATTTACTGCATGCACACCCTTATCTCCATCGTTCAGTCAAAAAAGAAATACATTATTAATTGATGATATATTTAATGAAAACAAATCAAATTCAATTTTTGTTTAATAAATTTAACATGTATACATTCCTTACAAAATTAAGCATATACATTTTATGAAGTTGGCTTTTTGTCTGGGTTGGTTTTACTTCCCTCCCTCCTTCCTGCCTGTCAATCACCTGGGGCTTCAATCACCGTCCCAGTCCCGCGTGGTCCTGAGCCACTCGCTCACTCAGTGCACAATTGCCTTCAGGGATGATAGAAATCTCACTTTATTCTTTTAAAAGGGAACTGCTGTCAGTCAAGCGTCATTCTGCGTCTGAGTAAAAAGGGATGTGCTTGCAGTCCCGGATTATTCTGTGTCTGTTTAAAAGGGATGGTTGTCAGTTCCGGTTCATAACCTTTCCCTTTAAGACAGATTTTCTCATAGTCCCGGATCACCATGTATATTTTGAAAAGGAGTGTGATTTCAGCTGTGATTACCGAATTATTAAGCTTTGTGTTCCAAGTTTCAAGCCCAGCTAAGGTGCGCACCCAGATCGCAGCGCATCTGTTCATTTAATTGAAATATGATCACCTTTTCCAAAACCCACTCCTTGGCATAGCTTTTGCCCCGAAATTGCTCCTAATATAAACAACAACATTTTTTTTTCTTATGGCAGCAGCCGCGTTGCGTAATGGTTAAGGCGTCTGACTTCGATTGTAACCGCAACATTTTCAGAAACTTACAGGTTCGTGTCTTGCCGCCGTAAATTAACTCACTGTGTGCAATGTGATATTCTTTGTTGTCGTTCTGCCGCAAAACCAGCCATCTCGTACAATCACTCACCTGAAGAAAAGAAAGACTGTATGCTTCAAAAGCTAATGGCACATTTTCACTGTCGAGCTGGTTGCACGGGCAGAACAAGCAGTGAAGTCGACTTTCTTCAACATTGTTTCTGTTTGGATGCAAAATACAGCAAAATAATTGCTGACGTAACTCGTAATAGGAGACGAGATGGCCGAGAACTTCAGGCGATGATCTGTTGATCCAGTGTGTTCTGCATGCGTGGGTTCGAATCAAATCCTCGTCGTAATGAGGTAAATCAATTAACCCCTTCAGTAATTTTTTCAATCATATTTAATCTCATGACTAAATTCAACATTTAGTGACAAGGATGCTGCACTTTGGTCATGTAATGTTTCAAATTAATAATATATTGATCAAAGGGATAACATAAGCAGGGCTATGGTCATGGGGACTAATTAGATAGGTCTCTGAGAGACAGCACATCAGCATGGGCCAAATAGTGAACTACCGTCAGAGGTTAAGACCTACTTGGCTCGTTGGTCTCGGTTCAGTATTCTTGCTTCTGGATTTTTCATAATTGAAATGCAAGAAGTCACAGATTCAAATCCCGGACAAACTCCGCCATCTTTTAGTCAAAGATCCGCTTCTCACAGCCGGTCGACATGTACGAAAACAGAAATATTTCGAATGAAAACGTGTGATTTCGCGCAGCTGTTCCCACGGCGTCCCAATCCCAGAGATTCCCAGGAGCAAAGTGAATTTTACTCACTGAGTAAAATTAAAGTATCTCAGATATACTCGGCTCTGTGTCTCATTGGACAATCTAAACCCGTGTTTAATTAAGGCCAATACTTGATCAGTAGATCTTCCTTTCTGCACGCGTGAGCTCCCCTCCACAGGGATAAGCATACATTCAGCGACAATCTTAACTTCAAGGTGAAACATACTCTGCCCTGAATATGAGTACGTCCTGTTTCTCTAGCGCTGAAAAGATGTGAGATGCTGGCTTTGGATTTAGTTCCTTGGCTGCTGAATTCCAAACGTACAGGAAATCAATCTGGGGAGGCCAAGCTGCCTGGTCTGATTAAAAGGAGTTTACTCCCTATATTTTCGGCATTTTATAGACTTCTGGCCTCAACATTAGCTGGAACATGTCTGATCATAAGGACCGCTCCCATTGTCTGATAATGGTTCTGCTGTTCCCAATAACACCGTTCCTGAACGATCCTTTGTTACCTTATTCCCCGATAACCACCCACTTTGCTGTTTCCCGTTGTGCCATTTATTACTTAATCACTCCTGCGATCCACTGTATCACAGACGCTCCCTTTTGTCGTTTCTCGTTGCCTATATTCTCCAGGTGCTGTTTTTGTTGAAAAAAATCAGTAATCTTTAACTTTTCCCCAAAACATTGGAATGATTACCCGACTGAAAGTGAAAACGTGAAAATTGGCTTTTTGTCTGCGTTGGTTTTATTTCCCTCCCTCCTTCCTGCCTGTCTATCATCTGTGGCTTCAACTACTGTCCCAACCAGGCGTGCTCCTGAGCCCCACGCTCACTCACGCACAGAACAATTGCCTTCTGGAATTATAGAAATCCCACTTTATTCTTTTAAAAGGGAACTGCTGTCAGTCAAGTGTCATTCTACATCTGAAAGAGTGATGTACTTGCAGTCCCGGATCATTCGTTGTCTGTTTAAACGGGGCGGTTGTCAGTTCCGGTTCATAAATTGCCCTTTTAAGACGTTTTTTCTCAGAATGCCGGGTCATTCTGTAAGTTTTAAAAGAAGTGTGATTTCAGCTGCGATGACCGAATTGTGAAACTGTTGTGTTTCAAGCTACATTGACGTTGCCTGTGCCCGTCCGCATCCATATCGCAGCGCATCTAGTCATTACTCGAAATATGCTCATGTTTTTCTAAATCCATTCCTTGATATAACCCTTGTCCCAAATTTGCTCTCAATATAATAAACAACAAATGTTGCGTTGACAGCAGCGGCCGCTTGCCATAATGGATAAGGCCTCTGACTTCGATTGTAACCGCAATGATTTCAGAAGATTGCATTTCGAGTCTTGCCTCGGTCAACTTACTCGTCGCGTGAAATTTTAATTCTGCCTCAAAACCAACCATCTCGTACAGTCACTCACCTGAAGTAAAGGAAGGCTGTTTGATTTAAGAAGCTAATGGCACATTTTCATCATTGCCGATCTGTTTGCAATGGCAGAACAGGCGGTGAAGTAGACTTTCTTGCACATTATTTCTGTTTGGATGCAAATAGTAGGGGATGGTGTCTGACATTGCTGTAAGTAGGAGACGAGGTGGTGGAATGGTTCAGGCGATGGACTGCTAATCCAGTATGCTTCCACCCTCGTCGTTATTGTGTTAAACAATTGAACCCTCTGATTTTTTTGTCAATCACATTTAACCTCATTGCCAAATTCACCTTTTACTGACAAGGATGCTGCTCTTTGATGATCTAATGTCTCATTGATTTGCCCTTTTATATGTATTTTATCATAATTCGGATCATGCTGTATAGTTTTAAAAGAAGTGTGATTTCAGCTGCGATGACCGAATTGTTAAACTGTTGTGTTTCAAACTGCATTGACATTTCCTGTGCCCGTGCGCATCCATATCGCAGCGCATCTATTCATTACTCGGAATATGTTCATGTTTTACTACATCCACTCCTTGCAATAACACTTATCCCAAATTTGCTCTCAATATAAAAAACAACAAATGTGTGCCAATAGCCTAATGGAGAAGGCGACTGACTTCAATTGTAACCACGATGTTACATCCATTCCTTGAAAAAACCTTGTCCCAAATTTCCTCTCAATTTTAAAAACAACAAATGTTGCGTCAACGAAGGCGTCTGCCTTCGATTATAACTCTGATGTTATCAGAAGATTGCAGGTTCGAGTCTTGCCGCGGTCAACTTACTCGCCGTGTGAAATTTTACATTCTTTATTTTGATTCTGCCTCAAGCCCAACTATCTCGAACAGTCACACACCTGAAGTAAAGGAAGATTGTTTGCTTTAAGAAGCTAATGGCATATTTTCCTCACTGCCGATCTGGTTGCACGGGCAGAACAGGCGGTGAAGTAGACTTTCTTGCACATTATTTCTGTTTGGAAGCAAAACGTAGGGGATGGTTGTCTGACCTTGCTGTAAATAGGAGACGAGGTGGCAGAGAGGTTCAGGCGATGGACTGCGAATCCAGTGTGCTCCCACCCTCGTCGTTATTGTGTTAAACATTTGACCCCTCTGGTTTTTTTGTCAATCACATTTAACCTCATTGCCAAATTCACCCTTTACTGACAAGGATGCAGCTCTTTGGTAAATTAATTTCTCAAATTAATAATATATTCATCAATGGGAAAACATTAGCAGAACAATGGAGAGGGGGACTTGTTCGATAGGTCTCTGAAAGTCATCAGAGGCACGATGGGCCGAATAGTAAACTACCGTCAGAATCTGAGAGCTATATCCTTTACTGTCTCAGGCTCGTTGGTCTAGGGGTATGATTCTCGCTTAGAGATTTTCAAAATTGAAATGCGAGAGGTCCCGTTTTCAAATTGAAACATGTGATTTCGTTCCGTTGTTCCCACATCGTACAAATCCTGGAGTTTCCCAGCAGCAAAGTGAAACTCACCGAACTGAGTAAAGTTAAAGTATCTCAGATGTTCTCGGCTCTGTGTCTCATTGGACAACCTAAACCGGTGTTTGGTTCCGGCCAATACTTGATCAGTATATCTTCATTTCTCCATGCATGAGCTCAACTCCATTGGGATAAGCATAGATTCAGCGTCAATTTCCACTTCATCGTCAAGCATACTCTGACCTGAAGATGAGTGCGTCCTGTTTCTCTCGCGCCGAAAAGATGTGAGAAGCTGGCTTTTAAATTCATCCCTTGGCTGCCGAATTCAAACCGTACAGGAAATCAGTCCGGAGTGGCCAAACTGTCTGGTCAGATTAAAAGGCGTTCACACTCGATATTTCAAGCATGTTATAGTCTTCTGGCCACGATATTTGGTCCAGCTTATCGGATCATAAGCAGCGCTCCCATTGTCTGGTAATGGTTCTACTGTTCCTCCTCTGACCATCCTTTGTTACTTTATTGCCCTCGTACCGCCCACTTTACCTTTTCGCATTGTGCCATTTATTATTCAATCATTCCTAAGCTCCACTGTATCACAGACAATCCCTTTTGTCTTTCCTCCCTGCCTATTTTTTACAAGGCGCTATTATTGTTGATAAAATCTGTAAACTTTACATTTTTACTAAAATATCGGAATGATCATCTGACTGAACGTGAACGTGGGATCTTCTTCCAAAGAATGTGCAAGACTGTTGAGTTTTACAGAATTCTCTTTTATTGTTCATTCTGTTTCCGTATCCCTTTTTAAGGTGATATGCTGATCGCCGTGGTCATTCTCTGTCTCTCTAAAACGGTATGCTATCAGTCCCGGTTCGTTCTGTGTCTGTTTAAAAGGGATGTGCTGTCTGTCCCGGATTTCAAATTTCAAATTTCAAAAAGTGCCTTTGGAGAGTGCAGGAATGTTAGCTTGTTTGTGTGTTTGTGTAAGCGATAGAGTGCGTGCCAACGTGCTTCGCTTTCTAACTGTGCATTTCATGTCACCTGAGAAAAAAGGTATTACATGCAACTTGAAGCCATACAGTTTTGATTGAACACGCATTCGAGGACTGCCTGACTGGAGAAGAATCTGCAGTGGGATTTTGCTCTTCCACATCTGAAAGAAGGCAAATAACATACGTTCGAAACATAGCGATTTTAGTGAGAGCTTGCGTATGGGCTGTGCGACATGAGGACCTCCTTCCCCATTATTTTCAAATAAAAATCAAATCAAGACATGACTGACTGACTGACTTTGTTTATATGTACACGTATATATCTATATACATCTTGATATATACGTATATTTACATACATTCCCTACTTTTTAACTTTTACAATAAATGTACTTTTTCTGTTATGCCTGCACCGGGCTCTATTACATTTGACCTCTTTCACAGCACACGCAGCTGCTGTCAGATCCAGCAGAAAGGCACTCACGACTTTAAAACATCGCCTTTGTTGCCCACATCTTCCATCGTTGCTTGTCTTCCACGATGGGATTACTGTGTTTGGGTATTTACTGACTGCACCACCTGATTTCTAGTGGAATTTATCCAATCACACAGCCTTCGTTCAATCAAAAATATATAGATTATGAAACAATTATTTATTTATTCAAATCAAATCAAATTCAGTTTTTTGCAATATAATTGCAAATTTATTTCTTTTCTTATTATGATAAATATATAGATATTATAAATTGTCTTTTTGTCTGGGTTGGTTTTACTTCCCTCCTTCCTTCCTGCCTGTCTATCACCTTTGGCTTCAACAACCGTCCCAGCCCCGACTGGTCCTGAGCACCACACTCACTCAGGCACAGCACAATTACCTTCAAGAATGATAGAATTCCCACTTTATTCTTTTGAAAGGGAACTGCTGTCCGTGAAGGGCCATTCTACAGCTGTGTCAGAGGGATGTGCTTCCTGTCCAGGATCATTCGGTGTCTGTTTCAATGGGATGGTTGACAATTCCGGTTCATCAATTGCCCCTTTAAGACATATTTTCTCATAATCCGGATCATCCTGTATATATTAAAAGGAGTGTGATTTCAGCAGCGATAACCGAATTGTTAAACTGTTGTGTTTCAAGCTACATTGACGTTGCCTATGTCCGTGCACATCCATATAGCAGCGCATCTGTTCATTACTCAAAATACGCTCATGTTTCCGAAATCCACTCCTTGAGAAAACCCTTATCCAAAATTTGCTCTGAATATAAAGAACAACAAATTTTGTGCCGACAGTCGCGACCGCGTGGCCTAATGGATATGGCGTCTGACTTCGGTTGCAACTGTGAAGTTATCAAACGATTGCAGATTCGAGTCCTGCCGCGGTCAGCTAATGCGCCGCGTGAAATTTTATATTCTTATGTTTTGATTCTGCCTCAAAACCAGCCATCTCGTACAGTCACTCACCTGAAGTAAAGGAAGGCTGTTTGCTTTTAGAAGCTAATGGCACATTTTCATCACTATCGATCAGGTTGCACGGGCACAACAAGCGGTGAAGTAGACTTTCGTGCACGTTATTTCTGTTTGAATGCAAAAAGTACGGAATGGATGTCTGACGTTGCAGTAAATAGGAGACAAGGTGACTGAGTAGTTCAGGCAATGGACTGCTGATCCAGTATGCCCCCAGCTTCGTCGTTATTGAGATAAACATTTTCCCCTCGTTTTTTTTCGTCACACATTGAACCTCATTGCCAAATTCTCCTTTTACTGACAAGGATGCAGCTCGTTGTTGAAGTAATGTCTCAAAAAATAATCTATTCATCAAAGGGAAAACATTAGCAGGACTATGGAGAGGGGGACTCATGAGATACGCCCCTGAGAGTCAGCACAGGCACGATGGGCCGAATAGCAAACTAACGTCAGAATCTGAGAGCTTCGTCCCTCACTGTCAGCGGCTCGTTGGTCGAGGGGTATGATTCTGGCTTTGGGACTTTAATAATTGAAATGCGAGAGGGCCGTGGTTCAAATCCCGGGCTAACCCTGCCATCGTTTAGTCAAAATACCAGTTCTCAACCGGTCGACATGTAAGCAAACTGACATGTTTCAAATTAAAACGTGTGATTGCGCTCCGTTGTCCCCACAGCGTCGCAAAATCCTGGAGATTGCCAGTAGCAAAGTGAAACTCACCGAACTGAGTAAAGTTCATGTATCTCAGAAGCACTCGGCTCTGTGTCTCATTGGACAAGCTAAACACATGTTTGATTCCGGCCAATACTTGATCAGTATATCTTCCTTTCTGCATGCATGAGCTCACCTCCTTTGGGATAAGCAGACATTCAGCGTCAATCTCCACTTCAACGTGATACAGACGATGACCTGAATATGAGTGCGTCCTGTTTCTCTCGCGCTGAAAAGATGTGAGAAGCTGGCTTTGGATTTAGTCCCTTGGCTGCCGAATTTAAACCGCACAGGAAATCAAACCAGGGTGGCCAAGCTGCCTGGTCTGATCAAAACGCTTTCATAGCCTCCATTCTAGGCATGTTATAGTGTTCTGGCCTCAACATTCGATTCAACGTATTGGATCATTAGCATTGTCTGGTAATGGTTCTGCTGTTCCCACTAACACCTCCTGTGGTCCATCCTTTGTTACTTTATTGCCCGCGTACCACCCACTTTGCCTTTTCGTATTTTGCCATTTATTATTCAATCACTCCTACGCTCCACTGTATCACAGACATTCCCTTTTGTCCTTCCTCGCTCCTATTTATTTCCAGGCGCTATTTTCGTGGAAAAAAATCTGTTAAATTTACATTTTACTTAATATATCGGAATGGTCATCTGACTGAACGTGAGCCCGGGTTCTTCATCCACAGAATGTTCACGACCTGCTGAGTTTTACAGAATTCTTTGTTTTTGTTCATTGTGTTTCTGTATCCCTTTTAAGGTGATGTGCTGGTCTGCCCTGGGTAATTCTCTGTCTCTCCAGAATGGTGTGCTGTCAGTATCGGATCATTATGTATCTGTTTAAAAGAAATGTGCTGTCTGTCCCGGATTTCAAATTTCAAATTTCAAAAACTGCCTTTGGAGGGTGCAGGAATTTTAGTTTGTTGGTGTGTTTGTGGAAGCGAGGGAGAACGTGCAAACGTTCTGCGCGATCTTACTGTGCATTTCATGGCATGGGCGAAAAAATGCATTACATGCAACTTGAAGCCACACTGATTTGATTCAACACTGCCTGACAGGAGACGAATCTGCTGTGGGATTTTGCTATTCCACATCTGAAAGAAGGCAAATTATATAAGGTAGAAACATAGCGATTTTAGCGAGAGCTTGCGGATGGGCTGTGTGACATGATGAGCTCCTTCCGCCTTATTTTCAAATATAAATCAAATCAATACAAGACAAGACATGACTGACTGACTGACTTTGTTTATATAAATATATGTATAAATATTTATATATGCGTATATTTATATACATTCCGAACTTTTTAACCTTCACAATAAATGTGCTTTTTCTGTTCTGCCTGCATTGGCTCTATTACATTTCATCTCTTTCACAGCACACGCAGCTGCAGTCTGATCCTGCAGAAAGGCACGCGAGACTTTTAAAGATCGCCTTTTTTTCCCACATCTTCCCTCCTTGCTTGTCTTACACCATGAGCTGACTGTGATTGGGAATTTACTGACTGCATGCCTTGATTTCCATTGGATGTCATGCAGTCACACAGCCTTTGGTCAATCAAAAATATATAGATTAAGAAACAATTATTTATTTATTTAAATCAAATAAAATACAATTTTTTGCAATAAAATTGTAAATTTATTTATTTTCTTATTATGATAAATATACATATGTTTTAAATTGTCTTTTTTTCTGGGTTGGTTTCACTTCCCTCCCTCCTTCCTGCCTGTCTATGACCTGTGGCATCAACAACCGTCCCAGCCCCGCGTGGTCCTGAGACCCGCGCTCATTCACGCACAAAACAATTGCCTTCAGGAATGATAGAAATCCCACTTTATTCTTTTGAAAGGGAATTGCTGTCCTTGAAGGCCCATTGTTTTTATTGTCCTCTCCAGGTCAGTATTTATTGTACTCTCCAGGTCTGTATTCATTACCATCTCCAGGTCAGTATTTATTACCCTCTCCAGGTCAGTATTTATTGTACTGTCCAGGTCAGTATTTATTGTCCTCTCCAGGTCAGTATTTATTGTACTCTCCAGGTCAGTATTTATTGTACTCTCCAGGTCAGTATTTATTACCCTCTCCAGGTCAGTATTTATTACCCTTTCCAGGTTAGTACTTATTGTACGCTCCAGGTAAGTATTTATTGTACTCTCCAGGTCAGTATTTATTGTGCTCTCCAGGTCAGTATTAATTGTAATCTCCAGGTCAGTATTTATTGTACTCTTCAGGTCAGCATTTATTGTACTCTCCAGGTCAGTATTTATTGCAGTCTCCAGGTCAGCTTTACTTGCACTCTCCAGGGCAGTATTTATTGCACTCTGCAGGTCAGTATTTATTGTACTCTCCAGGTCAGTATTTATTACCCTCTCCAGGTCAGTATTTATTACCCTTTCCAGGTAAGTACTTATTGTACGCTCCAGGTAAGTATTTATTGTACTCTCCAGGTCAGTATTTATTGCCCTCTCCAGGTCAGTATTTATTGTACTGTCCAGGTCAGTATTTATTATTTTCTCCAGGTCAGTATTTATTGTACAGACCAGGTCAGTATTTATTGTACTCTCCAGGTCAGTATTTATTGTACTCTCCAGGTCAGTATTTATTACCCTCTCCAGGTCAGTATTTATTGTACTCTCCAGGTCAGCATTTATTGTACTCTCCAGGTCACTATGTATTGTACTCTCCAGATCAGTATTTATTGTACTGTCCAGGTCAGTATTTAATATATTCTCCAGGTCACTATTTATTGTACTCTCCCGGTCAGTATTTATTACCCTCTCCAGGTCAGTATTTATTGTACTCTCCAGGTCAGAATTGATTGTACTCTCCAGGTCAGTATATATTGTACTGTCCAAGTCAGTATTTATTGTACACCCCATGTCAGTATTTATTGTCCTGTCCAGGTCAGTTTTTATTATACTCTGCAGGTCAGTATTTATTGTACTCTCCAGGTCAGTATTTATTACCCTCTCCAGGTCAGTATTTATTGTACTCTCTAGGTCAGCATTTATTGTGCTCTCCAGGTCAATATTTATTGCCCTCTCCAGGTCAGTATTTATTGCCCTCTCCAGGTCAGTATTTATCACCCTCTCCAGGTCCATATTTATTGTATTCTCCAGGTCAGTATTTATTACCCTCTCCAGGTCCATATTTATTGTATTCTCCAGATCAGTATTTATTGTACTTTCCAGGTCAGTATTTATTGTACTCTCCAAGTCAATATTTATTGTACTCTCCAGGTCATTATTTATTGTACTGTCCAGGTCAGTATTTATAATACTGTCCAGGTCAGTATTTATTACACTCTCCTGCTCACTATTTAATGTACTCTCCAGGTCACTCTTGATTACAGTCTCCAGGTCAGTATTTATTGTACTCTCCAGGTCAGTATTTATTGTACTCTCCAGGTCAGTATTTATTACACTCTCCAGGTCAGTATTTATTGTATTCTCCAGGTCAGTGTTTATTGTAATCTCCAGGTCAGTATTTATTGTACTCTCCAGGTCAGAATTTATTGTATTCTCCAGGTCAGTGTTTATTGTAATCTCAGGTCAGTATTTATTGTACTCTCCAGGTCAGTTTTTATTGTGCTCTCCAGGTCAGTATTCATTACCCTCTCCAGGTCAGTATTTATTGTACTCTCCAGGTCAGTATTTGTTGTACTCTCCAGTTCAGTATTTATTGGACTCTCCAGGTCAGTATTTATTATCCTCTCCAGGTCCGTATTTATTGTACTCTCCAGGTCAGTCTTTATTGCCCTCTCCAGGTCAGTATATATTGTATTGTCCAGGTCAGTTTTTATTATATTCTCCAGGTCAGTATATATTGTACTCTCCAGGTCATTATTTATTACCCTCTCCAGGTCAGTATTTATTGTACTCTCCAGGTCAGAATTGATTGTACTCTCCAGGTCAGAATTTATTGTACTCTCCAGGTCAGTATTTATTGTACTCTCCAGGTCAGTATTTATTGTACTGACCAGGTCAGTATTTATTGTACTCTCCAGGTCAGTATTTATTGTACTGTCCAGGTCAGTATTTATTATACTCTCCAGGTCAGTATTTATTGTACTCTCCATGTCAGTATTTATTACCCTCTGCAGGTCAGTATTTATTGTACTCTCCAGGTCAGCATTTATTGTACTCTCCAGGTCAGTATGTATTGTACTCTCCAGGTCAGTATTTATGGTAATCTCCAGGTCAGTATTTATTGCCCTCTCCAGGTCAGTATTTATTGCACTCTCCAGGTCAGTAGTTATTGTATTCTCCAGTTCGGTATTTATTGCACTCTCCTGTTCAATATTTATTGCCCTCTCCAGGTCGGTATTTATTGTCCTCTCCAGGTCAGTAATTATTCTACTCGCCAGGTCAGTAGTTATTGTATTCTCCAGGTCATTGTTTATTGTAATCTCCAGGTCAGTATTTATTGTACACTCCAGGTCAGTATTTATTGCACTCTCCAGAGCAGTATTTATTGTACTCTCCATGTCAGAATTGATTGTACTCTCCAGGTCAGTATTTATTTTACTCTCCAAGTCAGAATTTATTGTACTGAAAAGGTCATTATTTCTTGTACTCTCCAGGTCAGTATTTATTGTAATGTCCAGGTCAGTATTTATTATACTCTCCTAGTGAGTATTAATTGTACTCTCCAGATCAGAATTTATTACCCTCTCCAGGTCAGTATTTATTTTACTCTCCAGGTCAGCATTTATTGTACTCTCCAGGTCCGTATTTCTTGTACTCTCCAGATCAATATTTATTGTACTCTCCAGGACAGTATTTATTGCTGTCTCCTGGTCAATAATTATTGTCCTCTCCAGGTCAGTTTTTATTGCCCTCTGCAGGTCAGTATTTATTGTACTCTCCAGGTCATAATTTATTGTATTCTCCAGGTCAGTGTTTATTGTAATCTACAGGTCAGTATTTATTGTACTCTCCAGGTCAGTTTTTATTGTGCTCTCCAGGTCAGTATTTATTACCCTCTCCCGGTCAGTATTTATTGTACTCTCCAGGTCAGTATTTATTGTACTCTCCAGTTCAGAATTTATTGCACTCTCCTGGTCAGTATTTATTACCCTTTCCAGGTCCGTATTTATTGTATTCTCCAGGTCAGTATTTATTACACTCTCCATGTCAGTATTTATTTTACTCTCCAGATCAGTATTTATTGTACTCTCCAGGTCAGTATTTATTGCACTCTCCTGGTCAATAATTATTGTCCTCTTCAGATCAGTTTTTATTGCCCTCTCGGTCAGTATTTATTGTACTCTCCAGGTCAGTAGATATTGAATTCTCCAGGACAGTGTTTATTGTAATCTCCAGGTCAGTATTTATTGTACTCTCCAGGTCAGTATTTATTAACCTATCCAGGTCAGTATTTAGTATCCTCTCCAGGTCAATATTTATTGTACTGCCCAGGTCATTATTTTTTATACTCTCCAGGTCAGTATTTATTGTACTCTCCAGGTCAGTATTTATTACCCTCTCCAGGTCAGTATTTATTGTACTCCCCAGGTCAGCATTTATTGTATTCTGCAGGTCAGTATGTATTGAACTCTCCAGATCAGTATTTATTGTACTCTCCAGGTCAATATTTATTGCACTCTTCAGGTCAGTATTTATTGTACTCTCCAGGTCACTATATATTACCCTCTCCACGTCAGTATTTATTGTACTCTCCAGGTCAGTATGTATTGTACTCTCCAGATCAGTATTTATTGTACTCTCCAGGTCAGTATTTATTGCACTCTCCTGGTCAATATTTATTGCCCTCTCCAGGTCAGCATTTATTGTACTCTCCAGGTCAGTGGTTATTGTATTCTCCAGGTCAGTGTTTATTGTAATCTCCAGGTCAGTATTTATTGTACTCTCCAGGTCAGTGTTTATTGTGCTCTCAAGGTCAGTATTTATTACACTCTCCAGGTCAGTATTTATTTTACTCTCTAGATCAGTATTTATTGTACTCTCCAGGTCAGTATTTATTGCACTCTCCTGGTCAATAATTATTGTCCTCACTAGGTCAGTTTTTATTGCCCTCTCCAGGTCAGTATTTATTGTTCTCTCCAGGTCAGTAGATATTGTATTCTCCAGGACAGTGTTTATTGTAATCTCCAGGTCAGTATTTATTGTACTCTCCAGGTCAGTATTTATTACCCTCTCCAGGTCAGTATTTATTGTACTCTCCAGATCAGTATTTATTATACTCTCAAGTTCAGAATTTATTGTACTCTTCAGGTCAGTATTTATTACCCTCTCCAGGTCCGTATTTATTGTATTCTCCAGGACAGTATTTATTGTACTCTCCAGGTCAGTATTTATTGTACTCTCCAAGTCAGTATTTATTGTAGTCTCCAGGTCAGTACTTATTGTACTGTCCAGTTCAGTACTTATTGTACTGTCCACGTCAGTGTTTATTGTACTCACCATGTCAGTATTTATTACTCTCTCCTTCAGTATTTATTGTATTCCCCAGGTCAGTATTTATTGTATTCTCCAGGTAAGTATTTATTGTACTCTCCAGGTCTGTATTTATTGTACTCTCCAGGTCAGTGTTTATTGTACTCTCCATGTCAGTATTTATTACTCTCTCCAGGTCAGTATTTATTGTACTCTCCAGGTCAGTATTTATTGTCCTCACCAGGTCAGTATTTATTACCCTCTCCAGGTCAGTATTTATTACCCGCTGCAGGTCCGTAGTTATTGTACTCTCCAGGTCAGTATTTATTGTACCCTCCAAGTCACTAGTAATTGTACTCTCCTGGTCAGTATTTATTGTACTCTCCAATTCAGCTTTTATTGTACTCTCCAGGTCAGTATTTATTGTTCTCTCCAGGTCATTATTTATTGTACTCTCCAGGTCAGTATTTATTGTACTCTCCATGTCACTATTTATTGCACTCTCCAGGTCAGTATATATATTGTACTCTTCAGGTCAGTATTTATTGCACTCTCCAGGTCAGTATTTATTCTACTCTCCAGGTCTGTATTTATTGCACTCTCCAGGTCAGTATTTATTGTACTCTCCAGGTCAGTATTTATTACCCTCTCCAGGTCAGTATTGATTGTACTCTCCAGGTCTGTATTTATTGTACTCTCCATGTCAGTATTTATTGTATTCTCCAGGTCAGTATTTATTTTACTCCCCAGGTCAGTATTTATTATACTCTCCAGGTCAGTATTTATTGTGTTCTCCAGGTCAGTATGTATTGTATTTTCCAGGTCAGTATTTATTGCACTCTCCAGGTCAGTGTTTATTATACTCTGCAGATCAGTATTTATTACCCATTCCTGGTCAGTGTTTATTGTACTCTCCAGGTCAGTATTTATTGTACTCTCTGGGTCAGTATTTATTGTACTCTCCAGGTCAGTACTAATTGGACTCTCCAGGTCAGTATTTATTGTACTCTCCAGGTCAATACTTCATGTACTCTCCAGGTGAGTATTTATTGTACTCTCCAGGTCAGTATTTATTGTACTCCCCAGGTCAGTATTTATTGTAGTCTCCAGGTCATTCTGTCTTGCCCTCTCCAGGTCGGTATTTATTTCCCTCTCCAGGTCAGTATTTATTACACTCTCCAGCTGAGTATTTATTGTACTCCCCATGTCAGTATTTATTCTACTCTCCAGGTCAGTATTTATTGCACTCTCCTGGTCAATAATTATTGTCCTCTCCAGGTCAGTTTTTCTTGCCCTCTCCAGGTCTAGTATTTATTGTACTCTCCAGTTCAGTCGTTATTGTATTCTCCTGGTCAGTGTTTATTGTAATCTCCAGGTCAGTATTTATTGTACTCTCCAGGTCAGTATTTATTACCCTCTCCAGGTCAGTTTTTATGGTACTCTCCAGGTCAGTATTTATTGTTCTCTCCAGGTCAGTGTTTATTGTACTCTCCAGGTTAGTATTTATTGTACTCTCCAGGTCAGCATTTATTGTACTCTCCAGGTCAGTATTTATTACCCTCTCCAGGTCAGTATTTTTGTACTCTCCAGGTCAGTATTTATTACACTCTCCATGTCAGTATTTATTGTACTGTTCAGCTCAGTATTGATTGTACTCTCCAGGTCACTATTTTTTGCACTCTCCAGGTCAGTATTTATTGCGCTCTCTCGGTTAGTATTTATTGCCCTTTCCAGGTCAGTATTTATTGTACTCTCCAGGTCAGTATTTATTGTATTCTCCAGGTCAGTATTTATTGTGCTCTCCAGGTCAGGATATATTACCCTCTCCAGGTCAGTATTTATTGTACTCTCCAGGTCAGTATTTATTGTACTCTCCAGGTCAGAATTTATTGTACTCTCCAGGTCAGTATTTATTACCCTCTCCAGGTCCGTATTTATTGTAATCTCCAGGTCAGTATTTATTGTACTCTCCAGGTCAGTATTTATTGTACTCTCCAGGTCAGTTTTTATTGTACTCTCCAGGTCAGTATTTATGGTATCTCCAGTTCAGAATTTATGGTATTCTCCAGGTCAGTATTTATTGTACTCTCCAGGTCAGTATTTATTGTATTCTCCAGGACAGTATTTATTGTACTCTCCAGGTCAGTAGTTATTGTACTCTCCAGGTCAGTATTTAATGTACTGTCCAGGTCAGTATTTATTGTACACTCCATGTCAGTATTTATTGTCCTCTCCAGATCATTATTTATTGCACTCTCCATGTCAGTATTTATTGTACTCTCCAGGTCAGTATTTATTATACTCTCCAGGTCATTATGTTTTGCACTCTCCAGGTCAATATTTATTGCCCTCTCCAGGTTAGTATTTATTGCCCTCTCCAGGTCAGTATTTATTGTACTCTCCGGGTAAGTATTTATTGTACTCTCCAGATCAGTATTTATTGTACTCTCCAGGTCAGTATTTATTGTCCTCTCCAGGTCAGTATTTATTGTACTCTCCATTTCAATATTTATTGTACCCTACAGATCAATATTTATTGTACTCTCCAGGTTAGTATTTATTGTACTCTCCAGGTCAGTATTTATTGTACCCTGCAGTTCAGTAATTATTGCCCTTTCCAGGTCAGTATTTAATACCCACTCCAGGTCAGTATTTATTGTACTCTGCAGGTCAGTATTTATTACACTCTCCATGTCAGTATTTATTGTACTGTTCAGCTCAGTATTGATTGTACTCTCCAGGTCACTATTTTTTGCACTCTCCAGGTCAGTATTTATTGCCCTCTCTCGGTTAGTATTTATTGCCCTCTCCAGGTCAGTATTTATTGTACTCTCCAGATCAGTATTTATTGTACTCTCCAGGTCAGTATTTATTGTCCTCTCCAGGTCAGTATTTATTGTACTCTCCATTTCAATATTTATTGTACCCTACAGATCAATATTTATTGTACTCTCCAGGTCAGTATTTATTGTACTCCCCAGGTCAGTATTTATTGTAGTCTCCAGGTCATTCTGTCTTGCCCTCTCCAGGTCGGTATTTATTTCCCTCTCCAGGTCAGTATTTATTACACTCTCCAGCTGAGTATTTATTGTACTCCCCATGTCAGTATTTATTCTACTCTCCAGGTCAGTATTTATTGCACTCTCCTGGTCAATAATTATTGTCCTCTCCAGGTCAGTTTTTCTTGCCCTCTCCAGGTCTAGTATTTATTGTACTCTCCAGTTCAGTCGTTATTGTATTCTCCTGGTCAGTGTTTATTGTAATCTCCAGGTCAGTATTTATTGTACTCTCCAGGTCAGTATTTATTACCCTCTCCAGGTCAGTTTTTATGGTACTCTCCAGGTCAGTATTTATTGTTCTCTCCAGGTCAGTGTTTATTGTACTCTCCAGGTTAGTATTTATTGTACTCTCCAGGTCAGCATTTATTGTACTCTCCAGGTCAGTATTTATTACCCTCTCCAGGTCAGTATTTTTGTACTCTCCAGGTCAGTATTTATTACACTCTCCATGTCAGTATTTATTGTACTGTTCAGCTCAGTATTGATTGTACTCTCCAGGTCACTATTTTTTGCACTCTCCAGGTCAGTATTTATTGCGCTCTCTCGGTTAGTATTTATTGCCCTTTCCAGGTCAGTATTTATTGTACTCTCCAGGTCAGTATTTATTGTATTCTCCAGGTCAGTATTTATTGTGCTCTCCAGGTCAGGATATATTACCCTCTCCAGGTCAGTATTTATTGTACTCTCCAGGTCAGTATTTATTGTACTCTCCAGGTCAGAATTTATTGTACTCTCCAGGTCAGTATTTATTACCCTCTCCAGGTCCGTATTTATTGTAATCTCCAGGTCAGTATTTATTGTACTCTCCAGGTCAGTATTTATTGTACTCTCCAGGTCAGTTTTTATTGTACTCTCCAGGTCAGTATTTATGGTATCTCCAGTTCAGAATTTATGGTATTCTCCAGGTCAGTATTTATTGTACTCTCCAGGTCAGTATTTATTGTATTCTCCAGGACAGTATTTATTGTACTCTCCAGGTCAGTAGTTATTGTACTCTCCAGGTCAGTATTTAATGTACTGTCCAGGTCAGTATTTATTGTACACTCCATGTCAGTATTTATTGTCCTCTCCAGATCATTATTTATTGCACTCTCCATGTCAGTATTTATTGTACTCTCCAGGTCAGTATTTATTATACTCTCCAGGTCATTATGTTTTGCACTCTCCAGGTCAATATTTATTGCCCTCTCCAGGTTAGTATTTATTGCCCTCTCCAGGTCAGTATTTATTGTACTCTCCGGGTAAGTATTTATTGTACTCTCCAGATCAGTATTTATTGTACTCTCCAGGTCAGTATTTATTGTCCTCTCCAGGTCAGTATTTATTGTACTCTCCATTTCAATATTTATTGTACCCTACAGATCAATATTTATTGTACTCTCCAGGTTAGTATTTATTGTACTCTCCAGGTCAGTATTTATTGTACCCTGCAGTTCAGTAATTATTGCCCTTTCCAGGTCAGTATTTAATACCCACTCCAGGTCAGTATTTATTGTACTCTGCAGGTCAGTATTTATTACACTCTCCATGTCAGTATTTATTGTACTGTTCAGCTCAGTATTGATTGTACTCTCCAGGTCACTATTTTTTGCACTCTCCAGGTCAGTATTTATTGCCCTCTCTCGGTTAGTATTTATTGCCCTCTCCAGGTCAGTATTTATTGTACTCTCCAGGTCAGTATTTATTGTATTCTCCAGGTCAGTATTTATTGTGCTCTCCAGGTCAGGATATATTACCCTCTCCAGGTCAGTATTTATTGTACTCTCCAGGTCAGTATTTATTGTACTCTCCAGGTCAGAAATTATTGTACTCTCCAGGTCAGTATTTATTACCCTCTCCAGGTCCGTATTTATTGTAATCTCCAGGTCAGTATTTATTGTAATCTCCAGGTCAGTATTTATTGTACTCTCCAGGTCAGTATTTAATGTACTGTCCAGGTCAGTATTTATTGTACTCTCCAGTTCAGTATTTATTGTACTCTCCAGGTCAGTATTTATTGTACTCTCCAGGTCAGTATTTATTATACTCTCCAGGTCATTATGTTTTGCACTCTCCAGGTCAATATTTATTGCCCTCACCAGGTTAGTATTTATTGCCCTCTCCAGGTCAGTATTTATTGTAATCTCCAGGTGAGTATTTATTGTACTCTCCAGATCAGTATTTATTGTACTCTCCAGGTCAGTATTTATTGTCCTCTCCAGGTCAGTATTTATTGTACTCTCCATTTCAATATTTATTGTACCCTACAGGTCAATATTTATTGTACTCTCCAGGTTAGTATTTATTGTACTCTCCAGGTCAGTATTTATTGTACCCTGCAGTTCAGTAATTATTGCCCTTTCCAGGTCAGTATTTAATACCCTCTCCAGGTCAGTATTTATTGTAATCTCTAGGTCAGTATTTATTACACTCTCCATGTCAGTATTTATTGTACTGTTCTGCTCAGTATTGATTGTATTCTCCAGGTCACTATTTTTTGCACTCTCCAGGTCAGTATTTATTGCCCTCTCTCGGTTAGTATTTATTGCCCTCTCCAGGTCAGTATTTATTGTACTCTCCAGGTCAGTATTTATTGTATTCACCAGGTCAGTATTTATTGTGCTCTCCAGGTCAGTATTTATTGTATTCTCCAGGTCAGAGATTATTGTACTCTCCAGGTCAGTATGTATTACCCTCTCCAGGAGCGTATTTATTGTAATCTCCAGGTCAGTATTTATTGTAATCTCCAGGTCGGTATTTATTGTACTCTCCAGGTCAGTTTTTATTGTACTCTCCAGGTCAGTATTTATTGTCCTCTCCAGGTCAGTATTTATTGTACTCTCCATTTCAATATTTATTGTACGCTACAGGTCAATATTTATTGTACTCTCCAGGTTAGTATTTATTGTACTCTCCAGGTCATTATTTATTGTACCCTGCAGTTCAGTATTTATTGCCATTTCCAGGTCAGTATTTAATACCCTCTCCAGGTCAGTATTTTTGTACTCTCCAGGTCAGTATTTATTACACTCTCCATGTCAGTATTTATTGTACTGTTCAGCTCAGTATTGATTGTACTCTCCAGGTCACTATTTTTTGCACTCTCCAGGTCAGTATTTATTGCGCTCTCTCGGTTAGTATTTATTGCCTTTCCAGGTCAGTATTTATTGTACTCTCCAGGTCAGTATTTATTGTATTCTCCAGGTCAGTATTTATTGTGCTCTCCAGGTCAGGATATATTACCCTCTCCAGGTCAGTATTTATTGTACTCTCCAGGTCAGAATTTATTGTACTCTCCAGGTCAGAATTTATTGTACTCTCCAGGTCAGTATTTATTACCCTCTCCAGGTCCGTATTTATTGTAATCTCCAGGTCAGTATTTATTGTACTCTCCAGGTCAGTATTTATTGTACTCTCCAGGTCAGTTTTTATTGTACTCTCCAGGTCAGTATTTATGGTACTCTCCAGTTCAGAATTTATGGTACTCTCCAGGTCAGTATTTATTGTACTCTCCAGGTCAGTATTTATTGTATTCTCCAGGACAGTATTTATTGTACTCTCCAGGTCAGTAGTTATTGTACTCTCCAGGTCAGTATTTAATGTACTGTCCAGGTCAGTATTTATTGTACTCTCCAGGTCGGTATTTATTGTCCTCTCCAGGTCATTATTTATTGCACTCTCCAGGTCAGTATTTATTGTACTCTCCAGGTCAGTATTTATTATACTCTCCAGGTCATTATGTTTTGCACTCTCCAGGTCAATATTTATTGATCTCTCCAGGTTAGTATTTATTGCCCTCTCCAGGTCAGTATTTATTGTACTCTCCGGGTGAGTATTTATTGTAATCTCCAGATCAGTATTTATTGTACTCTCCAGGTCAGTATTTATTGTCCTCTCCAGGTCAGTATTTATTGTACTCTCCATTTCAATATTTATTGTACCCTACAGGTCAATATTTATTGTACTCTCCAGGTTAGTATTTATTGTACTCTCCAGGTCAGTATTTATTGTACCCTGCAGTTCAGTAATTATTGCCCTTTCCAGGTCAGTATTTAATACCCTCTCCAGGTCAGTATTTATTGTACTCTCTAGGTCAGTATTTATTACACTCTCCATGTCAGTATTTATTGTACTGTTCTGCTCAGTATTGATTGTACTCTCCAGGTCATTATTTTTTGCACTCTCCAGATCAGTATTTATTGCCCTCTCTCGGTTAGTATTTATTGCCCTCTCCAGGTCAGTATTTATTGTACTCTCCAGGTCAGTATTTATTGTGCTCTCCAGGTCAGGATATATTACCCTCTCCAGGTCAGTATTTATTGTACTCTCCATGTCAGTATTTATTGTATTCTCCAGGACAGTATTTATTGTACTCTCCAGGTCAGTAGTTATTGTACTCTCCAGGTCAGTATTTAATGTACTGTCCAGGTCAGTATTCATTGTACTCTCCAGGTCAGTATTTATTGTCCTCTCCAGGTCATTATTTATTGCACTCTCCAGGTCAGTATTTATTGTACTCTCCAGGTCAGTATTTATTATACTCTCCAGGTCATTATGTTTTGCACTCTCCAGGTCAATATTTATTGCCCTCTCCAGGTTAGTATTTATTGCCCTCTCCAGGTCAGTATTTATTGTACTCTCCGGGTGAGTATTTATTGTACTCTCCAGATCAGTATTTATTGTACTCTCCAGGTCAGTATTTATTGTCCTCTCCAGGTCAGTATTTATTGTACTCTCCATTTCAATATTTATTGTACCCTACAGGTCAATATTTATTGTACTCTCCAGGTTAGTATTTATTGTACTCTCCAGGTCAGTATTTATTGTACCCTGCAGTTCAGTAATTATTGCCCTTTCCAGGTCAGTATTTAATACCCACTCCAGGTCAGTATTTATTGTACTCTCCAGGTCAGTATTTATTACACTCTCCATGTCAGTATTTATTGTACTTTTCAGCTCAGTATTGATTGTACTCTCCAGGTCACTATTTTTTGCACTCTCCAGGTCAGTATTTATTGCCCTCTCTCGGTTAGTATTTATTGCCCCCTCCAGGTCAGTATTTATTGTACTCTCCAGGTCAGTATTTATTGTATTCTCCAGGTCAGTCTTTATTGTGCTCTCCAGGTCAGGATATATTACCCTCTCCAGGTCAGTATTTATTGTACTCTCCAGGTCAGTATTTATTGTACTCTCCAGGTCAGAAATTATTGTACTCTCCAGGTCAGTATTTATTACCCTCTCCAGGTCCGTATTTATTGTAATCTCCAGGTCAGTATTTATTGTAATCTCCAGGTCAGTATTTATTGTACTCTCCAGGTCAGTTTTTATTGTACTCTCCAGGTCAGTATTTATGGTACTCTCCAGTTCAGAATTTATTGTACTCTCCATTTCAATATTTATTGTACCCTACAGGTCAATATTTATTGTACTCTCCTGGTTAGTATTTATTGTACTCTCCAGATCAGTATTTATTGTACTCTCCAGGTCAGTATTTATTGTCCTCTCCAAGTCAGTATTTATTGTACTCTACATTTCAATATTTATTGTACCCTACAGGTCAATATTTATTGTACTCTCCAGGTTAGTATTTATTGTACTCTCCAGGTCAGTATTTATTGTACTCTCCATGTCAGTATTTATTGTACTCTCCAGGTCAGTATTTATTGCACTCTCCAGGTCAGAAATTATTGTACTCTCCAGGTCAGTATTTATTACCCTCTCCAGGTCCGTATTTATTGTAATCTCCAGGTCATTATTTATTGTAATCTCCAGGTCAGTATTTATTGTACTCTCCAGGTCAGATTTTATTGTACTCTCCAGGTCAGTATTTATTGTCCACTCCAGGTCAGTATTTATTGTACTCTCCATTACAATATTTATTGTACCCTACAGGTCAATATTTATTGTACTCTCCAGGTTAGTATTTATTGTACTCTCCAGGTCAGTATTTATTGTACCCTGCAGTTCAGTATTTATTGCCCTTTCCAGGTCAGTATTTAATACCCTCTCCAGGTCAGTATTTTTGTACTCTCCAGGTCAGTATTTATTACACTCTCCATGTCAGTATTTATTGTACTGTTCAGCTCAGTATTGATTGTACTCTCCAGGTCACTATTTTTTGCACTCTCCAGGTCAGTATTTATTGCGCTCTCTCGGTTAGTATTTATTGCCCTCTACAGGTCAGTATTTATTGTACTCTCCAGGTCAGTATTTATTGCATTCTCCAGGTCAGTATTTATTGTGCTCTCCAGGTCAGGATATATTACCCTCTCCAGGTCAGTATTTATTGTACTCTCCAGGTCAGTATTTATTGTACTCTCCATGTCAGAATTTATTGTACTCTCCAGGTCAGTATTTAATACCCTCTCCAGGTCCGTATTTATTGTAATCTCCAGGTCAGTATTTATTGTACTCTCCAGGTCAGTATTTATGGTACTCTCCAGTTCAGAATTTATGGTACTCTCCAGGTCAGTATTTATTGTACTCTCCAGGTCAGTAGTTATTGTACTCTCCAGGTCAGTATTTAATGTACTGTCCAGGTCAGTATTTATTGTACTCTCCAGGTCAGTATTTATTGTCCTCTCCAGGTCATTATTTATTGCACTCTCCAGGTCAGTATTTATTGTACTCTCCAGGTCAGTATTTATTATACTCTCCAGGTCATTATGTTTTGCACTCTCCAGGTCAATATTTATTGCCCTCTCCAGGTTAGTATTTATTGCCCCCTCCAGGTCAGTATTTATTGTACTCTCCAGGTCAGTATTTATTGTACTCTCCAGGTCAGTATTTATTGTACTCTCCAGGTCAGTATTTATTATACTCTCCAGGTCATTATGTTTTGCACTCTCCAGGTCAATATTTATTGCCCTCACCAGGTTAGTATTTATTGCCCTCTCCAGGTCAGTATTTATTGTAATCTCCAGGTGAGTATTTATTGTACTCTCCAGATCAGTATTTATTGTACTCTCCAGGTCAGTATTTATTGTCCTCTCCAGGTCAGTATTTATTGTACTCTCCATTTCAATATTTATTGTACCCTACAGGTCAATATTTATTGTACTCTCCAGGTTAGTATTTATTGTACTCTCCAGGTCAGTATTTATTGTACCCTGCAGTTCAGTAATTATTGCCCTTTCCAGGTCAGTATTTAATACCCTCTCCAGGTCAGTATTTATTGTACTCTCTAGGTCAGTATTTATTACACTCTCCATGTCAGTATTTATTGTACTGTTCTGCTCAGTATTGATTGTACTCTCCAGGTCATTATTTTTTGCACTCTCCAGATCAGTATTTATTGCCCTCTCTCGGTTAGTATTTATTGCCCTCTCCAGGTCAGTATTTATTGTACTCTCCAGGTCAGTATTTATTGTGCTCTCCAGGTCAGGATATGTTACCCTCTCCAGGTCAGTATTTATTGTACTCTCCAGGTCAGTATTTATTGTATTCTCCAGGACAGTATTTATTGTACTCTCCAGGTCAGTAGTTATTGTACTCTCCAGGTCAGTATTTAATGTACTGTCCAGGTCAGTATTCATTGTACTCTCCAGGTCAGTATTTATTGTCCTCTCCAGGTCATTATTTATTGCACTCTCCAGGTCAGTATTTATTGTACTCTCCAGGTCAGTATTTATTATACTCTCCAGGTCATTATGTTTTGCACTCTCCAGGTCAATATTTATTGCCCTCTCCAGGTTAGTATTTATTGCCCTCTCCAGGTCAGTATTTATTGTACTCTCCGGGTGAGTATTTATTGTCCTCTCCAGGTCAGTATTTATTGTACTCTCCATTTCAATATTTATTGTACCCTACAGGTCAATATTTATTGTACTCTCCAGGTTAGTATTTATTGTACTCTCCAGGTCAGTATTTATTGTACCCTGCAGTTCAGTAATTATTGCCCTTTCCAGGTCAGTATTTAATACCCACTCCAGGTCAGTATTTATTGTACTCTCCAGGTCAGTATTTATTACACTCTCCATGTCAGTATTTATTGTACTTTTCAGCTCAGTATTGATTGTACTCTCCAGGTCACTATTTTTTGCACTCTCCAGGTCAGTATTTATTGCCCTCTCTCGGTTAGTATTTATTGCCCCCTCCAGGTCAGTATTTATTGTACTCTCCAGGTCAGTATTTATTGTATTCTCCAGGTCAGTCTTTATTGTGCTCTCCAGGTCAGGATATATTACCCTCTCCAGGTCAGTATTTATTGTACTCTCCAGGTCAGTATTTATTGTACTCTCCAGGTCAGAAATTATTGTACTCTCCAGGTCAGTATTTATTACCCTCTCCAGGTCCGTATTTATTGTAATCTCCAGGTCAGTATTTATTGTAATCTCCAGGTCAGTATTTATTGTACTCTCCAGGTCAGTTTTTATTGTACTCTCCAGGTCAGTATTTATGGTACTCTCCAGTTCAGAATTTATTGTACTCTCCATTTCAATATTTATTGTACCCTACAGGTCAATATTTATTGTACTCTCCTGGTTAGTATTTATTGTACTCTCCAGATCAGTATTTATTGTACTCTCCAGGTCAGTATTTATTGTCCTCTCCAAGTCAGTATTTATTGTACTCTACATTTCAATATTTATTGTACCCTACAGGTCAATATTTATTGTACTCTCCAGGTTAGTATTTATTGTACTCTCCAGGTCAGTATTTATTGTACTCTCCATGTCAGTATTTATTGTACTCTCCAGGTCAGTATTTATTGCACTCTCCAGGTCAGAAATTATTGTACTCTCCAGGTCAGTATTTATTACCCTCTCCAGGTCCGTATTTATTGTAATCTCCAGGTCATTATTTATTGTAATCTCCAGGTCAGTATTTATTGTACTCTCCAGGTCAGATTTTATTGTACTCTCCAGGTCAGTATTTATTGTCCTCTCCAGGTCAGTATTTATTGTACTCTCCATTACAATATTTATTGTACCCTACAGGTCAATATTTATTGTACTCTCCAGGTTAGTATTTATTGTACTCTCCAGGTCAGTATTTATTGTACCCTGCAGTTCAGTATTTATTGCCCTTTCCAGGTCAGTATTTAATACCCTCTCCAGGTCAGTATTTTTGTACTCTCCAGGTCAGTATTTATTACACTCTCCATGTCAGTATTTATTGTACTGTTCAGCTCAGTATTGATTGTACTCTCCAGGTCACTATTTTTTGCACTCTCCAGGTCAGTATTTATTGCGCTCTCTCGGTTAGTATTTATTGCCCTCTACAGGTCAGTATTTATTGTACTCTCCAGGTCAGTATTTATTGTATTCTCCAGGTCAGTATTTATTGTGCTCTCCAGGTCAGGATATATTACCCTCTCCAGGTCAGTATTTATTGTACTCTCCAGGTCAGTATTTATTGTACTCTCCATGTCAGAATTTATTGTACTCTCCAGGTCAGTATTTAATACCCTCTCCAGGTCCGTATTTATTGTAATCTCCAGGTCAGTATTTATTGTACTCTCCAGGTCAGTATTTATGGTACTCTCCAGTTCAGAATTTATGGTACTCTCCAGGTCAGTATTTATTGTACTCTCCAGGTCAGTAGTTATTGTACTCTCCAGGTCAGTATTAAATGTACTGTCCAGGTCAGTATTTATTGTACTCTCCAGGTCAGTATTTATTGTCCTCTCCAGGTCATTATTTATTGCACTCTCCAGGTCAGTATTTATTGTACTCTCCAGGTCAGTATTTATTATACTCTCCAGGTCATTATGTTTTGCACTCTCCAGGTCAATATTTATTGCCCTCTCCAGGTTAGTATTTATTGCCCTCTCCAGGTCAGTATTTATTGTACTCTCCAGGTCAGTATTTATTGTACTCTCCAGGTCAGTATTTATTGTACTCTCCAGGTCAGTATTTATTATACTCTCCAGGTCATTATGTTTTGCACTCTCCAGGTCAATATTTATTGCCCTCACCAGGTTAGTATTTATTGCCCTCTCCAGGTCAGTATTTATTGTACTCTCCAGGTCAGTATTTATTGCACTCTCCAGGTCAGAAATTATTGTACTCTCCAGGTCAGTATTTATTACCCTCTCCAGGTCCGTATTTATTGTAATCTCCAGGTCATTATTTATTGTAATCTCCAGGTCAGTATTTATTGTACTCTCCAGGTCAGATTTTATTGTACTCTCCAGGTCAGTATTTATTGTCCTCTCCAGGTCAGTATTTATTGTACTCTCCATTACAATATTTATTGTACCCTACAGGTCAATATTTATTGTACTCTCCAGGTTAGTATTTATTGTACTCTCCAGGTCAGTATTTATTGTACCCTGCAGTTCAGTATTTATTGCCCTTTCCAGGTCAGTATTTAATACCCTCTCCAGGTCAGTATTTTTGTACTCTCCAGGTCAGTATTTATTACACTCTCCATGTCAGTATTTATTGTACTGTTCAGCTCAGTATTGATTGTACTCTCCAGGTCACTATTTTTTGCACTCTCCAGGTCAGTATTTATTGCGCTCTCTCGGTTAGTATTTATTGCCCTCTACAGGTCAGTATTTATTGTACTCTCCAGGTCAGTATTTATTGTATTCTCCAGGTCAGTATTTATTGTGCTCTCCAGGTCAGGATATATTACCCTCTCCAGGTCAGTATTTATTGTACTCTCCAGGTCAGTATTTATTGTACTCTCCATGTCAGAATTTATTGTACTCTCCAGGTCAGTATTTAATACCCTCTCCAGGTCCGTATTTATTGTAATCTCCAGGTCAGTATTTATTGTACTCTCCAGGTCAGTATTTATGGTACTCTCCAGTTCAGAATTTATGGTACTCTCCAGGTCAGTATTTATTGTACTCTCCAGGTCAGTAGTTATTGTACTCTCCAGGTCAGTATTAAATGTACTGTCCAGGTCAGTATTTATTGTACTCTCCAGGTCAGTATTTATTGTCCTCTCCAGGTCATTATTTATTGCACTCTCCAGGTCAGTATTTATTGTACTCTCCAGGTCAGTATTTATTATACTCTCCAGGTCATTATGTTTTGCACTCTCCAGGTCAATATTTATTGCCCTCTCCAGGTTAGTATTTATTGCCCTCTCCAGGTCAGTATTTATTGTACTCTCCAGGTCAGTATTTATTGTACTCTCCAGGTGAGTATTTATTGTACTCTCCAGGTCAGTATTTATTATACTCTCCAGGTCATTATGTTTTGCACTCTCCAGGTCAATATTTATTGCCCTCACCAGGTTAGTATTTATTGCCCTCTCCAGGTCAGTATTTATTGTAATCTCCAGGTGAGTATTTATTGTACTCTCCAGATCAGTATTTATTGTACTCTCCAGGTCAGTATTTATTGTCCTCTCCAGGTCAGTATTTATTGTACTCTCCATTTCAATATTTATTGTACCCTACAGGTCAATATTTATTGTACTCTCCAGGTTAGTATTTATTGTACTCTCCAGGTCAGTATTTATTGTACCCTGCAGTTCAGTAATTATTGCCCTTTCCAGGTCAGTATTTAATACCCTCTCCAGGTCAGTATTTATTGTACTCTCTAGGTCAGTATTTATTACACTCTCCATGTCAGTATTTATTGTACTGTTCTGCTCAGTATTGATTGTACTCTCCAGGTCATTATTTTTTGCACTCTCCAGATCAGTATTTATTGCCCTCTCTCGGTTAGTATTTATTGCCCTCTCCAGGTCAGTATTTATTGTACTCTCCAGGTCAGTATTTATTGTGCTCTCCAGGTCAGGATATGTTACCCTCTCCAGGTCAGTATTTATTGTACTCTCCCGGTCAGTATTTATTGTATTCTCCAGGACAGTATTTATTGTACTCTCCAGGTCAGTAGTTATTGTACTCTCCAGGTCAGTATTTAATGTACTGTCCAGGTCAGTATTTATTGTACTCTCCAGGTCAGTATTTATTGTCCTCTCCAGGTCATTATTTATTGCACTCTCCAGGTCAGTATTTATTGTACTCTCCAGGTCAGTATTTATTATACTCTCCAGGTCATTATGTTTTGCACTCTCCAGGTCAATATTTATTGCCCTCTACAGGTTAGTATTTATTGCCCTCTCCAGGTCAGTATTTATTGTACTCTCCGGGTGAGTATTTATTGTACTCTCCAGATCAGTATTTATTGTACTCTCCAGTTCAGTATTTATTGTCCTCTCCAGGTCAGTATTTATTGTACTCTCCATTTCAATATTTATTGTACCCTACAGGTCAATATTTATTGTACTCTCCAGGTTAGTATTTATTGTACTCTCCAGGTCAGTATTTATTGTACCCTGCAGTTCAGTAATTATTGCCCTTTCCAGGTCAGTATTTAATACCCACTCCAGGTCAGTATTTATTGTACTCTCCAGGTCAGTATTTATTACACTCTCCATGTCAGTATTTATTGTACTGTTCAGCTCAGTATTGATTGTACTCTCCAGGTCACTATTTTTTGCACTCTCCAGGTCAGTATTTATTGCCCTCTCTCGGTTAGTATTTATTGCCCCCTCCAGGTCAGTATTTATTGTACTCTCCAGGTCAGTATTTATTGTATTCTCCAGGTCAGTTTTTATTGTGCCCTCCAGGTCAGGATATATTACCCTCTCCAGGTCAGTATTTATTGTACTCTCCAGGTCAGTATTTATTGTACTCTCCAGGTCAGAAATTATTGTACTCTCCAGGTCAGTATTTATTACCCTCTCCAGGTCCGTATTTATTGTAATCTCCAGGTCAGTATTTATTGTAATCTCCAGGTCAGTATTTATTGTACTCTCCAGGTCAGTTTTTATTGTACTCTCCAGGTCAGTATTTATGGTACTCTCCAGTTCAGAATTTATTGTACTCTCCATTTCAATATTTATAGTACCCTACAGGTCAATATTTATTGTACTCTCCAGGTTAGTATTTATTGTACTCTCCAGATCAGTATTTATTGTACTCTCCAGGTCAGTATTTATTGTCCTCTCCAAGTCAGTATATATTGTACTCTACATTTCAATATTTATTGTACCCTACAGGTCAATATTTATTGTACTCTCCAGGTTAGTATTTATTGTACTCTCCAGGTCAGTATTTATTGTACTCTCCATGTCAGTATTTATTGTACTCTCCAGGTCAGTATTTATTGCACTCTCCAGGTCAGAAATTATTGTACTCTCCAGGTCAGTATTTATTACCCTCTCCAGGTCCGTATTTATTGTAATCTCCAGGTCATTATTTATTGTAATCTCCAGGTCAGTATTTATTGTACTCTCCAGGTCAGTTTTTATTGTACTCTCCAGGTCAGTATTTATTGTCCTCTCCAGGTCAGTATTTATTGTACTCTCCATTACAATATTTATTGTACCCTACAGGTCAATATTTATTGTACTCTCCAGGTTAGTATTTATTGTACTCTCCAGGTCAGTATTTATTGTACCCTGCAGTTCAGTATTTATTGCCCTTTCCAGGTCAGTATTTAATACCCTCTCCAGGTCAGTATTTTTGTACTCTCCAGGTCAGTATTTATTACACTCTCCATGTCAGTATTTATTGTACTGTTCAGCTCAGTATTGATTGTACTCTCCAGGTCACTATTTTTTGCACTCTCCAGGTCAGTATTTATTGCGCTCTCTCGGTTAGTATTTATTGCCCTCTACAGGTCAGTATTTATTGTACTCTCCAGGTCAGTATTTATTGTATTCTCCAGGTCAGTATTTATTGTGCTCTCCAGGTCAGGATATATTACCCTCTCCAGGTCAGTATTTATTGTACTCTCCAGGTCAGTATTTATTGTACTCTCCATGTCAGAATTTATTGTACTCTCCAGGTCAGTATTTAATACCCTCTCCAGGTCCGTATTTATTGTAATCTCCAGGTCAGTATTTATTGTACTCTCCAGGTCAGTATTTATGGTACTCTCCAGTTCAGAATTTATGGTACTCTCCAGGTCAGTATTTATTGTACTCTCTAGGTCAGTAGTTATTGTACTCTCCAGGTCAGTATTTAATGTACTGTCCAGGTCAGTATTTATTGTACTCTCCAGGTCAGTATTTATTGTCCTCTCCAGGTCATTATTTATTGCACTCTCCAGGTCAGTATTTATTGTACTCTCCAGGTCAGTATTTATTATACTCTCCAGGTCATTATGTTTTGCACTCTCCAGGTCAATATTTATTGCCCTCTCCAGGTTAGTATTTATTGCCCTCTCCAGGTCAGTATTTATTGTACTCTCCGGGTGAGTATTTATTGTACTCTCCAGATCAGTATTTATTGTAGTCTCCAGGTCATTATTTATTGTCCTCTCCAGGTCAGTATTTATTGTACTCTCCATTTCAATATTTATTGTACCCTACAGGTCAATATTTATTGTACTCTCCAGGTTAGTATTTATTGTACTCTCTAGGTCAGTATTTATTGTACCCTGCATTTCAGTAATTATTGCCCTTTCCAGGTCAGTATTTAATACCCACTCCAGGTCAGTATTTATTGTACTCTCCAGGTCAGTATTTATTACACTCTCCATGTCAGTATTTATTGTACTGTTCAGCTCAGTATTGATTGTACTCTCCAGGTCACTATTTTTTGCACTCTCCAGGTCAGTATTTATTGCCCTCTCTCGGTTAGTATTTATTGCCTCTTCCAGGTCAGTATTTATTGTACTCTCCAGGTCAGTATTTATTGTATTCTCCAGGTCAGTATTTATTGTGCTCTCCAGGTCAGGATATATTACCCTCTCCAGGTCAGTATTTATTGTACTCTCCAGGTCAGTATTTATTGTACTTTCCAGGTCAGAAATTATTGTACTCTCCAGGTCAGTATTTATTACCCTCTCCAGGTCCGTATTTATTGTAATCCCCTGGTCAGTATTTATTGTAATCTCCAGGTCAGTATTTATTGTACTCTCCAGGTCAGTTTTTATTGTACTCTCCAGGTCAGTATTTATGGTACTCTCCAGTTCAGAATTTATTGTACTCTCCATTTCAATATTTATTGTACCCTACAGGTCAATATTTATTGTACTCTCCAGGTTAGTATTTATTGTACTCTCCAGATCAGTATTTATTGTACTCTCCAGGTCAGTATTTATTGTCCTCTCCAGGTCAGTATTTATTGTACACTCCATTTCAATTTTTATTGTACCCTACAGGTCAATATTTATTGTACTCTCCAGGTTAGTATTTATTGTACTCTCCAGGTCAGTATTTATTGTACCCTGCAGTTCAGTAATTATTGCCCTTTCCAGGTCAGTATTTAATACCCTCTCCAGGTCAGTATTTATTGTACTCTCTAGGTCAGTATTTATTACACTCTCCATGTCAGTATTTATTGTACTGTTCTGCTCAGTATTGATTGTACTCTCCAGGTCATTATTTTTTGCACTCTGCAGGTCAGTATTTATTGCCCTCTCTCGGTTAGTATTTATTGTCCTCTCCAGGTCAGTATTTATTGTACTCTCCAGGTCAGTATTTATTGTATTCTCCAGGTCAGTATTTATTGTGCTCTCCAGGTCAGGATATATTACCCTCTCCAGGTCAGTATTTATTGTACTCTCCATGTCAGTATTTATTGTACTCTCCTGGTCAGAAATTATTGTACTCTCCAGGTCAGTATTTATTACCCTCTCCAGGTCCGTATTTATTGTAATCTCCAGGTCAGTATTTATTGTAATCTCCAGGTCAGTATTTATTGTACTCTCCAGGTCAGTTTTTATTGTACTCTCCAGGTCAGTATTTATTGTCCTCTCCAGGTCAGTATTTATTGTACTCTCCATTACAATATTTATTGTACCCTACAGGTCAATATTTATTGTACTCTCCAGGTTAGTATTTATTGTACTCTCCAGGTCAGTATTTATTGTACCCTGCAGTTCAGTATTTATTGCCCTTTCCAGGTCAGTATTTAATACCCTCTCCAGTTCAGTATTTTTGTACTCTCCAGGTCAGTATTTATTACACTCTCCATGTCAGTATTTATTGTACTGTTCAGCTCAGTATTGATTGTACTCTCCAGGTCACTATTTTTTGCACTCTCCAGGTCAGTATTTATTGCGCTCTCTCGGTTAGTATTTATTGCCCTCTCCAGGTCAGTATTTATTGTACTCTCCAGGTCAGTATTTATTGTATTCTCCAGGTCAGTATTTATTGTGCTCTCCAGGTCAGGATATATTACCCTCTCCAGGTCAGTATTTATTGTACTCTCCAGGTCAGTATTTATTGTACTCTCCATGTCAGAATTTATTGTACTCTCCAGGTCAGTATTTAATACCCTCTCCAGGTCCGTATTTATTGTAATCTCCAGGTCAGTATTTATTGTACTCTCCAGGTCAGTATTTATGGTACTCTCCAGTTCAGAATTTATGGTACTCTCGAGGTCAGTATTTATTGTACTCTCCAGGTCAGTATTTATTGTATTCTCCAGGACAGTATTTATTGTACTCTCCAGGTCAGTAGTTATTGTACTCTCCAGGTCAGTATTTAATGTACTGTCCAAGTCAGTATTTATTGTACTCTCCAGGTCAGTATTTATTGAACTCTCCAGGTCTTTATTTATTCCACTCTCCAGGTCATTATTTATTGTACTCTCCAGGTCAGTATTTATTATACTCTCCAGGTCATTATGTTTTGCACTCTCCAGGTCAATATTTATTGCTATCTCCAGGTTAGTATTTATTGCCCTCTCCAGGTCAGTATTTATTGTAATCTCCAGGTGAGTATTTATTGTACTCTCCAGATCAGTATTTATTGTACTCTCCAGGTCAGTATTTATTGTCCTCTCCAGGTCAGTATTTATTGTACTCTCCATTTCAATATTTATTGTACCCTACAGGTCAATATTTATTGCACTCTCCAGGTTAGTATTTATTGTACTCTCCAGGTCAGTATTTATTGTACCCTGCAGTTCAGTAATTATTGCCCTGTTCAGGTCAGTATTTAATACCCTCTCCAGGTCAGTATTTATTGTACTCTCCAGGTCAGTATTTATTACACTCTCCATGTCAGTATTTATTGTACTGTTCAGCTCAGTATTGATTGTACTCTCCAGGTCAGTATTTATTGTACTCTCCAATTCAGTATTTATTGTATTCTCCAGGTCAGTATTTATTGTGCTCTCCAGGTCAGGATATATTACCCTCTCCAGGTCAGTATTTATTGTACTCTCCAGGTCAGTATTTATTGTACTCTCCAGGTCAGAAATTATTGTTCTCTCTAGGTCAGTATTTATTACCCTCTCCAGGTCCGTATTTATTGTATTCTCCAGGTCAGTATTTATTGTAATCTCCAGGTCAATATTTATTGTACTCTCCAGGTCAGTTTTTATTGTACTCTCCAGGTCAGTATTTATGGTACTCTCCAATTCAGAATTTATGGTACTCTCCAGTTCAGTATTTATTACAGTCTGCAGGTCAGTATTTATTGTACTCTCCAGGTCAGTATTTATTGTACTCTCCAGCTCAGTATTTAATGTACTCTCCATGTCAGTATATATTGTACTCTCCATGTCAGTATTTATTACACTCTGCAGGTCAGTATTTATTGTACTCTCCAGGTCAGTATTCATTGTACTCTCCAGGTCAGTATTTATTGTACTCTCCAGGTCAGTATTTATGGTACTCTCCAGGTTCAGTAATTATTGTACTCTCCAGGTCAGTATTTATTGTACTCCCCAGATCTGTATTTATTGTACTCTCCAGGTCAGTATTTATTGTCCTCTGCAGGTCAGTATTTATTGTACTCTCCAGGTCAGTATTTATTGTATTCTCCATGCCTGTATTTATTCTACTCTCCAGGTTTATATTTATTGTACTCTCCAGGTCAGTATTTATTGTACCCTACAGGTCAATATTTATTGTACTCTCCAGGTTCGTATTTATGTTACTCTCCAGGTCTGTATTTATTACCCTCTCCAGGTCAGTATTTAATACCCTCCCCAGGTCAGTATTTAATGTACTCTCCAGGTCAGTGTTTATTGTACTCTCCAATTCAGTATTTGTTATCCTCTCCAGGTCCGTTTTTATTGTACTCTCCAGGTCAGTATTTATTGTACTCTCCAGGTGAGTATTTGTTGTACTCTCCAGAACAGTATTTATTGTACTCTCCAGGTCAGTATTTATTGTCCTCTCCAGGTCAGTATTTATTGTACTCTCCAGGTCAATATTTATTGTACCCTACAGGTCAGTATTTATTGTATTCTCCAGGTCAGTATTTATTGTACTCTCCAGGTCATTATTTATTGCGCTCTCCAGGTCAGTATTTATTGCACTCTCCAGGGCAGTATTTATTGTACTCTCCAGGTCAGAATTGATTGTACTCTCCAGGTCAGTATTTATTGTACTCTCCAATTCATTACTTATAGTACTGACCAGGTCAGTATTTTTTGTACTCTCCAGGTCAGTATTTATTGTATTCTCCAGGTCAGTATTTATTGTACTCTCCAGGTTAGTATTTATTGTACTGTCCAAGTCAGTATTTGTTGTACCATCCAGGTTAGTATTTATTGTACTCTCCAGGTTAGTATTTATTGTACTCTCCAGGAAAGTATTTATTGTACTCTCCAGGTCAGCATTTTTTATACTCTCCAGGTCACTATTTATTACCCTCTCCAGGTCAGTATGTATTGTACTCTCCAGGTCAGTATTTATTGTACTCTCCAGGTGAGTATATATTGTACTCTCCAGAACAGTATTTATTGTACTCTCCAGGTCAGTATTTATTGTCCTCTCCAGGTCAGTATTTATTGTACTCTCCAGGTCAGTATTTATTGTACCCTATAGGTCAATATTTATTGTACTCTCCAGGTCAGTATTGATTACACTCTCCAGGTCAGTATTCATTGTACTCTCCAGGTCCGTATTTATTGTGCTCACCAGGTCAGTATTTATTACCCTCTCCAGGTCAGTATTTATGGTACTCTCCAGGTTCAGTAGTTATTGTACTCCCCAGGTCAGTATTTATTGTACTCCCCAGATCAGAATTTGTTGTACTCTCCAGGTCAGTATTTATTGTCCTCTCCTGGTCAGTTTTTACTGTACTCCAGGTCAGTATTTATTGTACTCTCCAGGTCAGTATTTATTGTAACCTACAAGTCAATATTTATTGTTCTCTCCAGGTTAGTATTTATTTTTCTCTCCAGGTCTGTATTTATTATCCTCTCCAGGTCAGTATTTAATACCCTATCCAGGTCAGTCTTTTATTGTACTCTCCAGGTCTGTATTTATTACCCTCTCCAGGTCAATATTTAATACCCTCCCCACGTCAGTATTTATTGTACTCTCCAGGTCTGTATTTATTGCACTCTCCAATTCAGTATTTGTTACCATCTCCAGGTCAGTATTTATTACACTCTCCAGGTCAGTATTTATTGTACTCTCCAGGTCAGTATTCATTGTACTCTCCAGGTCAGTATTTATTGTACTCACCAGGTCAGTATTTATTACCCTCTCCAGGTCAGTATTTATTGTAGTCTCCAGGTCAGTATTCATTGTACTCTCCAGGTCAGTATTTATTGTACCTTACAGGTCAATATTTATTGTACTCTCCAGGTTAGTATTTATTTTACTCTCCAGGTCTTTATTTATTACGCTCTCCAGGTCAGTATGTAATACCCTCTCCAGGTCAGTATTTATTGTACTCTCCAGATCAGTGTTTATTACCCTCTCCAGGTCAGTATTTATTGTACTGTCGAGGTCAGTATTTATTGTACTCTCCAGGTCAGTATTTATTGTACTCTCCAGGTCACTATTTATTATACTCTCCAGGTCATTATGTTTTCCACTCTCCAGGTCTATATTTATTGCCCTCTCCAGGTTAGTATTTATTGCCCTCTCCAGGTCAGTATTTATTGTACTCTCCAGGTCAGTATTTATTGTATTCTCCAGGTCAGTATTTATTGTACTCTCCAGGTCATTATTTATTGCACTCTCCAGGTTAGTATTTATTGTACTCTCCAGGTTAGTATTTATTGTACTCTCCAGGAAAGTATTTATTGTACTCTCCAGGTCAGTATTTTTTATACTCTCCAGGTCACTATTTATTACACTCTCCAGGTCAGTATGTATTGTACTCTCCAGGTCAGTATTTATTGTACTCTCCAGGTGAGTATATATTGTACTCTCCAGAACAGTATTTATTGTACTCTCCAGGTCAGTATTTATTGTCCTCTCCAGGTCAGTATTTATTGTACTCTCCAGGTCAGTATTTATTGTACCCTATAGGTCAATATTTATTGTAATCTCCAGGTTCGTATTTATTTTACTATCCAGGTCTGTATTTATTACCCTCTCCAGGTCAGTATTTATTGTACTGTCGTGGTCAGTATTTATTCTACTCTACAGGTCAATATTTATTGTACTCTCCAGGTCAATATTTATTGTACTCTCCAGCTCAGTATTTATTGTACTCTCCAGGCTAGTATTTATTGTACTCTCCAGGTCAGTATTTATTACACTCTCCAGGTCAGTATTCATTGTACTCTCCAGGTCAGTATTTATTGTACTCACCAGGTCAGTATTTATTACCCTCTCCAGGTCAGTATTTATTGTACTCACCAGGTTCAGTAGTTATTGTACTCTCCACGTCAGTATGTATTGTACTCCCCAGATCAGAATGTGTTGTACTCTCCAGGTCAATATTTAATACCCTCCCCACGTCAGTATTTATTGTACTCTCCAGGTCTGTATTTATTGCACTCTCCAATTCATTATTTGTTACCATCTCCAGGTCAGTATTTATTACACTCTCCAGGTCAGTATTTATTGTACTCTCCAGGTCAGTATTCATTGTACTCTCCAGGTCAGTATTTATTGTACTCACCAGGTCAGTATTCATTACCCTCTCCAGGTCAGTATTTATTGTAGTCTCCAGGTCAGTATTCATTGTACTCTCCAGGTCAGTATTTATTGTACCTTACTGGTCAATATTTATTGTACTCTCCAGGTTAGTATTTATTTTACTCTCCAGGTCTTTATTTATTACGCTCTCCAGGTCAGTATTTAATACCCTCTCCAGGTCAGTATTTATTGTACTCTCCAGATCAGTGTTTATTACCCTCTCCAGGTCAGTATTTATTGTACTGTCGAGGTCAGTATTTATTGTACTCTCCAGGTCAGTATTTATTGTACTCTCCAGGTCACTATTTATTATACTCTCCAGGTCATTATGTTTTGCACTCTCCAGGTCTATATTTATTGCCCTCTCCAGGTTAGTATTTATTGCCCTCTCCAGGTCAGTATTTATTGTACTCTCCAGGTCAGTATTCATTGTACTCTCCAGGTCAGTATTTATTGTACTCACCAGGTCAGTATTCATTACCCTCTCCAGGTCAGTATTTATTGTAGTCTCCAGGTCAGTATTCATTGTACTCTCCAGGTCAGTATTTATTGTACCTTACTGGTCAATATTTATTGTACTCTCCAGGTTAGTATTTATTTTACTCTCCAGGTCTTTATTTATTACGCTCTCCAGGTCAGTATTTAATACCCTCTCCAGGTCAGTATTTATTGTACTCTCCAGATCAGTGTTTATTACCCTCTCCAGGTCAGTATTTATTGTACTGTCGAGGTCAGTATTTATTGTACTCTCCAGGTCAGTATTTATTGTACTCTCCAGGTCACTATTTATTATACTCTCCAGGTCATTATGTTTTGCACTCTCCAGGTCTATATTTATTGCCCTCTCCAGGTTAGTATTTATTGCCCTCTCCAGGTCAGTATTTATTGTACTCTCCAGGTCAGTATTTATTGTATTCTCCAGGTCAGTATTTATTGTACTCTCCAGGTCATTATTTATTGCACTCTCCAGGTCAGTATTTATTGTACTCTCCAATTCATTACTTATAGTACTGTCCAGGTTAGTATTTATTGTACTCTCCAGGTTAGTATTTATTGTACTCTCCAGGAAATTATTTATTGTACTCTCCAGGTCAGTATATTTTATACTCTCCAGGTCACTATTTATTACCCTCTCCAGGTCAGTATGTATTGTACGCTCCAGGTCAGTATTTATTGTACTCTCCAGGTGAGTATATATTGTACTCTCCAGAACAGTATTTATTGTACTCTCCAGGTCAGTATTTATTGTCCTCTCCAGGTCAGTATTTATTGTACTCTCCAGGTCAGTATTTATTCTACCCTATAGGTCAATATTTATTGTAATCTCCAGGTTCGTATTTATTTTACTATCCAGGTCTGTATTTATTACCCTCTCCAGGTCAGTATTTATTGTACTGTCGTGGTCAGTATTTATTCTACTCTACAGGTCAATATTTATTGTACTCTCCAGGTCAATATTTATTGTACTCTCCAGCTCAGTATTTATTGTACTCTCCAGGCTAGTATTTATTGTACTCTCCAGGTCAGTATTTATTACACTCTCCAGGTCAGTATTCATTGTACTCTCCAGGTCAGTATTTATTGTACTCACCAGGTCAGTATTTATTACCCTCTCCAGGTCAGTATTTATTGTACTCACCAGGTTCAGTAGTTATTGTACTCTCCACGTCAGTATGTGTTGTACTCCCCAGATCAGAATGTGTTGTACTCTCCAGGTCAGTATTTATTGTCCTCTCCTGGTCAGTATTTATTGTACTCTCCTGGTCAGTATTTATTGTATTCTTCATGTCTGTATTTATTGTATCCTCTAGGTTAGTATTTATTGTACTCTCCAGGTCAGTATTTATTGTAACCTACAGGTCAATATTTATTGTTCTCTCCAGGTTAGTATTTATTTTTCTCCCCAGTTCTGTATTTATTATCCTCTCCAGGTCATTATTTAATACCCTCTCCAGGGCAGTATTTTATTGTACTCTCCAGGTCTGTATTTATTACCCTCTCCAGGTCAGTATTTAATACCCTCCCCACGTCAGTATTTATTGTACTCTCCAGGTCAGTCTTTATTGTACTCTCCAGATCAGTATGTATTGTACTCTCCAGGTGAGTATTTATTGTACTCTCCAGGTCAATATTTATTGTACCCGACAGGTCAATATTTATTGCACTCTCCAGGTTAGTTTTTATTGTACTCTCCAGGTCAGTATTTATTGTACTCTCCAGGTCAGTATTTATTACCCTCTCCAAGTCGGTATTTATTGTACTGTTCAGGCCAGTATTTATTGTACTCTCCAGGTCACTATTTTTTGCACTCTACAGTTCAGTGTTTATTGCACTCTCTAGGTAAGTATTTATTGCCCTCTCCAGGTCAGAATTTATTGTACTCTCCATGTCAGTATTTATTGTACACTGCAGGTCACTATTTATTGTACTCTCCAGGTTAGTATTTATTGTACTCTCCAAATCTGTATTCATTACCCTCTCCTGGTCAGTATTTATTAACAGCTCCCGGTCAGTATTTATTGTACCCTCCAGGTCAGTATTTATTGTACTCTCCAGGTCAGTATTTATTGTACCCTACAGTTCAGTATTTATTGCCCACTCCAGATCAGTATTTAATACCATCTCCAGGTCAGTATTATTGTACTCTCCAGGTAAGTATTTATTACCCTCTCCACGTCGGTATTTATGGTACTGTTCAGGTCAGTATTTATTGTACTCTCCAGGTCACTATTTTTTGCACTCTACAGTTCAGTGTTTATTGCCCTCTCTAGGCTAGTATTTATTGCCCTCTCCAGGTCAGTATTTATTGTACTATCCAGGTCAGTATTGATTGTATTCTCCAGGTCATTATTTATTGAAATCTCCAGGTCAGTAATTATTTTCCTCTCCAGGTCAGTATTTATAGTACACTCCATGTCAGTATTTATTGTACACTGCAGATCACTATTTATTGTACTCTCCAGGTTCGTATTTATTGTACTCTCCAAATCTATATTTATTACCCTCTGCTGGTCAGTATTTATTACCCTCTCCCGGTCAGTATTTATTGTACCCTCCTGGTCAGTATTTATTGTACTCTCCAGGTGAGTATTTATTGCATTCTCCAGGTCAGTATTTATTGTACTCTCCAGGTCAGTAGTTATATACTCTCCATGTCAGAATTTATTGTACTCTCCAGGTCAGTATTTAATACCCTCTCCAGGTCCGTATTTATTGTAATCTCCAGGTCAGTATTTATTGTACTCTCCAGGTCAGTATTTATGGTACTCACCAGTTCAGAATTTATGGTACTCTCCAGGTCAGTATTTATTGTACTCTCCAGGTCAGTATTTATTGTATTCTCCAGGACAGTATTTATTGTACTCTCCAGGTCAGTAGTTATTGTACTCTCCAGGTCAGTATTTAATGTACTGTCCAGGTCAGTATTTATTGTACTCTCCAGGTCAGTATTTATTGAACTCTCCAGGTCTTTATTTATTCCACTCTCCAGGTCATTATTTATTGTACTCTCCAGGTCAGTATTTATTATACTCTCCATGTCATTATGTTTTGCACTCTCCAGGTCAATATTTATTGCTCTCTCCAGGTTAGTATTTATTGCCCTCTCCAGGTCAGTATTTATTGCACTCTCCAATTCAGTATTTGTTACCCTCTCCAGGTCAGTCTTTATTGTACTCTCCAGATCACTATGTATTGTACTCTCCAGGTGAGTATTTATTGTACTCTCCAGGTCAATATTTATTGTACCCGACAGGTCAATATTTATTGCACTCTCCAGGTTAGTATTTATTGTACTCTCCAGGTCAGTATTTATTGTACTCTCCAGGTCAGTATTTATTACCCTCTCCAAGTCGGTATTTATTGTACTGTTCAGGCCAGTATTTATTGTACTCTCCAGGTCACTATTTTTTGCACTCTACAGTTCAGTGTTTATTGCACTCTCTAGGTAAGTATTTATTGCCCTCTCCAGGTCAGAATTTATTGTACTCTCCATGTCAGTATTTATTGTACACTGCAGGTCACTATTTATTGTACTCTCCAGGTTAGTATTTATTGTACTCTCCAAATCTGTATTCATTACCCTCTCCTGGTCAGTATTTATTAACAGCTCCCGGTCAGTATTTATTGTACCCTCCAGGTCAGTATTTATTGTACTCTCCAGGTCAGTATTTATTGTACCCTACAGTTCAGTATTTATTGCCCACTCCAGATCAGTATTTAATACCATCTCCAGGTCAGTATTATTGTACTCTCCAGGTAAGTATTTATTACCCTCTCCACGTCGGTATTTATGGTACTGTTCAGGTCAGTATTTATTGTACTCTCCAGGTCACTATTTTTTGCACTCTACAGTTCCGTGTTTATTGCCCTCTCTAGGCTAGTATTTATTGCCCTCTCCAGGTCAGTATTTATTGTACTATCCAGGTCAGTATTGATTGTATTCTCCAGGTCATTATTTATTGAAATCTCCAGGTCAGTAATTATTTTCCTCTCCAGGTCAGTATTTATAGTACACTCCATGTCAGTATTTAT